>NC_029772.3:47131654-47157847 GCF_000817695.3 Arachis duranensis | reverse complement strand
CTTATCAATTTATTTAGGGGTTTGTTACTTATGACAACCAAAACGTTTGTACGACGGGATTTCTGTCGGTTTAGAGACTATATCTACAACGCGACTGTTTTTATGAAATTCTTTACTGGCAAAAATCCTAACGTCAAAATGGCGCCGTTGCCGGGGAATTGCAAACGTGTGCCTTATTATTGGTTATTGTAAATATTTTTCAAAAATAAAATATTTTTCTTTTAATTGTTTATTTGTTTTCTCTTTTTCCCCCCTTATTTTTGATAACTATTATGAATTCTCACCCCTCTCGCTTTGAGTTTAGTTCTAACTTTGTTGAAGGAAATAGAAACCACAGCAGGAATATGCATCAAGGTCAGACCAATCAAGGATGGATGGAGTCAAGAGGATCTAATCAACCCTTTAGGCAACAACACCCTCCAAGATATCATGGACAACGACCATTCTACAATGCATACCCAGTTGAAAGATATGGTGGACAACCTTGTAACTACCAACAAGCCCCACCCCGTGCCTATAGACCATCCTCTCAACATGACCTCGAACCACCACACTCACAAGCTTCTTTTCGCCATTCACCACCATACGATTCTTATCCGCCCCAATACCAATCCAATTACTCCCAAGAACTACCACTCCCCCATACACATAACCCATATCCATCAAAGTCAGAACACGGGTTAGCCTCGAAGAATCAATGAAATAATGTACCACACTCCTTCATCAACTGGAGCAAGCAATGGTGGAGAAGTTAAAGCAATTATCTTCCGGACGTTCAGCCCCTCAACAGATCCCCATGGCCTTATGTGGGAAATCTACTGAAGAATGTAGCAGGAAGGAGAAATTGGGCACCCCGGTGGATAGTGAGCAGCACGATTTGATATTGGAACAAGTGGAGGAAGCCGGAATTATTGAAAAAGAAGAAGAGGCAGTGGTTGAAGACTTAGGAGATGCTGAACCTCCATGGGAAAGTCAAGTTATAGAGCATCCTTCAAAGACATTTGAAGATGATGTTGAGGAGGGTGTACAACCTCCAAAGCATATTATAGTTGAAGACTTTGAAGGAGACGATCAAGAAATGGATTCAATCATTGATGACTTCTTATCTACATTTGAATCCTCTTCCATTGGACTTGACATGAAGTTTAAAGAAGATGAAACACAACATCCCACGCTCTTGGTGAACAATGAAGAAGAGATTAAATTGGAAGAAATTCACCAAAAGGAAGAGGTTGATATTGAAGATTACAAAGAGGTGGAAGATGTCGAAGAAGAGCACAAGGGAGTGGAGCTTGCACGTTCATTAAAAACACCTCCCCCTAAGTTGCCATCATCCTTCACAACATTCAAGTGGGTAAAATTCATATCCCCTAGCTTTCTAATTCCACTTGAATATGGGCTACTGGAGACGGATGGTCAACTTAGAGCTCTCTGTGGCATTAAGAGTAAGAAGAAGATGGTCAAAGATAAGATTTATCCTGCAAGGTTCAACATGGTTGTGTGCTCAACATTTAAACGCAACAGTTGGTGTAGAGCTCACCTGAATGGGTCTAAGAAGTTGTCTGGCTGCTTCAGTGAGAATTCAGACTGTTTACCACCTGGCTGGAACAGTATTGCTCAACAAAAAGACGGGTGCAAAGGCAAGGTCTGGGACCCCGGAATCCATTCTACCAATCACCACTCTTGGGGCCTTGTCACTTGCTTTAACTTGCTTGAAGGCTTTCTGCACCTAATTTGGGATCCCGGAGGCTATTGGAAGTACAAACATTGGTGGGGATTCCTGGATCAATACAAGCACAAGCCACCCTAGCAGGAAGCTCATCAAATGCCCAACTTAAGGACTATAACTAAAAGTGCTAGGTGGGAGACAACCCACCATGGTATGATCGTTCATTTTTCATTTTTATTTAGTTTTATTTGCTTTTGAGTTTTATTTTATTTTATTATATTGAACCTGGAATTTTGCATAACATGGTATGATCGTTCAATTACTCCTGATGATAAAACAGTTAGCGGAATTTAAAGAGATGCTCCAAAAAACTAAAATTGCTAACAAGAATATAGAACCACAGTTGAATCAGACAAAATAGCAGTTATCTAAACAAATAACAGAAGAATGCCAAGCAGTTCAACTGAGGAGTGGGAAGACATTGAATAACATTGCTTAAAGTGGCAAAAAGCCAAGAAAGGAACAACTGACAGAGGATAACCAAACCACTGCCCAAAATCCTTCTGAGGACAGTAAGAGCCCAGAGAGGAATACTCCTGGCGTTCAAATGCCAGAAAGGAGGGAAAAGTTAGTGTTAAACGCCCATTCCTCACCCAGTCCTGGCGTTCAAACGCCAATGAGGAATCAGACACCTGAGAGTGCTGATAGTAACCCCTCTAAGAAGGCTTCTCCAACCACCTCTGTAGGGAATAAACCTGCAGCAACTAAGGTTGAAGAATATAAAGCCAAGATGCCTTATCCTCAGAAACTCCGCCAAGCAAAACAGGATAAACAATTTGCCTGCTTTGCAGACTATCTAAGAACTCTTGAAATAAAGATTCTGTTTGCAGAGGCACTTGAGCAAATACCTTCTTATGATAAGTTCATGAAAGAGATCTTAAGTCATAAGAAGGATTGGAGAGAAACTGAAAAGGTATTTCTCACTGAAGAATGCAGTGCAGTCATTCTAAAAAGCTTACCAGAGAAGCTTCAAGATCCAGGAAGTTTTATGATACCATGCACATTAGAAGGTGCTTGTACCAAGACAGCCCTATGTGACCTTGGAGCAAGTATCAACCTAATACCTGCATCCACTATTAGAAAGCTTGTGTTGACTGAAGAAGTCAAACCAACCCGGATATGTCTCCAACTTGTTGATGGCTCCATTAAATATCCATCAGGCATAATTGAAGACATGATTATCAAGGTTGGGCCGTTTGCCTTTCCCACTAACTTTGTAGTGCTGGAAATGGAGGAGCACAAAAGTGCACCTCTCATTCTAGGAAGACCTTTCCTAGCAGTAAGAAGACCCTTCCTAGCAACTAGACGCACTCTCATTGATGTACAAAAAGGAGAAGTAACCCTGAGAGTCAATGAGGATGAGTTCAAGTTGAATGCTATCAAAGCTATGCAGCATCCAGACACATCAAATGACTGCATGAGCGCTGATATTATTGACTCTTTGGTGGAAGAGATCAATATGACCGAAAGTCTCGAATCAGAGCTAGAGGACATCTTTAAAGATGTTCAGCCTGATTAGGAGGAACCAGAGGAAATAAAAGAACCTCTGAAAATTCCTCAGGAAGAGGATAAGCCTCCCAAACCTGAGCTAAAACCACTACCACCATCCTTGAAGTATGCATTTCTGGGAGAAGGTGATACTTTTTCCGTGATTATAAGCTCTGCTTTAAACTCACAGGAAGAGGAAGCACTAATTCAAGTGCTAAGGACACATAAGACAGCTCTTGGGTGGTCCATAAGTGATCGTAAGGGCATTAGCCCAGCAAGATGCATGCACAAGATCCTATTGGAAGATAATGCCAAGCCAGTGGTTCAACCACAGAGGCGGCTAAATCCAGCCATGAAGGAGGTGGTGCAGAAAGAGGTCACTAAGTTACTAGAGGCTGGGATTATTTATCCTATTTCTGATAGCCCCTGGGTGAGCCCTGTCCAAGTTGTCCCCAAGAAGGGAGGCATGACAGTGGTACATAATGAAAAGAATGAACTGGTTCCCACAAGAACAGTTACAGGGTGGCGTATGTGTATTGACTACAGAAGGCTCAATACAGCCACCAGAAAGGATCATTTTCCTTTACCATTCATAGACCAAATGCTAGAAAGACTAGCGGGTCATGATTATTACTGCTTTTTGGATGGCTATTCAGGTTACAACCAAATTGCAGTAGATTCTCAGGACCAAGAGAAAACAGCGTTCACTTGCCCTTCTGGCGTGTTTGCCTACAGGAGAATGCCTTTTGGTATGTATAATGCACCTACGACTTTTCAGAGATGCATGTTATCCATCTTCTCTGATATGGTAGAGAAGTTCTTGGAAGTCTTCATGGATGACTTCTCAGTATATGGAGACTCATTCAGCTCCTGTCTTAATCATCTAGCACTTGTCCTGAAAAGGTGCCAAGAGACTAACCTGGTCTTAAACTGGGAGAAATGTCACTTTATGGTGATTGAAGGAATTGTCATTGGGCACAAAATTTCAGGCAAAAGGAATAGAGGTGGATCAAGCAAAGATAGAAGTAATTGAAAAATTACCACTACCTACCAATGTTAAGCCAATCAGAAGCTTTCTAGGGCATGCAGGATTTTACAGAAGGTTCATAAAGGATTTTTCAAAAATTACAAAATCTCTAAGTAACCTGCTAGCTGCTGACACGCCATTTGTGTTTGACACAAAGTGTCTGCAGGCGTTTGAGACCCTGAAAGCCAAGCTGGTCACAGCACCAATCATCTCTGCACCAGATTGGACATTACCATTCGAACTAATGTGTGATGCTAGTGACCATGCCATTGGTGCAGTGTTGGGACAGAGGCACAACAAGCTTCTGCACGTCATTTATTATGCTAGCCGTGTTCTGAATGACGCACAGAAGAATTACACAACCACAGAAAAAGAATTACTTGCAGTGGTTTATGCCATTGACAAGTTTAGATCCTACTTAGTTGGGTCAAAAGTGATTGTGTACACTGACCATGCTGCTCTTAAATACTTACTCACAAAGCAGGATTCAAAACCCAGGCTCATAAGGTGGGTGTTGCTTCTGCAAGAGTTTGATATAGAAATAAGAGACAGAAAAGGGACAGAGAATCAGGTAGCTGATCATCTGTCCCGGATAGAACCAGTGGCTGGGGCGTCCTTCCCCTCTACTGAGATCTCTAAGACCTGTCCAAATGAGCAACTCTTTGCTATTCAGGAAGCTCCATGGTTTGTAGACATTGCAAATTATAAAGCTCTGAGGTTCATACCCCAGGAGTACAGCAGGGTGCAAAGAAAAAAATTAATTTCAGATGCCAAGTACTACCTATGGGATGAGCCATATCTCTTCAAGAGATGTGCAGACGGAATGATCCATAGATGTGTACCTAGAGAAGAAGCACAAAGGATCCTATGGCATTGCCATGGATCACAGTATGGGGGACATTTCGGAAGTGAGCGAACAGCCACTAAAGTCCTCTAATGCGGCTTCTACTGGCCTACTCTCTATAGGGATGCCTGAGAGTTTGTGCGTAACTGTGACAGTTTCCAAAGAGCTGGTAACTTGCCTCATGGTTATGCCATGCCTCAACAAGGGATCTTAGAGATTGAATTGTTTGATGTATGGGGTATTGACTTCATGGGTCCCTTCCCACCATCATACTCCAACATTTATATTCTGGTGGCAGTAGATTATGTATCTAAATGGGTAGAAGCAATTGCCACACCCAATAATGATACCAAAACCGTGATGAAATTCCTCTAGAAACACATCTTCAGCAGGTTTGGTGTTCCCAGAGTACTAATCAGTGATGGGGGCACTCATTTCTGCAATAAACAGCTGTACTCTGCTATGGTCCGATATGGAATTAGCCACAAAGTAGCAACTCCGTATCATCCACAGACAAATGGGCAAGCTAAAGTCTTTAATAGAGAGCTAAAAAGAATCCTGGAATGGACTGTTATTGCCCGTAGACAGGATTGGGCAAAGAGCTTGGATGATGCTCTATGGGCATACAGAACAGCATTCAAGACTCCTATACGAACCTCTCCATACCAACTTGTGTATGGGAAGGCCTGTCATCTGCCCGTGGAACTGGAACATAAAGCCTACTGGGCAACCAGATTCCTAAACATGGATGCTAAGTTAGCTGGTGAAAAAAGATTGCTCCAGCTAAATGAGCTAGAGGAGTTCAGACTCAGTGCCTTTGAAAATGCAATAATTTATAAGGAAAAGGCAAAGAAGTGGCATGACAAAAAGTTGTCATCCAGAGTCTTTGAACCAGGACAAAAAGTTCTGCTCTTCAACTCTAGGCTCAGACTCTTCCCAGGAAAACTTAAATCCCGATGGAGGAATCCGTATGTGATTACAGGAGTGTCACCATATGGATATGTTGAGCTTCAAGATATTGATTCTGATAAAAAGTTCATTGTTAATGGACAGAGAATCAAGCATTATCTTGAAGGCAATTTTGAGCAGGAAAGCTCAAAACTGAGACTTGAGTGATTCTCAGTGAAGGTCCAGCTAAAGACAATAAAAAAGACAATAAAGAAGCACTTGCTGGGAGGCAACCCAGCTATTAGCAGGTGATTTATTTTACTTAATAGAATATTGACATACATTCTTCAAGGTTGATCATCAAAATTGAAGGAATTAACAGAGTTACAGAAGGATTCAGTGCAAAAAGCAGAGAAAAGGAGTTTGCTGGCAAGAAAACGCCAGTAAAGGGTACTCTGAGCGTTAAACGCCAGAATGGATACCATTCTGGGCGTTTAACGCCAGTAAAGGTACCATTTTAGGCGTTAAACACCAGAATGGGTACCATTCTGGGTGTTTAACGCCAGGATTGCAGCATCCTAGGCGTTTAGCAAAATGCCCAGTGATGAAGGGGTTTCTGGCGTTTAACGCCAGCCAGGGTACCTGGCTGGGCGTTAAACGCCCATAATGGCCAATATTTGGGCGTTAAACGCCAGAATGGATACCATTCTGGGCGTTTAACGCCAGAAAGGTAGGGGACAGAGATTTTCTTTTCCACTTCAAATTTTTTCAAACTTTCTTGTTTTGATCCATAATTTTCTGCATAAGCACATTATAAGCTTTCATCATTCACCTTCAAATTTCAAAAATTAAACAATTTTCTAAATCATTCTTCAAATCTCTTTCAAATCCTTTCCAAATCTTCTTCAAAAACTCAAATATCTTCTCAAATTCTTCCCATATCTTCTCAAATCTCCTTCAAAATTTTTGAAATCACTCCCCCTCCCTTATAAATACACGTTCGGCCATCCCCCTCTCCCCATCAATCGAATTTGCTCTCCTCCTCTCTCTCCTCTTTCCTTTCTTTTGCTTGAGGGCAAGCAAACCTCTAAGTTTGGTGTGCTTTTCCGTGATCACTAAGCTAAGGCTCATCAAGACCATGGCTCCCAAAGGAAAACAAATTAATTCAAGAGGCAAGAAAGAGAATACTCCAAAGAATCTTTGGAGTCAAGAGAAGTTCTTAACCAAAGAACATGCAGACCATTACCACAAAATAATGGGTCTGAGGTCAGTGATCCCGGAAGTTAGATTCGATCTGAAAGAAGATGAATATCCAGAGATCCAAGAGCAAATTCGAAATAGAGGATGGGAAGTTCTAACAAATCCTGAGACAAAGGTTGGAAGAAACATGGTTCAGAAATTCTACTCAAATCTGTGGCTGACAGATAAGCAGAGAATGACTGGAACTGCTTTTCATACCTACAGAACCATGGTCAGAAGGAGAATTATTTACTTCCATCTGGACAAAATAAGAGAGGTCTTCAAACTGCCTCAACTCCAAGATGATCCTGAATCCTTTAATAGGAGAATGGTGAGAGCAGATAAGGGGTTGTATCAAGTTCTAGAGGACATATGCCTCCCTGGAAGTTGGATCAAGTTCTAGAGGACATATGCCTCCTTGGAACTAAGTGGACAACCAATTCAAAAGGTGTCCCAAACCAAGTCAAGAGGGAAGATCTCAAACCAATTGCAAGAGGTTGGCTAGACTTCATTGGGCGTTCTATATTGCCCACTAGCAACCGTTCTGAGGTCACGGTCAAGAGAGCAGTGATGATTCATTGCATTATGCTGGGAAAAGAAGTGGAGATTCATCATCTGGTTGCTTGTGAGATTTACACAATTGCAAACAAGAACTCCACTGAAGCCAAACTGGCTTACCCAAGCGTAATCTCTTTGCTATGCAAAGATGCTGGGGTGAGGATGGGAGTAGATGAATTCATCCCAATTGAACATCCAATCACCAAGAAGTCAATGGAAGGACAAATGAAAGATAACTCTATCAAAAGGAGGGTGCAGGAATTCCTCCCTGAACTTCCTAAAATTGACTACTGGGCCAGCCTAGAAGCATCTGTTGCCAAGCTGCAAGAAACTATGGAACAAATTAAGGAAGAACAACAAAATCAAAACTGCATGCTCTGCAAATTGCTGAAGGAACAAGAGAAGCAGGGGCGTGAGCTACAGGAGCTGAAGCGCCAGAAGCTCTCCCTTGAAGGGTCAAATAACCCACAAGTTGAAGGAGCATCCACTTCTCAAAATCAAGGTTGTTGAGTCCTAACTCTGTGATAACCTCTATCATTAGGAGTCTATTTTAGAGTCATTTAAATTTTTGTTTTCTATTACTATTAGTCTTATCTTATATTTATTTTTGAGTCTTGTTTTTAATTCATGATTAATAAAATTTAAGGTTCATATCTTAAAGCTATGAATGTCCTATGAATCCATCACCTCTCTTAAATGAAAAATGCTTTAATCGTAAAAGAACAAGAAGTACAGGATTTCGAATTCATCTCTGAAACTAGTTAAATTAGTTTGATGTGGTGACAATACTTTTTGTTTTCTGAATGAATGCTTGAACAGTGTATATGTCTTTTGAATTTGTTGATTAAAGAATGTTAAACTTGTTGGCTCTTGAAAGAATGATGGAAAAGGAGAAATGTTATTGAGGATCTGAAAAATCATCAGATTGATTCTTGAAGCAAGAAAAAAAGTAGTGAATTCAAAAAAAAGAGAAGAAATAAAAAGAAGAGAGAGAGCAAGCAGAAAAAGCCAATAGCCCTTTAAACAAAAAGGCAAGGGTAAAAATAAATAAATGATCCAAGGTAAAAAGAGCGTGCTTAAGAATCCTGGACACCTCTAATTGGGGACTCTAGCAAAGCTGACTCACAATCTGAAAAGGTTTACCCAGTTATGTGTTTGTGGCATGTATGTATCCGGTGGTAATACTGGAAGACAGAGTGCTTTGGGCCACAGCCAAGACTCATAAAGTAGCTGTGTTCAAGAATCATCATACTTAACTAGGAGAATCAATAATACTATCTGAATTCTGAGTTCCTATAGATGCCAATCATTCTAAACTGCAAAGGATAAAGTGAGATGCCAAAACTGTTCAAAGGCAAAAAGTTACTAGTCCCGCTCATCTAATTGGAGCTAAGTTTCATTGATATTTTGGAGTCTATAGTATGTTCTCTTCTTTTTATCCTATTTGATTTTCAATTGCTTAGGGACAAGCAACAATTTAAGTTTGGTGTTGTGATGAGCGGATAATTTATACGCTTTTTGGCACTGTGTTTAGTATGGTTTTAGTACATTTTAATTAGTTTTTAGTATGTTTTTATGATTTTTTATTTAAAATTTACCTTTCTGGGCTTTACTATGAGTTTGTGTGTTTTTCTGTGATTTCAGGTAATTTCTGGCTGAAATTGACGGACCTGAGCAAAAATCTGATTCAGAGGCTGAAAAAAGACTGCAGATGCTATTGGATTCTGACCTCCATGAACTCGAAGTGGATTTTCTGGAGTTACAGAAGCCCAATTGGCGCGCTCTCAATTGCGTTGGAAAGTAGACATCCTGGGCTTTCCAGAAATGTATAATAGTTCATACTTTGCCCGAGATTTGATGGCCCAAATCGGCGTTGCAAATCAGCTTCAGAATTCCCGGCGTTTAACGCCGAAACTGGCACAAAAGTTGGAGTTAAACGCCCAAACTGGCACAAAAGTTGGCGTTTAACTCCAGAAAAATTCTCTACACATGAAAGCTTCAATGCTCAGCCCAAGCACAAACCAAGTGGACCCCGGAAGTGGATTTTCACGTCATTTACTCATTCTGTATATCCTAGGTTACTAGTTCACTATAAATAGGATCTTTTGACATTGTATCTTTATCTCATGACACTTTACACGTTTCATACTGTAATTTCTACGGCATGAGTCTCTAAACCTCATGGTTGGGGGTGAGGAGCTATGTTGTGTCTTGATGGATTAATGCAATTACTACTGTTTTTCATTCAATCACGCTTGCTTCCATTCTAAGATATCACTTGTTCCTCAATTTGATGAATGTGATGATCTGTGACACTCATCATCATTCTCACCCATGAACGTGTGCCTAACAACCACCTTCGTTCTACTTTAGATTGAGTGGATATCTTTTGGGTTCTTTAACCAGAATCTTCGTGGTATAAGCTAGAATGTATTGGCGGCCATTCTTGAGAATCCGGAAGGTCTAAACCTTGTCTGTGGTATTCTGAGTAGGATTCAGGGATTGAATAACTGTGACGAGCTTCAAACTCGCGATTGTGGGGCGTTAGTGACAAACGCAAAAGAATCACTGGATTCTATTCCGACATGATCGAGAACCGACAGATGAATAGTCGTGCTGTGACAGAGTGCGTTGAACATTTTCACTGAGAGGATGGGAGGTAGCCATTGACAACGGTGAAGCCCTACATACAGCTTGCCATGGAAGGAGCCTTGCGTGCATGAAGAAGAATACGGTAGGAAAGCAGAGATTCAGAAGATAGAGCATCTCCAAAACCTCAACCTGTTCTCCATTACTGCAAAACAAGTATTTATTTCATGTTCTTCTACTTTTCACAATTAAACCTACGAATTATTGATATCCTGACTAAGAGTTACAAGATAACCATAGCTTGCTTCATGCCGACAATCTCCGTGGGATCGACCCTTACTCACGTAAGGTATTACTTGGACGATCCAGTGCACTTGCTGGTTAGTTGTGCGGAATTACAAAAGTGTGATTGCAATTTCATGCACCAGTGGTCTCCAACTTGGGAAGGACCTTATGTAGTTGACAAGATTTACTTTGAAAATGTCTATAAGATTATTGAAATCGGATCAGGAAGAAGAATTCCTTCAATAAATGGAAAATATTTAAAAGTATATAGGCCAGGCATACATGAGATAAACATTCCACATGTTTAAGGACACGAAAATATCCAGTTGAAGTGTCAAAGGAAAAAGTAAAGAGCTAATTAATATTCGCAATTCAGTTTGTAAAAGCTAACATGTCCTTGTGATTTCTTTGAATTGCAAGTTCTACTGACAGTGTAAAGCATTAAGATTATGAGACAAATATGTGTCCAAAGCATCAAGTTTAAAATCTTGGACAAAAATAATCTCTCATTGACATTTGGGTATGTACTTCATAAATACAAGAGCCTAATTGACTTAGAAATTCTGTTGAGTCTATTAGCGCTTGGAGTCAAGACTATTGGAATGTTAGTGTGGAGATTTTTTTTAAGATTAGAAATTTTATCAAATTTAATTGACACCTAGAGTTTAACATATGAAAGAAACGATTTCACGAAGTTAAGATTCTGTTACTTCTGAAAGTAGGAAAATTGTGTCAATTAAAACGATGAAAGTGTGTGTCAAAAAAAACTCTTAACTGAAATATTAAAGATCAAAATAAAGGTCAATTGATACACATTTAATGTGCCGAAATTAGAACAGATATCATTTGACACACTTAAAAATTTCATACAAAAGAATAGACCCCATTGACAGTTCAACTAGTAATGTAAAAATTTTATAGACTTAAAAATTCTGTTAAGTCTATTACTAGTAGGCATTTATTTTTAAAAAAATAGCAAGTGTCCAATCTCCAAAGTAAGGGTAGAGTGCATTCAAAAGCGAATAATGAACAAAATTCTAAAGGTTCAAAAAGTGAAGATTGCAGACACATATTAAAATCACAAATGTTCACATAAGAAATGCAAGACTAGGTTTCAAGGATCTCCTTCAAGCGAGTAACTTTGGCTTGGAGAGCGGTTTGGAAGTTCCTGGCTTCTTTGGCAGCTTCCTGTGCGGAGAGCATCTTCTCTTCAAGTGACTGTAAAGCTGCATTGCTACTATCAAGCATGTTACTTGCTTTGGCAAATTGAGCCTCATTCTTTATCAAAGTAGCGTCCAACCTACTTTTTGCTCCTCTCTTGACAGCTAGCTGTTGTTCTAAGTCTCGAATCTCCTCAGATAGCTCATGACCCCGATCTTTAGCTTTTGTAATATGGGCAGCCAGGGTAGCTTTGACAGCCTCAAAGGAGGTGGTGTCTTGTTTCAATTTAGAAAGAGATTCAGTTAATTGTTGACACGATGAGATGGCTGCCTGAGAATCTGGAAATTTGGCATAAAGGTCCTCATAAACTTTTCGCAAGTGAGCCAACAAAGGATCAACAGTCTCAGGATAGGGTGTAGTTGAAAAAGTTTGAAGAATATCAGAAAGTTGAGCCTTAAACTGCGGATCCGTAGCAAGTGTCAAAACAGGTTTGGATAGAATGACACTGAGTTGTGGGCTTAATGGAAACAGGATGGAACTACCAATAATCTTGGTTGCGGGAGGTGTAGTATGGGGCTGCTCTGTTAAAGGGTGACTTTGAATAGTGGAACAAGATTCAACTATGGCCTTCTGTGTATCCATGCTACATGCATATGCTTCATTTAGACTTTCTAAATCATCCAATAAATCATTCACCACATTAGGGGTCTGAGCATGGATGGAAGTGATGGGTATTTGTTTTTCTGACCGCTCACTTGGGGGGGAGTTCAGAAGCTTGAAGCTAGACAAAAATACAAAAGCAAACGTTAACACAAAACTAAGAAAGATACAAGGAAGAGATACCAACCATCAGGCTAAATAACATGCCATACCTTATTTGCATTGGTTTTGGGCATAAGTTTATTAGATGTGGCAGCCATCATATTTTCAGTATTAGGCACGATCAAAGAAATGGTAGAAGTCACAGTGACTGACAAACCCCATTTGTAGGGTTTATCTTGTATTGATTTTAGGGGATTTTATCACCTTTCACCCACATTTATTCAATGAAATAGCATGGTTTTGTATATTCTCCTTTAATTGTGCTTAAGAGTGAAAACATGCTTTTTAGGACTTAAAATAGCTAAATCTAATTCTCCTTGATTCCACTAGATGCCTTGATATATTTGTTAGTGATTTCAGATTGAAAAGGCTAGGAATGGATCAAAGGAGTGAAGAGGAAAGCATGCAAAGTGGAGAAATCATGAAAAGTCAAAGAAGTTGAACTCGCCCATGGACGCGCGCGCGCACCTGCGAATTACCCCATGGACGCGTACGCGTGATGTGCGCGTACGCGTCGGTGCCGTTTTATGATTTTTTAATGAAAACGTGGCCAACGAATTCTGAAGGGTTGTGGGGCCCAATCTCAACCAACTTTGGCGCCTAAACTGCTATTTAAAGCCAAGGATTGAAGAGCAAAAGGGATTCTAACCATTCACACACATTAGGATTAGTTAGAATTAGTTTCTAGAGAGAGAAGCTCTCACTTCTCTCTAGAATTAGGATTAGGATTAGGATTAGGTTTAGTTCTTAGATCTAGGTTTTAATCTTTGCTTTCTTCTACTTCTACATCTCAATTCCTTGTTGTTAAATTCATTCTTCTTCCATTCTTTTGTTGTAATTTCCTTTATGTTGTTCTTGTATTTTGTTGTAGATCTAGTATTGTTCCTTCCATTTTCTTCCAATTCAATAAAAGGTAAATCATAATAATTGTGTTTCTTTTGATTTGAATTAGTGACACTTGAGTTATCTAATTCCTTTGTTGATTGGTGATTGGAGAGATTGCTAATTGGTTTGGAGTGCACTAAAGCTAGTCTTTCCTTGGGAGTTGGCTAGGACTTGTGGCTCAAGTCAATTCATCCACTTGACTTTCCTTTCTTTAGTAAGGGTTAACTAAGTGGTAGCAATGAACAATTCTCATCACAATTGAGAAGGATAACTAGGATAGGACTTCTAGTTCTCATATCTTGCCAAGAGCTTTGTTAGTTGTTAGTTTACTTTCTTTGCCCTTTATATTTCTTGTCCAAAAGCTTAAAAACCCCAAAACACATCACAACCAATAACAAGACACTTTATTGTAATTCCTAGGGAGAACGACCCGAGGTTTGAATACTTCGGTTTATAAATTTAGGGGTTTGTTTTAGTGACAAACAACTTTTTGTATGAAAGGATTATTGCTTGGTTTAGAAACTATACTTCGACGAGATTTTATTTGAGAAATTCTAAATAGTCAAAAATCCAATCGTCAGTGACCTAAATCAAAAGTGAAATGAGGACAAAGGTAATAAAAAGGGGACTCAGCATCAGAAGTATCATCACCATGTAAGTTCTTTCAGATGCTGTTATTTCAATGTGAAAATGTATAAGAATACCTGAGAAGCAAGCCGGTCACTGGGACTAAGAGCATTGACATCTTCTTCCGAAGAGAATTTACTGACTGATTCATCACTTGACGAGATGTTCTCGTTGTCCCTTTCATTGTGTTGAGAAATTACCAGTCCATCAAGATTGTCATTGGATGTATTTGATGTGTCATTCTTATCATTACTACTTGAAGATATTGAAACTTCATTAGTTCAAGTCTTCTTTTTACCCGACGGTTTGAGCAATTAAAATTGCATTTCTTTTTTCCTATAAGTTTACTAGAAGACTTTCTCAAAAGAGGATTTGCCGCAAGTGGGGTTGTTGTNTAATAATAATAATAATAATAATAATAATAATAATAATAATAATAATAATAGAATGAGCAAATAGTTTAGTGGTAATTACCCTTTTTCGCTCTTCTCACTTGTTGCATTACAAGAACAGTGATCATCCTTTGACAGCAAGTACTGAAAGCAACTTCAATAGAGGAGTAATAGTTTTTCTACCAAGAAAAGAATGATAGGTGGCAATGGACAAGGCTTGAAAGGGAATAGGTGGAATTTATTTCTCCGTATAGCATTATCTTTCTGAATACGCAGCAGGTCTTCTAATGAAATAGTTTTGACATGCGAAGGTTGTGATTCTTGAAAATGATATGGAGACGGAATGGCATGAGCTAACCCAAATTGTCGTGAAACTGCGTTTGGCATATAGACCGTTGTTCTTAGGTCATTCTCACCCGAAAATCCAGCAAAAAGTAATTGAGGAGTTAAGAACTGTGACCAAATAGTGATGCTTTCCTTTTGTGTAACCCCAGCTGGGGTAAGAGATTACGTCAACCATTCCGGACCAGTTTGACAATTAGCAAAAGGAGTCAAATTGACGTTGTGGTCTTTCTCTGGCAAGTAATAAAAAGCGCGGAAGAAGTGTTTCATCTTATCATGTGAGAGCATCAACCTATTAGGAAAGACTGAATTGAGCAAACGTTGTCCGACAATCGCAGAATCCGTAAGACTTTTTTGGGTCGAACGTGGTTGTAGTTCAGATTCAAAAATAGCGGATAACCACAATTGAAAAAATCAAACGGGACCATCAACATTAGTGATTCTTTTCTTCTCCCTCATATAGGCTGTGATCCAATCTAGAGTGAGATATAGTCGAGCCAAGAACAATTTGGCCAAACACAGCCTCTTGCCTTTAGCTAACATAACGGCTAATGGAACATAGGCGATTTCAACTTGAATATTTCTGGCACAGAAAACAACGCCACTCAACCAATAGAGAAGGAAGGCTATGTGCTCATTATCAGAAATATGTTCTCCATCTCGACCTCTGTTATTAAGAATGAAACTCTGGTAAGTAGTGGAAGAAATGTCAATGGCATACTTAACGCCTGTGGTTGACCGGGTAGTGGTTAAAATTTCCTCTCCCAAGGGAGATAGGCCGGTTATTGCAGCTACATCCAGAAGAGTAGGAGTAATCATACCATAGGGGGTGTGAAATGTATGAGAAGTCTCATCCCAAAAGTACAATACACCTCCCATTAATCCTGAATTAACAGTGTAGGAGATTTTACTAAGCTGAATTAGGTCATATATCCCAATCTCTTTCCACAAGGTCGTTTTCTCAGTTTCAACCTTACTTAACCAAGCGTGGTAACCTCCAATGTTGGTCTTTGGGTGATTTCTGAATAGTCTGTTGTTGGAATCGAAGTATCCAATGAGAATGGAGTCTTGAAAAGCGACGGGTCTTCTTTGAGGGTGACCAGGAAAAATATTTTTTTATCTTATTTGCCACTTCAAGAGAGATAATAGGACCAACAAAAGCTGAATCTATACCGTCAATGGTTAAAGGGAGTAGCACCTGAGATTCCCATGTCTTCGATTCTAAGGCCTCTGGTTCAGGAGCAAAATTCTTGCCATTCTTGACAACAGGTTTATCGCAAGTGGCCGCTTTAGATGAAGAAAGAGGAATTGTTGACAGATGGTGGCTTGAGGTTGTCATAACGATACAGATTAAAAAATTGAAGTATTGAGTGCTAAGGTTGTCAACGATCAACAAACAAGCTATAAAACAAATATTCTTCAGAGTAAAATTCGAGCACTCATAGTCATAAATAATACAAGAGATACTTCACAAAAAATAGAAAAGATAGGATAAAGATAAAAAAGAAAAGATATTGGAAAAGAAAAGATAGAGATAGAGCTAGCAGTAAAACCTTACTTGGAATATTAAAAAAATTAGGTATAATCAAACCCTTGTGAACAGAGAAAGCCAATCGTAATAGATAAAATTTGGGAGAGTACGTAGGGAGTATAGAGTTGAAGAAAAATTTAACACTAGCGTATTATCTTTCTCACACGTACCACAAAAATATAAGAGGACTGAGTGATTTCATTTTTGTTGAGCCAATTCAAATAAATAAACAAAACAACAACAAAGAAAAGGGAAAAGAGTATAGTACTCTGGCATACTCTCTAGATGGTATTTCAAAATTTCATCGTTATCAGCATTTATTATTATTATTTATATACTAAAAAAGGAAAAAAAATATGTATATATATAATAAATAAATAAACATACAGTTGTATATACTTCCCTTATTATCATAAACAACAAAATTTTTGCACTTTCAATTTCTGTATGACTTCAAGTGAAAATTTTTGGGGGGCATTATGTTAGACAAAATATTATTTTCATAAAAAAATTATAAAAATAAATAATTAGTTGTTTGGTAATATTTCTATATATAATATTTATATCTATTTTAAATTAAGTTAGATCATTTGATAGTTGGTTATTTATTTAAATTTTGAAATTAATATCAAGCAAGAAGTATGGGAACAGCTACAAGAAATTCAAATTTTCTGCAAGTGATGTACAAAGAGTAACTGCCCGCTGAGATTAGGCTATTCTATAAATAGAGCTTTAGGAACACGTTGTAATCAGTTCAGTTCTTCTTAGAAAACACTTAGAAACCCAAAACGCTCTCAGTCCCTTGGCATCACAGAGTAAAATTGGGAATCTTAAGTAATTCCTCTTAACTCAAACACTTGTACTTTGCTTTTTTTTCAGTTTTTATTAATAAAATTTCTCTACTCTTATGTTTTCTTCTCTTTTACGTTCATATTTCTTCTTTCATCTTCTTTTTAATTTTCTTTTTATTTCAATTTCTGCAATTTATTTTGCCACCGGCACCTTGCATTTACATGTTTATTTGTTACTTTTATTCCTTTTAAATTTATTTGACGTTACAGTCTCGACATTGAGATACCCATAAAAAGAGTCGTTTCCGCTCCTTAAATTAAGATTGTGAAACAAAACTCAAAAATTGTTGATTTATTTGTTATTAACAATGGAACAAAAATTTGAGTAAAACAGAAACCATTTTAACTGTTGATTGCCGTAATAAAAACCACTTTTCATTATCAACCACCCCTTTATAGTTTTCTTCATTACCTTGCTTCTCTTTTCTTTTTATTGCTCTTTGAAGATGTGTTTAGTAATAGTGATCTGTCTAATCATAACATAATCCTCTTTTAATTCCATTACTGTTATTGTGGTTGTACATATTAGAGTGATTTAGTTCTTTGGTTTCTATTGTTAGAAATCTGCATTAAGCAAGCAAAAGAATGAATCACAATTTGTCACACATAATTTACACTGTCACAAAATACTCAAGAAAATAAGGATTTACGTTAAAAAAAATTTCAAACACCGAACAAAATACAAGTACAAGTTCTTTCTAATTCGTATCAATAATTAAAACCAATTGCGAATCAACTTTATTGATGTTGCTCAATACCTACATTTGAAACTTCTACTTTTGGTAAATATGTTATTTTTCTTCTCAAATTTAATTAATTTCCACAATTTTTATTTGAATTATATTTTAAAATTTATGTATTTATGTTTAATTTGCTTCTCTTTTTTTTTTTTCTTCTAATTTTTGCAAGAATCTTCATCTCTTAAAAACATACCAGTAGTGATTTGTTACAAATGAATGTGCCTTCAAGAATTAGCAGGTAATAGGAGAAATAATTTTTTCAAACATTTTGATGCATGAGTCTGTGAATTATGAGGAAGTACTTCATTGTTTAGCATCCAAATTTTTACTAACAGATCAGTGCTTTTTTGGTTTAATCGCATACCTTTTTGGCATTTTCAACTATAGATAATTGAAAAACAAATAGTTGGCAACTATAGTTTAAAAAGTTAATAACTTTTCAAAAAAGTTTGTATCAAAAAGTTAATAACTTTTTCAGTTATCTCTACCATTTTTTAGAACGCTCAATTAATTTGGATATAATTATTTAGGTTTCTTTTTCCCACATCATTATCGATTTCAGATCCACTAAATGTTGTTACTGTCGGCAAAAAGACAGCAGTTCGGTAGTAAGATGGTGACGACGGATAGCTAACCGGTGGATATTCATCTTTGGAGATGAAAGAGAAGAATGGTGATAAATATCTTTTGTTAATTTCTGTTAATAAAAAAAGTGTAGAAACTCCATTAAAATAAGAGAAGATTGGAAATATATAAGTGTGTATGTCTCTTATCGAATACAATCAACTTTATTGGTTACAAAGTATCACATGTGACATTTTCCATTAAAATAACAGAAGATTAGAAATATGTAAGTGTGTATGTCTTATCGAATGTAATCAACTTTATTGGTTACAAAGTATCACATGTGACATTTTCAAAACAACTCGTATGCATGTATGGTTTTAAACTTTTTTTTTAGCAACTAACTTATAATAGAAAAATTTTAATACCGGATGTTTTAATTAAGAACAGCACATAGCACGCGTGATTAGCACAAACGTCCAAAGAATTACAATTTCGTGTATTTTCACGATTATTGTGCAGCAACCAACAATTCTGTTTTACGTTTTGTATATGTTAATCAATTTCATTTAAAGATGTAAACCGAATGATAAAATTAATTCAGTACTCAGCCGCGCATCGCGTGGGTCGTTTACTAGTTGAACTAATTCGTAACAATGCACTTTTTGGTTTAGCAATGGACGCGCCGCTTCCAAAAAAAGAGATCAATCAAGACCCACCAATAAATTAACGACAAGAATGCAATAACCAAATCACTGGCGAATTCCCGTTAAATCATTCTCTTCTCATGCATGTTCCTTTATGTCTCAATTAACGGTTATAATGGAAATAAATGGAAAGAAATCTATCAGAATTTGCATCCCGAAATCTTAGATTCGCAAATGATGTCAAGTTTTCAACAGTTACGTACCCAACACATATCAATGATTTCAATGGTTACGTACACCCCACATATCCAGCGGGCAAATATATACCTGCCGCGGCAGCGTGTTCAGTGTCTGAGAAAGAGTGGCCACACCCGTGTCAGGGAAAGCTGGACCAGATTAAAGTCGCCTTCCCAAGGAAGCAACATTTTTGTATGAGAATGGATGGAGTGAATTGTAAAAGTTGCACAGAATCCATCAACCCAATGCTGCATCAAAAGATTCATGACAACTGAACAACACGAGGCATGAATACCAACAAATATAAACCATTAACTTCAGGTTTGTAATGCAATCAGCTCCTAATAAAAGTTATAAAAGATAGTGCAGGTCTCAGACCCTAGCATCACCATCACAAATCCAACAGGGAAAATCCACTCAACCAAGGGATTATAACTGCCGCCAAAATCATCATAGACCTCTATAAGGAAAGGGGTAAGAAGATACAATAGGGGGACAATTCAGAAGTACATCGACGGCGGGTTACGGGACTAGACACCTTGAATTTGAAAGCAACAAGATGCCTTAGTTTCTGCCCCGTCCCCGTGGATGAGATGCACTCCTCTCACTGTAATCTGTCCTTGCTCTCTCCTGCGTGCGAGAAGAGCCTGCTCTATCTTGAGCTTCAGAAATTGTTCGGGCAGGATGACCATGCTCCGAAGAAGGGAGAGCCCACCCACCCTGCCTGGCCTGTGCAGTTTGTTGGCTATCAAGAGCTCCTAAAACAGAAAAGAGAAACAAATTAAAGATGAGATGATATATTCTAGAGATTAATCATCCCCAGCCAAAGTAACAGAAAGTATATTCGGCAACTGACCAATATTCCCAGTCAATTCAGGCAAATACTTTTGACCTTTTTGTTTCCATTCATCTTCAAAACCAGCAAGTTCATCTACAAGATGACAAATTAACAACACAAATCCTTCAGTAACACTATCATAGAAGCATGGAAGTGTGGAACTGCACATCATAGAAATCATGAATATTGAAGCCAAGATATACCTTCATTCAGATTGTGCAAGGTCTGCATGCTGTCCACTCTACCATCCGAATTAAGTTTTCTTGAAAGGGAATGTCCCTATGAAGTAACAAACCAAGTGAAATAAAGTTAATAAGCAGGGCAATTACAATTTACAAATACACAGCCATAAATCGAAGCAACTTAATCCAATATTATTAATTTGATACCAAAGAAATAGTATATGAATACCTTGCCATGAATGCCTCTGGAAACTCTCTGAGAAGCTTCCCTTGTAGAACTATCAGCCTCTTTGGCCTCTTCATATGTCACCTAATATGTTGAAGATGGCATCAGAAAACCAACAATACACTAATTCACTCTAAAGAGTTATTTAACCAGATTCTAAATGCTCACCCCATCACTGCCGGTCCTCCTTGTCCTTGACGAAGTATAGTATGTTCCATTAGCACCACCATAGCTTACGGTTTGGAAGCAGAAGCTTTGAGTTTGAGGTTCAGCCCTAGCCACATTGAATCTGTTGTTGAATTCATTGTTGTACTCATTCCTAGCCTGCAAGTGCCTGCTTTTCTTCCCTGTAAATATAAACTTTTAGCATGAACAAACCAACCATCCGATTTCAGGAAAAGAAAAAGCAAAAGTACCAACCAACAGCTTCCCATTACCTTCGATTCCTCCTTTTGGATGTTCAACAAACGACTCACTGCTGGACCTGCCATGCTTTCGTGGATTCTCTTTCTTTGCCTTGTTTCCTTCTTTGACTTCCCCACCCTGATCATCATCATCATCATCATCAGAGTTCAATTCCTCAATGATAGGCCCCCTTCGCACGCTAGACTCGGGAGCAGGAGCCTGAGCCTGATGCTGATCAAGAAACCCAGCTGGATGCATATCCTGGGAGAAAGGGAATCCAGGGAATCCAGCAGGGGCAGCACCAAAGGGGCTAGAACCAAACATGCCTCCACCAAAAGGACTTCTGAAGAAAGGGTCATCAAAAGGGTCCCTTCCCCCAAATAAGCTCGAGATTAAGCTTCCAGGAGGTCCAAAGGGACCAAACCCTCCTCCAAAACCACCACCAAAAGGGTCACCACCAAAATCAAAGAACGGATCCCTACCACCACCAGCACCACCACCAAACCCTCCTCCTCCACGTCTATTCATATTCACTGCAAGCAACAGGATAATCAAACCATATCCTCACAGAAACAACGTATCAATTATCAAAACGCACGATCACAAATAGCAACGAAGATTCCAACTTCCCGCAGAGGTTTTATTTTTTTATTTTTTTGAAGAGAGTAAATCTTAATTCAAAGTTCAAAAACCACTAGAATTACCATATCATAATGATCCGAAGAACCCTAATCAAAGAACGATTACAATTAAAAACACATATCAAATCAAACACAGAATCTATAATCCGAAACATGATGATCCAAAACGAAGATCGTTGATTTTACCGAAATTGAAAAAGACCTTCAACGAGAGAGAGCGAGAGAGGGGCACACCTGAGAGCAAAACAGCAAAGAGTAGAAAATTGATTGAGAATAAGGGGAGGATGCTGCTGTGATTGTAATAACGACAGAACAATTAAGAATTCAAAGAATCAAGGATGCAGAATCCTGACGCGGAAGTTTCTAGTATACGAGGGATGTCCACGTGCACTCGCCATATCTCGGACGCTAGATTTTATATAATGGGCTTTCCTTCGATTTACTCTTTCTTCGGATTCTTGTTTTCATTTAACGTTTTTGTTTGGGCATTATTATTTTAATAAATTTTTTTAAAAAATTATAATTTATATTTTTTTAAAAGATGTTTTTTAAAAAAATATTTTTATATTATTATATTTGTACGGTATTCTGCTTAATCGGGACTTATCGACGTATATCTCGGTCACGTTGAAAAAATTAAAATACGTACGCCTGAAATCTCATCACATAAACGTTATTTTTTAAAGATCTCAGAGGAAGCTGAGATTCACTCAAACCAATTATTGAATCTCAAACCAATTATTGGGCAGCCCAAGGTCTAACTCTATAAAAACGGCATTAACATAAGCAAGAGATACACGAAAAACAAATAATATACTTCTGCTGAAGAACATTACTTCGTCTCTGAGAATCCACTCTGAAGTCATCTTTCCCTCAATTTTATTTATCTATTAATTATTTATCTCATTCATATACTAACTTGGGCGGAGTTCCTTTTTCAGGTACCACGCTCGGGTCCTACTTCACAAGGATATCATCGGCTCAGACAAACCTGTCGAACACAGACCAACGCATAGCCGACATATACCTCAACCACAGCATCCTTGTAAGAACATTTGGCGCCCACCATGGGGCCCACGTTAATTCCTCCCCACCCGAAGATATAACTACTTTTAGCTTTTTCATATCTGCCGCATATCTCTCTTTCTTTGCAGGAAAAGAACCATGACGGATCATTCGGAAACTCAACAACCTTCCCGAACTAATGCTGATCTCACGGCCGCAAATGCCGCACTCTTGGCAGAGAATCAGCGGATGGCAGAACTGTTGGCGGAGATGCAAAACAATGGAGATCGGAAGGTCGATAGTAAAAGAACAAACGCTACACAGCATGAAGAGCATCAGTCAGAGTCCAATGCTAAGACAGGGGAAACCCCTCCCAAGACAGAAAGGCGACGAGCTAACCCATTCTCCGAGGAGATAATGAGCTATAAAATGCCCCAGAACTTTACACTCCCGATGACCCTGACGTCGTATAAGGGGATAGGGGACCCAAAAGTCCATGTCACCAAGTTCGACTCTATGATGTTTCTCAACAGTGATTGTGATCCCATTCTATGCCGATCCTTTCCCACTTTTCTAGATGGAGCTGCCTTACTGTGGTTCTCTAATCTGCCTGCAAGGTCCATCACCAGCTTTGATGAATTCGCCAAGATGTTTATCAATCACTTCGCAGCATCAAAAATCTATGTAAGAGACCCGAATTATCTCAGCACAATCAAACAAGGCCCGCATGAAAGCATCAAGGATTACATGACGCGTTTCACCACAGCAGCTATGGAAATCCCCGACTTAAACCCAGAAGTACAATTGCATGCTATCAAAAGTGGCCTCCGACCAGGAAAGTTTCAGGAAGCCATAGCTGTGGCCAAGCCAAAGACACTAGAGGAATTCCGAGACAAAGCCACGGGACAGATTGAAATAGAGGAACTGCATGAGACGCAAAGGAATGAAAGACCACCATCATGAAAAGACGATGACAAGCCGAACAGGTCCATTATTAAGGATCATCGAAAATCTTTTAAACTAACTCCAAAATTTGATTCGTATACCAGGTTCAACACGAGAAGAGAGGACATAATAAAAGATATATTGCACAACATGCTCATAAAGCCACCAGTCAAAGCGGGAACGTACCAAGATCAAAAGTATGTAGACAGAGGGAAGCATTGCGCATTCCACCAAAAATTCGGCCACACCACGGACGAATGTGTGGCAGCTAAGGACCTATTAGAGAGATTGGCAAGATAGGGGCTACTGGACAAGTACATCGATTCTAGGAACCAGAAGGAAATAGCTGACACGGGCAAGTCGAAGCATACCTCGGAACGCAGAGACAAAGGAACATGGCAGGACCCAGTAGAAACCCCCACCTCCAAAGGGATCATAAACTACATATTAGGAGGTTTCGCCGGAGGAGGAATAACAAACACAGCAAGGAAACGAAGTTATAGAGCCATGATGACAATGGAAGGAACTCAGCAGAACTCTCCAGCGCCAACATCCTCGGCCATTGTCAATTTCAGTGCTTCTGATTTCAAATCAAGAACTCCAAACCGAGATGACCCAGTGGTAATTTCTGTAAGCATGGGAGAATTGATTGTGAAAAAGGTGCTGCTCGATCCAGGAAGCAGCACCGATGTCTTGTTCTACTCCACATTCAAGAAGATGCAATTAAGCGACAAGTCATTACAACCATCAGGAGGAGAACTGGCAGGTTTTTCGGGTGAAAGGGTCCCCATATCAAGTTACGTCTAGTTGAGAACTGATGAGCGGATAATTTATACGCTTTTTGGCACTGTTTTTAGTATGTTTTTAGTACATTTTAGTTAGTTTTTAGTATGTTTTTATGAGTTTTTATTTAAAATTCACTTTTCTGGGCTTTACTATGAGTTTGTGTGTTTTTCTGTGATTTCAGGTAATTTCTGGCTGAAATTGAGGGACCTGAGCAAAAATCTGATTCAGAGGCTGAAAAAGGACTGCAGATGCTGTTGGATTCTGACCTCCCTGTACTTGAAGTGGATTTTTTGGAGCTACAGAAGCCCAATTGGCGCGCTCTCAATTGCGTTGGAAAGTAGACATGCTGGGCTTTCCAGCAATGTATAATAGTTCGAGATTTGATGGCCCAAACCAGCGATGCAAATCAGCTTCAGAATTCCTGGCGTTTAACGCCGGAACTGGCACAAAAGTTGGAGTTAAACGTCCAAACTGGCACAAAAGCTGGTGTTTAACTCCAGGAAAAGTCTCTACACATGAAAGCTTCAATGCTCAGCCCAAGCTCACACCAAGCGGACCCCGGAAGTGGATTTTCACATCATTTACTCATTTCTGTATACCCTAGGTTACTAGTTCACTATAAATAGGATCTTTTGACATTGTATCTTTACCTCATGACACTTTACACGTTTCATACTGTACCTTCTACAGCATGAGTCTCTAAACCCCATGGTTGGGGGTGAGGAGCTCTGCTGTGTCTTGATGGATTAATGCAATTACTACTATTTTTCATTCAATCACGCTTGCTTCCATTCTAAGATATCACTTGTTCCTCAATTTGATGAATGTAATGATCCGTGACACTCATTATCATTCTCACCCATGAACGTGTGCCTGACAACCACCTCTGTTATACTTTAGATTGAGTGGATATCTCTTGGGTTCTTTAACCAGAATCTTCGTGATATAAGCTAGAATGTATTTGCGGCCATTCTTGAGAATCCGGAAGGTCTAAACCTTGTCTATGGTATTCTGAGTAGGATTCAGGGATTGAATGACTGTGACGAGCTTCAAACTCGCGATTGTGGGGCGTTAGTGACAGATGCAAAAGAATCACTGGATTCTATTCCGACATGATCGGGAACCGACAAATGAATAGCCGTGCTGTGACAGAGCGCGTTGAACATTTTCATTGAGAGGATGGGAGGTAGCCATTGACAACAGTGAAACCCTACATACTGCTTGCCATGGAAGGAGCCTTGCATGCTTGAAGAAGAAGACAGTAGGAAAGCAGAGATTCAGAAGATAGAGCATCTCCAAAACCTCAACATGTTTTCCATTACTGCAAAACAAGCATTTATTTCATGTTCTTTTACTTTTTACAATTAAATCTGAGAATTATTGATATCCTGACTAAGAGTTACAAGATAACCATAGCTTGCTTCAAACCGACAATCTCCGTGGGATCGACCCTTACTCACGTAAGGTATTACTTGGACGACCCAGTGCACTTGCTGGTTAGTTGTGCGGAATTGCAAAAGTGTGATTGTGATTTTATGCACCAAGTTTTTGGCGCCGTTGCCGAGGATTGTTCGAGTTTAGACAACTGACGGTTTATCTTGTTGCTTAGATTAGGAATATTTCATTTTTGTTGGTTTCGAGTCTTTTATTTGAGTCTAGTTTCATATTCTAAGTTTGGTGTCTTCTTTGTGTTTTCCTTTAAATTTTCGAAAATTTGTG
>NC_029772.3:47127183-47131349 GCF_000817695.3 Arachis duranensis | reverse complement strand
CCAGTATTCTGGTCTTCCACAGGAAGAACCTACTGAGTTTCTGGCACAGTTCTTACAAATTGCTGACACAGTACGTGATAAAGAAGTGGATCAGGATGTCTACAGATTGTTACTATTTTCATTTGCTGTAAAAGATCAAGCTAAGAGGTGGTTGAATAACCAACCCACAACAAGCATAAAAACATGGAGACAGTTATCAGACAGATTCCTCAATCAATTTTACCCTCCAAAAAGGATGACACAGCTAAAACTGGACATCCAAGGCTTTAAACAAGAGGATAATGAATCCCTTTATAATGTCTGGGAGAGGTACAGAGGGATGCTAAGGAAATGCCCTTCTGAGATGTTTTCAGAGTGGGTACAGTTAGACATCTTCTACTATGGGCTTACAGAAACAGCTCAGATATCTTTAGACCATTCAGCTGGTGGATCTATACACATGAGGAAGACGATTGAAGAAGCTCAAGATCTCATAGATACAGTTGCTAGAAATCAACATCTATGCTCAAGTAGTGAGTCCTCTATAAAAGAAGAAGCTATGGCAGTAACTACTGATCCTAATCCTCAAGAACAGATTGTTGAACTTAATCAGCAATTACTCCTGATGACAAAACAGTTAGCAGAATTTAAAGAGATACTCCAAGAAACTAAAATTGCTAACAAGAATATAGAATCACAGTTGAATCAGACAAAACAGCAGCTATCTAAACAGATAACAGAAGAATGCCAAGCAGTTCAACTAAGGAGTGGGAAGACATTGAATAATTCAACTCAAAGTAGCAAAAAGCCAAGAAAGGAACAACTGACAGAGGATAACCAAACCACTGCCCAAAATCCCTCTGAGGATAGTAAGAGCCCAGAGAGGAATCCTTCTGGCGTTCAAACGCCAGAAAAGGGGAAAAAGTTGGCGTTAAACGCCCATTCCTTGCCCAGTTCTGGCATTCAAACGCCAGAAAAGGGTGGGAAGCTAGCGTTAAATGCCCATCCTGTACCCAATCCTGGCGTTCAAACGCCAATGAGGAATCAGACACCTGAGAGTGCTGATAGTAACCCCTCTAAGATGGCTTCTCCAACAACCTCTGTAGGGAATAAACCTGCAGCAACTAAGGTTGAAGAATATAAAGCCAAGATGCCTTATCCTCAAAAACTCCGTCAAGCGGAACAGGATAAACAATTTGCCCGCTTTGTAGACTATCTCAGGACTCTAGAAATAAAGATTCCATTTGCAGAGGCACTTGAGCAAATACCCTCTTATGATAAGTTCATGAAAGAGATCATAAGTCATAAGAAGGATTGGAGAGAAACTGAAAAGGTGTTTCTCACTGAAGAATGTAGTGCAGTCATTCTGAAAAGCTTACCAGAGAAGCTTCAAGATCTAGGAAGCTTTATGATACCATGCACATTAGAAGGTGCTTGTACTAAGACAGCCCTATGTGACCTTGGAGCAAGTATCAACCTGATACCTGCAACCACTATCAGAAAGCTTGTGTTGACTGAAGAAGTCAAACCAACCCGGATATGTCTCCAACTTGCTGATGGCTCCATTAAATATCCATCAGGCATAATTGAAGACATGATTGTCAAGGTTGGGCCATTTGCCTTTCCCACTGACTTTGTAGTGCTAGAAATGGAGGAGCACAAGAGTACAACTCTCATCCTAAGAAGACCTTTCCTAGCAACTGGATGCACTTTTATTGATGTACAAAAAGGGGAAGTGACCCTGAGAGTCAATGAGGATGAGTTCAAGTTGAATGCTGTCAAAGCTATGCAGCATCCAGACACTTCAAATGACTGCATGAGCACTGATATTATTGACTCTTTGGTGGAAGAGATCAATATGACTGAGAGTCTCGAATCAGAGCTAGAGGACATCTTTAAAGATGTTCAACCTGATCAGGAGGAACCAGAGGAAATAAAAGAACCTCTGAAAATTCCTCAAGAAGAGGATAAGCCTCCCAAACCTGAGCTCAAACCACTACCACCATCCCTGAAGTATGCATTTCTAGGAGAAGGTGACACTTTTCCAGTGATCATAAGCTCTGCTTTAAATTCACAGGAAGAGAAAGCACTAATTCAAGTGCTAAGGACACACAAGACAGCTCTTGGATGGCCCATAAGTGATCTTAAGGGCATTAGCCCAGCAAGATGCATGCACAAGATCTTATTGGAGGATAATGCCAAGCCAGTGGTTCAACCACAAAGGCGGCTAAATCTAGCCATGAAGGAGGTGGTGCAGAAAGAGGTCACTAAGTTACTAGAGGCTGGGATTATTTATCCTATTTCTGATAGCCCCTGGGTGAGCCCTGTTCAAGTTGTCCCCAAGAAGGGAGGCATGACAGTCGTTCATAATGAAAAGAATGAACTGGTTCCTACAAGAACAGTTACAGGGTGGCGTATGTGTATTGACTACAGAAGGCTCAATACAGCCACCAGAAAGGATCATTTTCCCTTACTATTCATAAAACAGATGCTAGAAAGACTAGCTGGTAATGATTATTACTGCTTTTTGGATGGCTATTCAGGCTACAATCAAATCGCAGTGGATCCTTAAGATCAAGAGAAAACAACATTCACCTGTCCTTCTGGCGTATTTGCTTACAGAAGAATGCCTTTTGGTCTATGCAATGCACCTGCAACTTTTCAGAGGTGCATGCTATCCATCTTCTCTGATATGGTAGAGAAATTCTTGGAAGTCTTTATGGATGACTTCTCAGTATTTGGAGACTCATTCAGCTCATGTCTTGATCATCTAGCACTTGTCCTGAAAAGGTGCCAAGAGACTAACCTGGTCTTAAACTGGGAGAAATGTCACTTTATGGTGACTGAAGGAATTGTCCTTGGGCACAAAATTTCAAGCAAGGGAATAGAGGTGGATCAAGCAAAGGTGGAAGTAATTGAAAAATTACCACCACCTGCCAATGTTAAGGCAATAAGAAGCTTTCTGGGACATGCAGGATTCTACAGAAGGTTCATGAAGGATTTTTCAAAAATTGCAAAACCTCTAAGCAACCTGCTAGCTGTTGACACGCCATTTGTGTTTGACACAGAGTGTCTACAGGCGTTTGAGACCCTAAAAGCCAAGCTGGTCACAGCACCAGTCATCTCTGCACCAGACTGGACATTACCCTTCGAACTAATGTGTGATGCTAGTGACCATGCCATTGGTGCAGTGTTGGGATAGAGGCATAACAAGCTTCGACACGTCATTTATTATGCTAGTTATGTTCTAAATGACGCACAAAAGAATTACACAACCACAGAAAAAGAGTTACTTGCAGTGGTTTATGCCATTGACAAGTTTAGATCCTATTTAGTAGGGTCAAAAGTGATTGTGTACACTGACCATGCTGCTCTTAAATACATACTCACAAAGCAGGATTCAAAGCCCAGGCTCATAAGGTGGGTGTTGCTTCTGTAAGAGTTTGATATAGAAATAAGAGACAGAAAAGGGACAGAGAACCAGGTAGCTGATCATTTGTCCTGGATAGAACCAGTAGTTGGGGCATCCCTCCATTCTACTGAGATCTCTGAGACCTTTCCAGATGAGCAACTCTTTGCCATTCAGGAAGCTCCATGGTTTGCAGACATTGCAAATTATAAAGCTGTGAGGTTCATACCACAGGAGTACAACAAGGTGCAAAGAAAAAAATTAATTTCAGATGCCAAGTACTACCTATGGGATGAACCATATCTCTTTAAGAGATGTGCAGACGGAATGATCCGCAGATGTGTACCCAGAGAAGAAGCACAAAGGATCCTATGGCACTGCCATGGATCACAGTATGGAGGACATTTTGGAAGTGAGCGATACTAAGGTCCTCCAATGTGGATTCTACTGGCCTACTCTCTATAGGGATGCCCGAGAGTTTGTGCATAACTGTGACAGTTGCCAAAGAGCTGGTAACTTGCCTCATGGTTACGTTATGCCTCAACAAGGGATCTTAGAGATTGAATTGTTTGATGTATGGGGTATTGACTTCATGGGTCCCTTCCCACCATCATACTCAAACACTTATATTCTGGTGGCAATAGACTATGTATCTAAATGGGTAGAAGCAATTGCCACACCCAATAATGACACCAAGACCGTGCTGAAATTCCTCCAAAAACACATCTTCAGCAGGTTTGGTGTTCCCAGAGTACTAATCAGTGATGGGGGCACTCAT
>NC_029772.3:47107825-47126910 GCF_000817695.3 Arachis duranensis | reverse complement strand
TATACCAACTTGTGTATGGGAAGGCCTGTCATCTACCCGTAGAACTGGAACATAAAGACTATTGGGCAACCAGATTCCTAAACATGGATGCTAAGTTAGCTGGTGAAAAAAGATTGCTCCAGCTAAATGAGCTAGAGGAGTTCAGACTCAGTGCCTTTGAAAATGCAAAAATTTATAAGGAAAAGGCAAAGAAGTGGCATGACAAAAAGTTGTCATCCAGAGTCTTTGAGCCAGGACAAAAAGTTCTGCTCTTCAACTCTAGGCTCAGACTATTCCCAGAAAAACTTAAATCCCGATGGAGGGGTCCGTATGTGATTACAGGAGTGTCACCATATAGATATGTTGAGCTTCAAGATATTGATTCTGATAAAAAGTTCATTGTTAATGGACAGAGGATCAAACATTATCTTGAAAGCAATTTTGAGCAAGAATGCTCAAAACTGAGGCTTGAATGAAGCACAGTAAAGGTCCAGCTAAAGACAATAAAGAAGCGCTTGCTGGGAGGCAACCCAGCTATTAGCAGGTGATTTATTTTACTTAATAGAATATCGACATACATTCTTCAAGGTTGATCATCAAAATTGAAGGAATTCATAGAGTTAAAGACGGATTCAGTGCAAAAAGTAGAGAAAAGGAGTTTGCTGGCAAGAAAACGCCAATAAAGGGTACTCTGGGCGTTAAACGACAGTAAAGGTACCATTTTGGGCGTTAAACGCCAGAATGGGTACCATTCTGGGCGTTTAATGCCAAGATTGCAACATCCTGGGTGTTTAGCAAAACACCCAGTGATGAAGGGGTTTCTGGCATTTAACGCCAGCCAGGGTACCTGGCTGGGCGTTAAACGCCCATAATGGCCAATATTTGGGTGTTAAACGCCAGAATGGATACCATTCTGGGTGTTTAACGCCAGAAAGGTAGGGGACAGAGATTTTGTTTTCCACTTCAAATTTTTTCAAACTTTCTTGTTTTGATCCATAATTTTCTGCATAAACACATTACAAACTTTCATCATTCACCTTCAAATTTCAAAAATTAAACAATTTTCTAAATCATTCTTCAAATCTCTTTCAAATCCTTTCCAAATATCCTTCAAAAACTCAAATATCTTCTTAAATTCTTTCCATATCTTCTCAAATCTCCTTCAAAATTTTCGAAATCAATCCCCCTCCCTTATAAATACACGTTCGGCCATCCCCCTCTCCCCACCATTCGAATTTGCTCTCCTCCTCTCTCTCTCCTTTCCTTTCTTTTGCTTGAGGGCAAGCAAACCTCTATGTTTGGTATGCTTTTCCGTGATCACTAAGCCAAGATTTATCAAGATCATGGCTCCTAAAGGAAAACAAACCAATTCAAAAGGCAAGAAAGAGAATAATCCAAAGAATCTTTGGAGTCAAGAGAAGTTCTTAACCAAAGAACATGCAGACCATTACCACAAAATAATGGGTCTGAGGTCAGTGATCCTGGAAGTCAGATTCGATATGAAAGAAGATGAATATCCGGAGATCCAAGAGCAAATTCGAAACAGAGGATGGGAAGTTCTAACCAACCCTGAGACAAAGGTTGGAAGAAACATGGTTCAGGAATTCTACTCAAATCTGTGGCTGACAGATAAGCAGAGAATGACTGGAACTGCTTTTCACACCTACAGAACCATGGTCAGAGGGAGAATTATTTACTTCCATCTGGACAAAATAAGAGAGGTCTTCAAATTGCCTCAACTACAAGATGATCCTGAATCCTTTAATAGGAGAATGGTGAGAGTAGATAAAGGGGTTGGATCAAGTTCTAGAAGACATATGCCTCCCTGGAACTAAGTGGAAAACCAATTCAAAAGGTGTCCCAAACCAACTCAAGAGGGGAGATCTCAAACCAATTGCAAGAGGTTGGCTTGACTTCATTGGGCGTTCTATATTGCCCACTAGCAACCGTTCTGAGGTCAGGGTCAAGAGAGCAGTGATGATTCATTGCATTATGCTGGGAAAAGAAGTGGAGATTCATCATCTGATTGCTTGTGAGATTTACACAATTGCAAACAAGAACTCCATTGAAGCCAAACTGGCTTACCCAAGCTTAATCTCTCTGCTATGCAAAGATGCCGGGGTGAGGATGGGAGTAGATGAATTCATCCCAATTGAATATCCAATCACCAAGAAGTCAATGGAAGGACAAATGCAAGATAACTCTATCAAGAGGAGGGCGCAGGAATTCCTCTCTGAACTTCCTGAAATTGACTACTGGGCTAGCCTAGAAGCATCTGTTGCCAAGCTGCAAGAAACTATGGAACAAATTAAGGAAGAACAGCAGAATCAAAACTGCATGCTCTTTAAATTGCTGAAGAAACAAGAGAAGCAGTGGCGTGAGCTACAGGAGCTGAAGCGCCAGAAGCTCTCCCTTGAAGGGTCAAATACCCCACAAGTTGAGGTAGCATCCACTTCTCAAAATCAAGGTTGTTGAGTCCTAACTCTGTGATAACCTCTATCATTAGGAGTCTATTTTAGAGTCATTTAAATTTTTGTTTTTTTATTACTATTAGTCTTATCTTATATTGATTTTTGAGTCTTGTTCTTAATTCATGATTAATAAAATTTAAGGTTCATGTCTTAAAGGTATGAATGTCCTATGAATCCATCACCTCTTTTAAATGAAAAATGTTTTAATCACAAAAGAACAAGAAGTATAGGATTTCAAATTCATCTCTGAAACTAATTGAATTAGTTTGATGTGGTGACAATACTTTTTGATTTCTGAATGAATGCTTGAATAGTGCATATGTCTTTCGAATTTGTTGATTAAAGAATGTTAAAATTGTTGGCTCTTGAAAGAATGATGGAAAAAGAGAAATGTTATTGAGGATCTGAAAAATCATCAGATTGATTCTTGAAGCAAGAAAAAGCAGTGAATTCAAAAAAAAAAGAGAAGAGAGAGAGCAAGCAGAAAAAGCCAATAGCCCTTTAAACAAAAAGGCAAGGGTAAAAATAAAAATTGATCCAAGGCAAAAAGAGCATGTTTAAGAACCCTGGACACCTCTAATTGGGGACTCTAGCAAAGCTGAGTCACAATCTGAAAAGGTTTAGCCAGTTATGTGTTTGTGGCATGTATGTATCCGGTGGTAATACTGGAAGACAGAATGCTTTGGGCCGCAGCCAAGACTCATAAAGTAGTTGTGTTCAAGAATCATCATACTTAACTAGGAGAATCAATAACACTATCTGAATTCTGAGTTCCTATAGTTGCCAATCATTCTAAACGGCAAAGGATAAAGTGAGATGCCAAAACTGTTCAGAGGCAAAAAATTACTAGTCCCGCTCATCTAACTGGAGCTAAGTTTCATTGATATTTTGGAGTCTATAGTATGTTCTCTTCTTTTCATCCTATTTGATTTTCAGTTGCTTGGGGACAAGCAACAATTTAAGTTTGGTGTTGTGATGAGCGGATAATTTATACGCTTTTTGGCACTGTTTTTAGTATGTTTTTAGTACATTTTAGTTAGTTTTTAGTATGTTTTTATGAGTTTTTATTTAAAATTCACTTTTCTGGGCTTTACTATGAGTTTGTGTGTTTTTCTGTGATTTCAGGTAATTTCTGGCTGAAATTGAGGGACCTTAGCAAAAATCTGATTCAGAGGCTGAAAAAGAACTGCAGATGCTGTTGGATTTTGACCTCCATGCACTCGAAGTTGATTTTCTGGAGCTACAGAAGCCCAATTGGTGCGCTCTCAATTGCGTTGGAAAGTAGACATCTTGGGCTTTCCAGCAATTTATAATAGTCCATACTTTGCCCGAGATTTGATGGCCCAAACCGGTGTTGCAAATCAGCTTCAGAATTCCCGACGTTTAACGCCGGAACTGGCACAAAAGATGGAGTTAAACGCCCAAACTGGCACAAAAGCTGGCGTTTAACTCCAGGAAAAGTCTCTACACATGAAAGCTTCAATGCTCAGCCCAAGCACACATCAAGCGGACCCCGAAAGTGGATTTTCACGTCATTTACTCATTTCTGTATACCCTAGGTTACTAGTTCACTATAAATAGGATCTTTTGACATTGTATCTTTACCTCATGACACTTTACACGTTTCATACTGTACTTTCTATGGCATGATTCTCTAAACCCCATGGTTGGGGGTGAGGAGCTCTGCTGTGTCTTGATGGATTAATGCAATTACTACTGTTTTTCATTCAATCACGCTTGCTTCCATTCTAAGATATCACTTGTTCCTCAATTTGATGAATGTAATGATCCGTGACACTCATCATCATTCTCACCCATGAACGTGTGCCTGATAACCACCTCCATTCTACTTTAGATTGAGTGAATATCTCTTGGGTTCTTTAACCAGAATCTTCGTGGTATAAGCTAGAATGAATTGGCGGCCATTCTTGAGAATCCGGAAGGTCTAAACCTTGTCTGTGGTATTCTGAGTAGGATTCAGGGATTGAATGACTGTGACGAGCTTCAAACTCGCGATTGTGGGGCATTAGTGACAAACGCAAAAGAATCACTGGATTCTATTCCGACATGATCGAGAACCGACAGATGATTAGCCGTGCTGTGACAGAGCGCGTTGAACATTTTCACTGAGAGGATGGGAGGTAGCCATTGACAACGGTGAAACCCTACATACAGCTTGCCATGGAAGGAGCCTTGTGTGCATGAAAAAGAAGACAGTAGGAAAGCAGAGATTCAGAAGATAGAGCATTTCCAAAACCTCAACCTGTTTTCCATTACTGCAAAACAAGTATTTATTTCATGTTCTTTTACTTTTTACAATTAAATCTGAGAATTATTGATATCCTGACTAGGAGTTACAAGATAACCATAGCTTGCTTCAAACCGACAATCTCCGTGGGATCGACCTTACTTACGTAAGGTATTACTTGGATGACCTAGTGCACTTGCTGGTTAGTTGTGCGGAATTGCAAAAGTGTGATTGTGATTTCGTGCACCAAGAATGGCAATAGGAGAACCTCCAAACTCCAAGACACTAGACATTCAATTCCTAGTGGTTGACTGTGCTAGCCCCTACAATATTATTTTGGGATGTCCATCCCTGAACTCCTTTGGAGGCATTGTTTCTACCATTCATTTGTGTGTCAAGTTTTCCCTGCAGGATAACAAAATAGCAACAGTCCATGCCGACCACAAGGAGGCCAGACAATGCTACAATGCAAGCATAAAGAAGGTCGAGAAGGAAGCCATCCCGAGGATTAATTCGGTGTACAACTCGGAGCATATCCCACGCCTGACCGAGATGGATCCTAGAGACGACCACAGTCGTCCTTCTCTAATGGACGATCTCGAAAAGGTAGAATTATATACAGATAACCAGTATACTAACATTGGATCAGCGTTTGTTGCAGAGACAAAGGAACATCTGAGGAGCATCTTGAAAGCTAATGCCGACCTATTTGCTTGGACCCCAGCTGACATGCCAGGGATTGATCCAAACTTTATCTGCCGCAAACTAGCAGTCAACTCCAATGCCCGACCTGTACGACAGAAAAAACGCAATTTGGGAACTGAAAGGAGAAGTGCAGCAGCAATAGAAATGCAGAAACTACTCGATGCAGGTTTTATAAGAGAAGTCCGATTTTCTTCATGGCTGGCAAACGTGGTCATGGTCAAAATAAATTTAGGGAAATGGCGAATGTGCATGGATTTCACAGATTTAAACAAGGCTTGCCCAAAGGACTCGTATCCATTGCCGAACATTGACAGACTTGTAGATGACACCTCAGGTTACAAAGTGCTAAGCTTTATGGACCCCTACTCTGGATACAATCAAATCCAGATGCACCCAAATGAAGAGGACAAGACAACATTCATAACCGACCAAGGTAACTTTTATTATAAAGTAATGCCTTTTGGACTAAAAATACAGGTGCCACTTATTAGAGGCTAATGGACAAAATATTCAAAAAACAAATCGGAAGAAACATTGAAATATATGTTGATGACATGGTCGTCAAATCTAGTTCAGAAGAACAACACGAGTCCGACTTAAAGGAGGTCTTCCAACAACTCTGAATGCACAACATGAGATTAAATCCATACAAATGCGCATTTGGAGTAAAACAAGGAAAATTCCTTGGATTTCTGTTAACAAACCGAGGTATAGAAGCCAATCCGGATAAATGTCAAGCAATCCTAAACATGCAATCACCAAGGACGATCAAAGAAGTACAACGATTAACAGGATGCCTAGCCGCCTTATCAAGATTCTTACCGGCTGCAGCAACAAGGTCCTACCATTTTTTCAAGACCATGAAAAAGTCAGACAAGTTCGCCTGAACAGACAAATGTGAGAAAGCATTCACCAAATTCAAACAGATATTGGGACCACCACCCATACTGTAGAAACCGGAGCAAGGTAAACCATTGTCACTATTTCTTTCAATTTCAGCTAACATTATCAGCTCTGTCTTGGTAACAGAAATAGGGAAGGAGCAACATCCAGTATATTTTGTAAGCAAAGTCTTGTAGAATGCCGAAACAAGATACCCATTGATTGAAAAGCTGGCATTTGGCCTAGTAGTTATTACCCGGCGTCGGAGGCATTATTTTCAGACACACCCAATCATAGTTCAGGCGGGTCACCCTCTGCGACAAATACTATCCAAACCAGACTTAGCAGGGTGACTAACAAAATGGGCAATTTAGCTCTCTGAATTTGACATCTCCTACCAATCGAGGGGGTCGCCCAAAGCCCAGGCATTAGCCGATTTCGTCTCTGAATTCACAGACAAAGATGAACTCATCAAATCCTAGGAGCTGTACGGGGATGGAGCATCGAATGAGAATGGATGCGGAGTAGGAATTCTGCTGAAGGACGGCAATGGAGTCCACGCCGAATAATCAATCAGGTTCCTCTTCGAAACAACTAACAACCAGGCCAAATATGAGGCCCTACTAGCAGGCTTGAGATTAGCCAAGGAAGCAGAAATCTCAGCCCTAAAGGTACACTGTGACTCACTACTCATGGTGCAACAGGTAGAGGCCAATTCCAGGTACGCGACCCGCTCTTGGAAAAATATTTGACTTCGGTCAAGGAATTAATGAAATATTTTCAACATTTTGAAATTTTACATATACCTAGAGAACAAAATAGCAGGGCAGATATCTTATCCAAGTTAGCCACACATAGAATAATAGAACAAACAGACAAACTACACCATATTACTTTAACAGAATCAAGTGTAGAAACAAAGTCGGTGTTGAGTGTGACACAGGCAGAAGATTGGTGAAGGATGTACATTCGCTATTTACAAAGCGGAGAAATACCAGAAGGTGAAAGTCCGAGGACATTCAAATACAAAGCTAGCCAATATACTTTATTAGGATTGGATTTGTACAGACGAGGCATCTCCCGACCCCTCCTGAAATGTCTCGGCCAAGTAGAAGCCGAAGCAATGGTAAACGAATTGCACGGCAGAATTTACGGACACCACACTGGAAGTAGAAGTTTGGCCACAAAAATACTGCAAGCTGGCAATTACTGGCCGATGTTAAGGAAAGACTGCAGACATAAGGTACAAAGCTGTGACGCCTGTCAAAGATGCGCGCCGCTCATCCCCAACCCAGCCGAGCTCTTACACACATCAAACATCAACTGGCCATTCCATAAATGGGGAATGGATATACTCGGACCATTCCCAATCTCAATGGGGCAGGTAAAGTTCCTCTTAGTTGCTGTTGACTATTTCACAAAATGGATAGAGGCTCAGCCATTAGCAAAGATCACAGCCAAAAAGGTACAAAATTTTATTTGGAAGTCTATCATATGTAGATTCGGATTACCCAGAGAAATTGTATCTGACAATGGTAGGCAGTTTACGGACAAAAAGGTAGCATCATATTTAACAAATTTGCATATTAAGCATCACTTCTCCTTTGTCGAGCACCCATGAACTAACGGGTTTGCGGAAGCAGCTAACAAAGTTATCTTGCAGGCATTAAAAAAGAAACTAACAGACGCTGAGGTATTGTGGAGTTACAACACAACACCACACACAACAACAAAAGAGAGCCCATTCCGACTAGTATATGGTGCAGACTGTATGATACCCATAGAGGTTAGTCGAGGATCAACACGGACCGAGTATTTCAACGAGCAAGATAACTCGGAGGTAAGAGCAGCCGAGCTCGACCTCATACACGAGGACCGCGAACTTACCAAGCTCCGACAACAAGCAATGCAGGCGATGATAAAGAGGCAATACAACAAAAGGGTAAGGCCAAGAACATTAAAAGAAGGAGACTTAGTGCTAAGACAAATGGAAGAAGTCCAAAAACCACCTAGACATGGGAAGCTAGCTGCCAATTGGGAAGGTCCTTACCGTATTTCTAAAGTCATCGGCAAAGGAGCATACGCCCTTGAAACATTAGAAGGGACACCTCTACCCAACACATGGAACATTTCATCTTTGAAGATCTATTACAGTTAAACAAAAAATGTAAGTATGGACTGGCCAGGTACTCTTTTTCCTGATCACGAGGTTTTATCCCTAAGGAGGGTTTTACTTGGACAGGTTTTAACGAGGCCGACCAATTCGTACAAAAAACTTCTCATGCACATCAATAAATTATATTCAGCTACATACTATATAGTAATCCTCATCGGCAAAAGTCAAGATAACATCAACACGACAAACCGACGACTCAAGTCGGAAAAAGATATCAGCAAAACTCAAAAAGTGATATCAAAGCAATACTTATCATTCAAACTAGCGCAGAAATAACTAAGTATACATGAGTTTTTTTTCATACTGATCAAACATACTTCAAATACCAACCATCGTCAAGGGTGGATCTCAAAATACTAACATTATAATTCGGGAACAAAGCCTGAGACATAATCGGTCCTAGATCAAACAAAAAAATACCAAATTTTCCTATAAAACCATATTTCTAGATAGGTGGAGGAACATTCTCATCGTGATCCTCACCCGCCTCATCTTGAACAAGCTTTCCATTAATCACGATCTTTGTCACATTAAATCGGCCAATTTCAAACTCGGGGATGAATAATGAAACTTGAGAAATAGCTCGGTCAAACCCAGATGTAAATATTTCCATACCTTGATCCTCCAGTTCGTGGATCTGAGCAGTCATCTTACCCTTCGTCTTGTCACTATCCCTTATCTCACTTTGAAGTAAGCAAATTTGATCTTGAAGACGAGTCACTTCGTCCTCTTTCTCTTTCATCTTCGTAGTAATATCAGAAACAACTTCCTCCTTCTCTTTCATCTTTGTAGTAACATCCACAATAACTCCTTCTTTCTCTTTAATCATTCGCTCCAAAGAAGCAAACTTTTTAGCATCAATTTGCTGCTCAGCCCTGATTAATTCGGTGGTGCAACCGACACAAAGCAAACAAGTAGCAACAACCTACAAACAACAAATCAGACACAATAAGTGACAAAAAACGAACAATAACGAAAATACAATCACAAACCTGAACATATTTTCCCAAAGCTTCCACACCAATTCGACGAGTAAGCAACATATCTCCAGGGTATTGAGAGACCGATCGAAAAGCTCAGCCAATGGGAAATTCTCGCTCCAGAGAGAATGTGAACTCGCTCCAGGTATAAACCCATGAAGCCTACGCTGATGGTCAAATGCCAAACTTGAACTTTCAGCAAAACCTTTACCTCCTTTGGACAGCACTTCCAATGAGTTTTCAGAACTATCTCTCTTCCTCTTTGAAGAGGCCAGCTGAGTAGTAGAAAAAACTGCATCCCCTTCACCAATTTTAGGTAGGCTAGAAACGCCAGCGCCTTTATCCTTTCTCTTATCAAGGAAAGTCTATAGCCGAGACAAACTCAGATACGGAACTCGCCTCCCTACAGACAAAAGCAAAAAGAGGAGCTTACAAACCAGATTAGAACAGAGCAATCCACAAAAGGTGCATACTTATATTACCTATGTAAGTCCTTAACCCTTCTTTATCATTTTCCCTTTCGAAAAGCAATATCTCAAGAATCGACAAACACTCACCAGCAGCAAAATTCTCAATTAAAAATTCCACCACCAAGTTTTCCTCCTCACTCCTATAAGCCTCAAGCACTTGCATGGGCTCAGAACAGCAGTATAATGGGAATTTTTCTATTAGTTTGTCATTAAGGTAAAAAGGGTACTCGGTCTCTACAGATCGGACCTTCACAAACAAAGGCTTAAAATTTTTGAAGGAAGACTTATAAAGTAAAAAGATGGAACGACCGGGGAAACTACTCAGAAACACCCATAAACCTCTACGGACCCCCTTTGATTGAAACAGGGAAAAGAAAATACTTAAAGAAGAAGGATACTCGAGAAAATCCATCAAACACTGAAAAGCCCGTAAAAAGGCCTAAGAGTTTGGGTGTAATTAAGTAGGGGCACAGTTAAGTTGGTTCAATACATCACACTCAAAGGATGAAAAGGGAAATTTAACATGCAACTCAGTCAAACAGAGGGTGTACATATAAAAATACCCCCAATCCCCCCTACGCTGGCAAACCCACTCCTCACTAGAATAGAGGAGAAGTTCAATAGCAATGCCAGAATGATCCTTAACCAGTTTCATACTACGAAGCTCGCTCAACGACTCAGAAGTAGAATACGAAGAGGCATGCGTTTTTACATCATCATTTACCCAGTGATAAAGATCATCCTTCTTAACCTCAACCACTTTCAGTTTATCTTTTTCCTTTTTCTTGACCATTTTCTTTCAACCGCGATAGAGAAAGAAAAACAAAGAGAAGAAAATAGAACAAGAAGAAAAATCTAACCTTTCGAAGCCATTCTAAACGCCAAAGCCAAATAAAAGTAGAAAAGGAAAAGACGAAAATTTTTGAAGCAAAACCCCCAAACAAGTGCTATGACAAACCCACTAACCAAGTGGGAGAACCAAAAGGATTAACTGTTGCAATATCCTAGGTCAAAACGGTTCAAAACCCGTTCATTAAGGGAATTAATTACACCACGTTCATCAAATACGGAAAAACAACTTTATTACACGTTCCCCAACAGGTTAAAATGCCTCAAAAACATAAGTAGAATTTTAAACGCATCGTTGAGTTTGGGGGTTACCAAGTTCAAACCGGCACCGAGATATATGTCGTCCAAAGCTCAACTTGCTATAAAATCAAAACACAAGTGAAGCTTGGGGGCTGTGTATGGTACCCTGCCTAGTCGAGACTTATCGATGTATATCTCGGCCACGTTGGAGAAATAAAAACACGTACGCCTGAAACCTCATCACATGAACGTTACTTCCCAAAAATCTCGGAGGAGATCGAGATTCACTCAAACCAACCGTTGGACAGCCTAAGCTCTAACTCTATAAAAATGGCATTAACATAAGCAAGAGACACACGAAAAAAATGATATACTTCTGCTGAAGAACATTACTTCGCCCATGAGAATCCACTCTGAAGTCATCTTTCCCTCAATTTTATTTATCTATTAATTATTTATCTCATTACTTCGCCCATGAGAATCCACTCTGAATCCCTTTGTCAGGTACCACGCTCGGGTCCCAGTTCACAAAGATATCATCGGCTCAGGCAGACTTGCCGAACACAGACCAACGCATAGCCGACGTATACCTCAGCCGCAGCATCCTTGCAAGAACAATATCTAAACATAATTGATAAATAAAAGGATTTTTTTGTATGAAATATTCAAACATAAAATTACTTTTATTTTTTTTATAAAATCTATTTAAAAAAATAACTCAAAAAAATATTTTCTTAAAAACTTATCCAAACAAATTCTTATCACTCTCAAATCCTTATATCATATATATATATATACACTAAGATTTTAGCAACCACTCAGAAAATGAAGTTATTAGACTAAGAGAACTATTCTATGATTTCATGAAAGAAAATAGAATAAGTTTATACTTCTATGATTGGTATATTAATTATTACTCTAAACCTGATAAGAAACTATGTCCTTTAACAAAACCAATTGTTGTTTGGAAACAAGCTCAGGATCAGTAATAGAATCTGAATATCCTCCTAAAGAAACTATTAAAGTACCAATTGGAAAAGACCTAGAAGTTGAAACAACACCCTATAAAAATAGCAATGCAGAAGGAAATATAGAAAAAAGAGATATTAAGAAATTACATCAATAATTAAAATTTACTAATACCATGTTAGATATAATGAAAAATCAATTAGGAAGAATGAAAAATATGGAAAAAGTCATTAAAGTAGAAAAACCCATAGAAAAACCTATATATAAATTACAAAGTTTAGATAATATTAGCTTAAAATCTAAAGTAGAAACAGAAGTTGAAGAACTACAAGAAAAACTTAGGAGTATTAGTCTAGGAAAATTAACAATTAATACATTGCAAAAGGAAGAAGAATTAGAACTAAATAAAATATCCCATAAAAGAGATTACCCTAAAACAAGAAATTATTATTCTAGACCATCACCAGTAGATGTAGGCCTAGAAGAGCGAACACAATTAGTGCAAAATTCAGGATCAGACTTAGTAGAATGGAATATAGATGGATTAAGTGAGCAGGCCATTTTAGACCAAATGTGTAATATGACTATGGCTACAACTGCCTATAAGATGAGAAAAGCTTCTGAGAAAGAAGTAGCAATTATGATAACCCAAGGATTTACAGGACAATTAAAAGGTTAGTGGGATAATTTTCTCAGCATCCAAGAAAAAAAATTAATTATTAATAGTATTAAACAAGAAGATCAGTCACCAGACGCTACATCCACATTAATATATACTATTATTAAAAATTTTGTAGGAGATCCCAGTATTTTTAAAGATAGGATACAAACTCAATTAATGAATTTAAGATGTCCAACCATGTCTGATTATAGATGATATAAAGATGTTTATGTCAAAAGTTATGATAAGAGATGATGCACATGCACCTTTATGGAAAGAAAGATTCGTAGTAGCCTTACCAAAATTATTCTCTGAAAAAGTATTACAAAAACTACAAACACAATTTGGGACCCAGATGCCCTATAGTTCATTAACCTTTGGACAATTGCATAGTATAATAGTACAAATAGGTATAGAAATATGCACAGATACCAAGATACAACAGAAAATAAAACAAGAAAATATCACGGGAAAAAGAGAAATTGTCACTTTCTGTTATCAATATGGAATAATTCCTGAAAAAGCACCTAGTGGACAGCATAAAGTTAAACAAAAAATTTTTTATAAAAAACCTAAATATAATATAGACAAACACCTAAATTTTCTAATAAGAAAAAACAAGTAACATGTTGGAAATGTAAAAAACAAGGACATTATGCTAATAAGTGTACGACAGAACAAAAAATAAATAAAATAGAAAATAAAGAGATTAAACATACTTTGACAGCCATACTAAACAATTCAGAATCAGAAGAAGAATCAAGCTGTGAGGGTTCTTCTGAAACTGAAGACTATTTTATATAACAATTAGACCTTATGTCAGAAGAAGAGAGCTCAGAAAAAAATAGTGAAAAAGAGGAACATGATAATAATAATTGTTTAGGAATAGGATTATGTAACTGTAAAAACTGTGAAAAAACTGTAAATGTTTTGACTAAAGAACAAACTTCTACACTAGTCAAAATAATTGACAAGTTAGAAGATATGACATTAAGGGATGAGTTCATAAGACAATTAGCTGAATTAGTTAAAAAAGAAGAAGAAAGTAAGCAAGAAATAAGACACATAGAAATAAAAGAAATTTATAATCGTTTTAAAAACCCACAAGAAGAAGTTTCCCTTAATTCTCTCAAAGAAGAGATAAAAAAGTTAAAAAGAGAAGTGTCAGAATTAAAACAACAAAATATTAATATGGACCATAGATTACTAAAAATAGAAGGAGAAAACATAATAAAAATTCAAGAACGATCTTTGGAAAATAATGTTAGTCAAATAAAAGGGACTAGTAACATAACAATCCCCGAGAATTATATTGACGTGGGTACAGAAAATTATATAAATATACTAATTTTATTAGTAAGCCAAAAATGGTTCACTACGATAACCTTAATAGTAGGAGAAGAAAAATTTGATTTAATAGCTATGGTAGATTCAGGAGCTGATGTCAATGACATACAAGAAGGGTTAATACCCACAAAATATTATGAGAAAACTATAGAAAGAGTCCTAATGGCAGAAAATGACAAAATGACTATAAACTATATGTTATCTAAAGAAAAAATTTGTAAAAATAGGGTTTCCTTTGCCACTACATTCTTTTTAGCAAGAAATATATCTCATCAAGTTATATTAGGAAATCCTTTTACTTTATTATTATATCCCTTTAATGTCGACATCGACGGAATAACTTGTACAAGGATCCTAATCATCCTGTTCATTTTGAATTTCTCACCAGACCAAAACAGCATAGCTCAATATGTTACAACACCTATCTACACAAGTTAGTGTTATGGAAACAGAAGTAAGACAAATTAATTGTTTGAGCCAAGAGAAAATTTTATAACACTTACCGCGCCAAGTTAATATTATAAAAAGGAAGACAAGACAAATTAACTACTTAAACCAAGAAGTTACACATAAAAGAATAGAAGAACAATTGCAAACTCTGGAAATACAAGATAAAATAAAAGCAATTGAAGAAAAAATTAAGAAAGAATTATGTAGTTTAAACCCCACAGCTTTCAGCATAGAAAATTACATGAAATATCTTTACCATATGAAGATGGGTTTAATGAAAAAAAATATACCAACAAAAGCAAAACCGATACATATGAACAAAGAGTATCTAGAATATTGTAAAAAAGAAATACAAGAATATCTGGATAAGGGAAAAATAAGGCCTTCAAAATCACCCTGGAGTTGTACGGGCTTCTATGTGATGAAAGCATTTGAAATAGAAAGAGGTGCTCCAAGATTAGTTATTAATTATAAACCTCTAAACAAGGTATTAAAATGGATTAAGTATCCTTTACCAAATAAAAGTGATCTAATTAAAAGATTAAATAAAGCAAATATCTTTTCAAAATTTGATTTAAAATCAGGATATTATCAAATTGTAGTAAAAGAGAAAGATAAATATAAAATAGCTTTTATAGTACCCTTTGGACATTATGAATGGAATGTAATGCCTCAAGAATTAAAAAATGCTCCAAGTGAATTCCAAGAAATAATGAATAAAATATTTTACTCGCATATAGAATTTACTATAGTATATCTTGATGACGTATTAGTATACTCAAAAGGAATAAAACAGCATATATATCATCTAGAAAAATTTATAGATATTATAAAAGAATAAGGACTAGTTTTATCAGAAAAGAGTTTTTAGGATATGAAATTTATCAAGGAACTATAGTACCTATTAAAAGTGCTATTGAATTTGCAGATAAATTTCCAAATGAAATAATTGACAAAAAATAACTACAAAGATTTTTAGGATATTTAAATTATGTAGCGAAATTCCTACCTGGAATAAGAGTCACATGCGAACCTCTTTATAAAAGATTAAGAAAAAATCCACCTACATGGACAAAAGAAATGACTTCTATAATAATAAAGATAAAAAATGCAATAAAAGAAATACCATGTATAAGTATACTAGATCCATTGGCTAAATTAATTATAGAAACAGATGCATCAGAATTAGGATATGGAGGAATTCTTAAACAAATACCTCCTAATAGCTCAAAAGAACAAATAGTAAAATATCATTCAGGAATTTGGAACCAGACTCAAAAGAACTACCCAACAGTCAAAAAAGAAATACTTGCCATAGTATTATGTGTTTCAAAATTTCAAGAAGATTTATTCAATAAAACCTTCATAATAAGAAATGATTGTAAAGCAGCACCAAATGTTTTAGAAAATGATGTCAAAAATTAGGTTTCAAAACAAATATTTGCAAGATGGCAAGCTATTTTATCATGCTTCGATTTTACTATTGAACATATAAAAGGAGAACTAAATTCACTCCCTGACTTTCTTACTAGATAATTTTTGCAGGGAAAGATGGAACAAAAAGTAGCCTCCAGTGAAGATTATGGTTAACCTTTTGACCAAATAAAAGAAACGAAATTACCTATTACTGCTGTACCAGCAAAACAATTATCATTAAGACCTATGACAATGTCACAGGTTCTAAAAGCCGCACCATCATTGTCATCACCTTCTAAGAGCCCTTTAATTACTACCAATAATAAATTCACATTATTACAACCATATGACCTCTATAACACTCAACCTCTGAAAGAACAATTTTCTGACTATGAAAAACCCAATCCTATAAAAATATTAACCATCGAAAAAGAGTGGTTCAAAAAAGATAGGAAAATCCTATATAAGACTATTTTCCCAAACATTTTCCATTACATACCTATTAACCCACAAAAAACCCAAAAATTCTATGAATTCATATTAGTAGACACCGGATCAATTGAATTAACCCATTATAGGGATTCAAACACCAAACAGCCTATTTATTTAAAGATAAAAATCATAAAAATATTATCTTTACAAGAATGGGAAATACCTCCATATCAGTCTAAAAGTTTCTCACTAAAATTTGAACCCCAGAACTATACCTACTATGATTACCAAGAAGCCTGGAATCATATATTATTTCTATCACCAAGTCCCCATTCGTGGTTCATTTGGTTTAGAAAGGGGATATCATTACAATTTCTCAAATGGTTCCAAGCATGGTTCCAGAATTTCGGACCAATGGAAGCTTTCTTCCCAAAAGAAGCCAGTATGGTGTATGAATATTATAAAAGCAAGTCATCATTCTTACAAGAATATAAATTCATTTCATTCATAGCAGCCATGGGAATAAGCTGGATTATGACATGGGAATATGATTCAGCAGCATATGAAGAATCTCCAAGCATACAATATTTAGTAAGAGTAATAAAAATAAAATGGTGGAACAAATATGATATAAATTTACTAAGAAGTGCAGCTATTGATCAATGGTTAACAACATCACAAAAGCGTCCAGCAATAACAGCCTCAAGCACCACCAATGAACAAATAGCTTATAAAAAAGAGACCCAATTCTTAGCACAGAAGCGACAAATCATGGCAGCCCTAGTGGCAGCAACCTCAGAGGAAGATATTCAAAGCTCTCTACAAGAAATACAAATCGTACCTCTTGGAGAAGACGAAGAGGTCCAGTCCAGCCCAGCTCATTACTATCAAGATTCTCAAGACCCATTTGAGATGTAGTAAGTACTGTATATGCAATCAATGTAAAAGGCCAATCATAAAGAAAAATGATTTCTGTAAAAAAAAAGAGAGTAAAAAGTAAAAAGTAAAAAGTAAACAGTAAATATCGACAAACAGTAAAAGCAAACAGTGAATGTCGGCAAAATAGTAAATGTCGGCAAACAGTAAAAGCAAACAGTACTGTCGGTAAATAGTACCCAAATAGTCATCATTTGAGGTCTATAAATACCAAAGGCCTCACTCATTCAAGATCATCAAATACTTGAAAGCTCAAGAAATCTCTCTACTCTTATATCTTCTTACTTCATATATTCTCTAAATATTTGTAATCATCTTCAAGAAGTGTATCAACTTTGCAAGCAATAAGAGTACAAGTTCATCTTTGTAAGCTTACTATCTTTCTTTTCTTTATTCTCTTAATTATTATCCCTGTTCTTATAACATGAAAGAGTTTCATAAAAAGCTTAAATCTTTAAAGTTGGTTAGAAGAAATATGAAAATAAGAGTAATGGCAATAGAAAGGAAGGTAAGAGAATTAATAATTGAATCTTTTGAATTAAAAGAAGAAATAAAAAAGGTGAACAAGAAAATAATCAAAACTAAAAGGTTTCTACAACAAATGAAAACCATAAAATCAGTAAAATTTGTTAGGCAAAATATTAAAAATAAACGTATTTATCATGTTAGAAGAATGCATTATATTCATGTGCAAAATATGATACGTTTTTATGATATACAATTAAGGATACAAGTCCTTCGATCTTTACAAATAGAGTCTCAACCTCAACAAGATCCTTCTTTACTAGAACAGGCTCAATTCCTACAAGCCCCTTTACAAGTAGCAGTGAGAACTGTTACTACGTTGGTCAGCCCGGATCTTAGTCCTGGTTGTAAGTCCTAGTAAGGCAGTGAATCCGTTGGTTAACGAGGGTGGTCCCGTAACTCACAAAGTTCTAACCATAAAATGGCTAGTTTATTGAGAACGATGAGTAATTTAAATCTAGTAAAAAATAATTTTTTAGTAATAAAAACAGATAATGATGAAGCATCTACCTTTGGAACTAAAAATGAATTAGAAATAGCTAAGTTAGAAGAAAGTTTTCATAATTGGAATATACCTATAATAGATAAAGATAAAGTATATAAAAAGAGAAACTTCTAGGAAGGAAGAAATTATGAAATTCATATGTTAGAATATTGTAAACCAGGAACAAGCAGTCATAAGACTATTACCATCTTAGAAGAAGATAAGTTGAAAGAACATAGTTGCAAAGGATACAATTTTATCCATATAGGATTAATACAAGTAGCCATAAAACCTAATTTTAGAATAGGAATTAATCTACTTATATTATTAACCTTAAAAGATACCAGATTCCAAAATTTTAGTGATTCATTAATAGGAATATTAGAAAGTAACTGTCATGATGGATGATGAGTGGATAATTTATACGCTTTTTGGCATTATTTTTTTGGTAGTTTTTAGTAAGTTCAAGCTACTTTTAGGGGTGTTTTCATTAGTTTTTATGTTAAATTCACATTTCTGGACTTTACTATGAGTTTGTGTGTTTTTCTGTAATTTCAGGTAATTTCTGGTGAAATTGAGGGACTTGAGCAAAACTCTGAAAAAGGCTGACAAAAGGACTGCTGATGCTGTTGGAATCTGACCTCCCTACACTCGAAATGGATTTTCTGGAGCTACAGAACTCCAAATGGCACGCTCTCAACGGCGTTGGAAAGTAGACATCCAGAGCTTTCCAGCAATATATAATAGTTTATACTTTATTCGGGAATTGACGACGTAAATTGGCGTTGAACGCCAAGTACATGCTGCTGTCTGGAGTTAAATGCCAGAAACACGTCATGATCCGGAGTTGAACGCCCAAAACACG
>NC_029772.3:47104850-47107664 GCF_000817695.3 Arachis duranensis | reverse complement strand
CTCCCATAAGAGGAGTCATCACAGTTTGTATTATTTAATGGAGATAAAAGTATCTAAGCGAAACATATAAATCAAAACATAGCCCCGAGAACAAAGGATCTTCGCAAATCTAGAAGTCTCCAGCATGCCTCAGCGGGAAACCTCACGTCCTGCATCTGAAAACCACAAAATCCGCATGGGTGAGAACCAGAGGTCCCCAGCATGGTAACAGCTTCCACATATATAATTCATAATAATAGAGGAAAGCCGAAGGCAATCCTAATACTTCCTCCAGATAATATCAAAGCTTATAAACAAGTTAAACCATATAAGGGTATCTGACTAAAGATTCTTCAGTCTAACTAATACTTCCCTTTCCAATTCCTTCTCACGCGCACGCGTGGATGGCGCTTTCTGGAAGAACGACGCGTACGCGCCAAGTGCGCCCACGCGCAAGGGGTCATTCTGCTAAAAATTTTCTAAGTTAAAAGCTGCAGAATTCACCAATTTAAACCCCAATCTTCCAACGGACATAACTTTCTCATCTTAAATCGTTTTTCACTCGTTCTTCGAACGGCATGGACATCCCGGATCCAATTTCATTTCTAAATAGATTTGGCACAATACAGAGATCCGTAGTCTAAGTTATGTCCCACCAACGTATGCCCCAAAAACCATGTTTTTCATAAAAACCACAAAGTGCCATTTTCAAAACAAGCCATTTCCATCTCTTTTCAAAATCAATCAAAACATGCCATTTTCATCCCCTTTTCTTTGAAATCAATCAAAATACATCAATTTCAACATCAAGCCTCCTCAACTCACACATTGACACTTTACCACAATTTATCAAAATCACTATCTCATCATTTTAACCCACTTCACTCAAGTGGCTCAAACTCAAACATATTGACATATCATATACTCTTCCTCATGCCAATTCTCAACAACATCAATCCCACTAAATCATCATTTTACACAATCAATATCATACTCACCATCAACATGGTTCAACCCACAATTCAACCATAACCAATCATCAAGCATATATCACAACATGCATATTTCTCAGACATCATACCATCAAGGCATCATTAATCATCATCACATATATGACCACATCATATATTTCAATCATTCAACAACATCAACCATTCAATGCCTATCTTAGGGCCTCTAGCCTAAGTATTTCCTACCACATTACATATTAGATACGGGAAACCGAAAGCATACCTTAGCCGATTTCCCAAGCTCAACCGGAGCACTTCCAAACCACTTATCCACAAGCTCTCAAGGCCTCAATACCTCCAAGAACAGATTTTTCACCTCCAAATCCCTTTTTCAAGCTTTTCAAAATCATCAATCAAGCTCCAACATTCACATATACACAACCTAAGCCACAATCATTATACCCATACACAACATCTCAAAACCCAAACATCACAAAACAACAAAATTATACTAGGGTTGAGAATCTTACCACACCCAAGGTCCAAGGAGACAAGATTAACCTTCTCCTTCAAGAGAGTTGGGTCCTATAACATCAAAGAGCCCAAAATCTCAACATTTTTGCTCATAAAACTCGAAAACAAGGCTGGAATTTCGAAGAGAAAAACGTGACTTACCTCAAGATTAATTGTATGGATTTTGTAGAGCTCTCCGCGGTGAACGCGTGGCCGTAAACGGAGCGGCAATCAGAGCTCTAGATCAAAAGTTATGGTGGTTTGAAGATCAAGAGAGAGAAAGAAGTTGAGAGAGAGTTCTCCCCTCCATGGCCTCCATTTTCAGCATGTGAGTGTGTTTAGTGAGGAGAGAGAATGCTGAAAATTAGGGTTTTGGTTTAGTTATGTTGGGCCAAGGGTCCACTTTGGGTCCGGTTGGCCCGGTTTGGCCCGTTCGGTCCAATTTTGGCCCGAATTCTATAAAATTGGTACCGAAATTCTCGTCTCAATCTCCTCTATCATATTTAGCCACAAAAATCACATTTTGGGCTTTCTAGAATAATTTCTCATTTATAGGCTAATTAGCCGTTAATTAACCGGGTTTTACATTCTACCCACCTAATTGGGAATTTTGCCCACAAAATTCAAATGCAAATACCTGAGAATAAATGCGGATAATCCGTTCGCATCTCCGACTCAAGTTCCCAAGTGTGTTTCTCAACACCGCCTCGACTCCATGCCACTTTGACTAATGAAACCTCTTTTTCACGTAACCGTTTGATACTAGTATCATCAATTCTGACCGGAGCCACTGGAAGCGTCAAATCTTCCCTTAACTGGACCGACTCAGGTTCTAACACATGGCTAGCATCAGGGGTGTACTTCCGAAGCTGCGACACGTGAAACACGTCGTGCAGGTTCGAAAGATGAGGTGGTAGAGCCATTCGGTACGCACCGGTCCAACCCTCTCCAGGATCTGAAATGGACCAATGTAATGAGGATTCAACTTCTTTGCTTTAATCGCCCTACCTACTCCCGTGGTCGGAGTAACCTTAAGGAAAACATGGTCTCCTTCCTCAAATTCTAAGGGCTTTCGCCCCAGATCGGCGTAACTCTTTTGACGACTCTGCGCCGTAAGCATCCTATCTCGGATTTTCTTGACTTGTTCAGTAGTCTCAGCTATCATTTCCGGCCCTAACAAGCTTTTCTATCCAGCTTCATACCAACATAGCGGAGATTGACATTTCCTCCCATACAAGGCCTTATACGGAGCCATTCTGATGCTCGCATGATAACTATTATTGTATGCAAACTCCACTAATGGCATATACCGATCCCAACTCACCGGTTGGTCCAAAACACAAGCTCTCAACATATCCTCTAGTGTTTGGAT
>NC_029772.3:47098805-47103822 GCF_000817695.3 Arachis duranensis | reverse complement strand
TTCGGCTCGGGTAACACTAACACAGGTGCAGTTGTCAACTTTTTCTTCAATGTCTGAAAGCTCTCCTCGCACTCAGGAGTCCAAACAAACGGAGTATCTTTGCGGGTCAACTTTGTCATTGGCAAAGCTATCTGTGAAAATCCTTTGATAAACCTTCGGTAATAGCCAACTAAACCCATAAAACTCCTTATCTCTGTTACGGTGGTTGGTTGCTTCCAATCCATCACAGCCTCCACCTTAGTTGGATCTACGGCTATTCCATTCTTACTTACCACATGGCCCAAAAACTTCACCTCACTCTTCCAAAACTCACACTTAGACAGTTTTGCATAGAGTTTCTTCTCCTTTAGAATCTGCAACACGGTCCTCAAGTGTTCCGCATGCTCTTCTTTAGTCTTGGAATAAATCAGTATGTCATCAATGAAGACAACAACGAATTTATCCAGAAATAGACGGAAAACTCTATTCATGTAATCCATGAATACTGCAGGAGCGTTCGTCAACCCAAAAGACATTACAGTGTACTCGTAATGACCATAACGAGTCCTGAAAGCGGTCTTAGGGATATCCTCACCCCTCACCCTTATCTGGTGATAACCGGATCGCAAGTCAATCTTGGAGAAAACTCCAGCTCCTTGTAACTGATCCATGAGATCATCAATTCTCGGCAATGGGTACTTATTCTTTATCGTAACCTTGTTCAGTTGCCTGTAATCCACACAGAGCCGCATACTCCCATCCTTCTTCTTTACCAGTAACACTGGAGCACCCCACGGAGAGACATTTGGTCGTATAAAATTCTTTCCCAATAAATCCTCTAACTGAGACTTTAGCTCGTTCATCTCTAACGGTGACATCCTATAAGAAGCACTTGAGATTGGTCCCGCCCTGGGGGTCCCGCCCCGGGCACCAACTCAATAGCAAACTCAACCTCTCGGTTAGGTGGAAACTCATCAATATCATCGGGAAACACTTCTGGAAACTCACACACAACCGGAATCTGTTCCAACCTTTGATCATCACCCGAAACGCCCGCGGTTAACAACATGATACCCTGACATTCGGTTCCAGAACAGTTCACCATCATCGAATTCAAGTAATAATTATTCACCACGACCGGCCCTTCTGTATCTTCCGGCATAAAGTACACCGACATTGTAGAACAATCTAGCAGAACATGGTTCTTAGATAGCCAGTCCAATCCCAAGATAAGATCAAGACCGATCATCGGCAAGCAGACTAAATTATGAACAAAAACACACTATTTGAACCTAAAGGAAACTTCCGGGCATCCCAACCTAGTTACCGTGGCTTCATGGGTAGCATTGTACACCTTTAGGTCATAACCTAAAGTTACAATCTTCAATCCTAACTCATGGGCTTTCTCAAATGCAATGAATGAATGTGATGCTCCCGAATCAAATAAAGCATTTAGAGTTTGACCAGCTATTTCACAGTTACCTCGAATGAGTGTCTCAAATCCCTCAGCTCCTACAGCTGAAGTGGTGAACACCCGACCAGTCTGTTGTGCTTTCCCAGCACCTTGTTTCTGCTTCTCCGGGCAGCTTGCAACTTTATGCCCCGCTTTTCCACAATTATAGCACAAGCCCCATCCGGCCTTGCATGGTGCTCCTGGATGGTGACTCCCACATCTAGTACAAGCTTGATCATTTTGAGGCTGCTTCCCAAACTTCTTCCCTTGGGAGTTATTGTTGTTGGGCCTCCTGAAAGAGCTTCCTCTCTTGAAAGGCGGACCTCTAGGTGCAAAGCTCTTTCCTCAGTTCTGTAGGAATGATCCTTTGTGACTCCCTTTCTCAGCGGTTGCCCTTTTCACACACTCCTCAGCAACCCTACACTTGTTTACCAACTCAGAGAAAGTCCTGATCTCCATTGGTCGCACTGAACTGAAGATATCACTCCGGAGTCCTCCTTCATACTTAACACACTTCCATTCCTCATATTCCACCGGAGTCCCTTGGCACATACGAGAGAACTTGAACAGCTCCTCAAACTTGTCAGTATACTCTGATATGGACATGGTACCCTGCTTCAGCTGCAGTAACTCAAGTTCCTTAGCTGTCCTAGCAGAAGTCGGAAAGTACTTCTTATAGAACTCCTCTTGGAAGACATTCCAAGTGATATAGTCATCACCCTGCTGCAGAAGACGTCGAATACCCTGCCACCAATGCGACGCTTCACCTGTGAGCATATAGGTAGCAAACTCGACACGCTGTCCTTCAGGTACCACTTGTGCTCACAGAGCTCGCTCTATAGCCTGAAACCATGTATCAGCCTCAGTCGGACTAGTAGTTCCTTTAAACTTAGGCGGATTATCCTTTAAAAAGTTTGCCAGTGTCATCGGGCCCTGAACTCCACCTCCATCATTACCATAGTTGTTCATCTGTTGACCAAGAGCCTCAGCAGTGGCTTGCATAGCAGCAGCCATGTGGTCCAACGCAGTCATAAAGTTCACCGGGTCATAAGGGTTATTCTCCGGTGCACGAGTATTCGGACGACCTCTTGCACTACCTCTACCGCGTCCACGAGGCGCCATCTGGTTCCTATACACACCAAACAATCGATATTAAGTTGATCAGTCTCAATATCGGAAGTCTAGTACTTCAAGGTCCCAAATGCATGCTCATGAACGTTTATGCCAATTATATCAAGCAGATATACTAATAGCACATAACACACACACAAGTGGCTCCGGCCACCATCATCAAGTCAGACACAACAACTCCGACCAGTACAGAAGATCTCGTCCGAGATCAACCTACAGTTTCAGGTAACCATCAGAACATTTGTAACACACTACCATACAGAGTCTTATGCTTAAGTCATAATTCAGAGATGGCAAGGTATTACGATCGCCAAAATAAAAATTTAGTACGTATAGTAGTATGAATAATTGATTATAACTAGGAGCCTTTGTAGAAAAAGGGGTAAACAAAAATCGCAACTCAAAAGCGCAACACTCCGATCGATAACGTAACGAACCAGGATAACCAACGCGTGATTATATATATACAAAGGAGTGTCAAAAATAGGAATATCAAGACTCAAAATCCGGCTGCGAAGATAACCGGTCCGAGCATAGCAATATATACATATGATAAAAAAATAAGGAAAACCCCAAAGGAAACCCCAAGGGACACAAATACATAAAACCTATTCTCCAAAATCCTCCCATAAGAGGAGTCATCACAGTTTGTATTATTTAATGGAGGTAAAAGTATCTAAGCAAAACATGTAAACCAAAATAGAGAAAACATATAAATAAAAACATAGCCCCGAGAACAAAGGATCTTCGCAAATCTAGAAATCTCCTGCATGCCTCAGCGGGAAACCTCACGTCCTGCATCTGAAAACCACAAAATCCGCATGGGTGAGAACTAGAGGTCCCCAGCATGGTAACAACTTCCACATATATAATACATAATAATAGAGGAAAGCCGAAGGCAATCCTAATACTTCCTCCAGATAATATCAAAGCTTATAAACAAGCTAAACCATATAAGGGTATCTGACTAAAGATTCTTCAGTCTAACTAATACTTCCCTTTCCAATTCCTTCTCAACTCCCAACCACCAGCAGGAGTATAGCGTAGCAAACATAGTTATATCAGACAAGAAATATACAAAAAGGAACAATTAGGGCATTTAGACAATTAGCAAGTAATATGCAGTCAAATAGGCAATCTCAAACAATTCATATAGTATGCATATGATGAATGCCTGTCCCTAGTGGCTGATGATATCATCTTGTCGGTTATAGAGCCAACCCAACAAGTCCTAGTCGCTAACCATTGGACTGTCCCTCTGTCACGCATCCCCAACTCGAGTTATACTCGTTATAAACTTGATTATAATCATGATCTATATCCATCACCCTCACTGGTGAATATTTACGGGGGCGAGCTCATTCGGGTCTTTCACAGTGCCCGGCCACACTTACGACATAGGGTCAACAGAGTATCAAGTCTCAACCTGGAGCACGTGGTGGCTAGCCACTGCTACTATCCAAGGAAACTCGTATCTCAGATAGTGGAAGTGCAAATCACAATTATCAATAATTCAGCATAAACATGCATGAATTCTCATCCATGGATCAACATCCATATCAGCCATCCGGCTCACGGTTCAGTCCAAAACCAGCCAATATTCATATCATACACAGCCATTCTGGCTCACGGTTAATTCCATAACCAGCCACCCGGCTCACGGTTAAATCCATAACCAGCCGCTTCATTAACAATTACAGCCTTTCGGCCCATGGCATAACAAGCACTTCCACCATCATCCTCCGTATCTCACATAATCATCTTTGATCCTCATTGATCATTCATTTTTCCCTTGCTTCACTCGCAAGTTACCTCATTCACTAGCCCCTTTTTAATAGCTAGGCATGTCATAATGATTTAAGACATAAATGATGAGATCGGAGGCTTAGAAGTATGAGATTTGGCTTTTAAAACTCAAAAATCAACTTTGGGATGAAAACAGGTCCACGCGTACGCGCACTCCACGCGCACGCGTGGATGGCCTCGAAAACTCATCGACGCGTAAGCGTCATGCACGCTAACGCATGGATCGAAAACTAGTCAAACGACGCGCACGCGTCAACCACGCGTACGCGTGGGTACTCTCGTGCCCAGGCACAAAGCTGGCATAGTTCTGGCACAACTTTCTGGAAAATGGTTGGGCATTGGGTGCAGCACCATCGGCGCGCCCGCGCACATCACGCACACGCGTGGATCGCGCTTTCTGGAAAATGACGCGTACGCGCCAAGTGCGCCCACGCGCAAGGGGTCATTCTGCTAAAAATTTTCTAAGTTAAAAGCTGCAGAATTCACAGATTAAACCCCAAATCTTCCAACAGATATAACTTCTTCATTTCAAAACATTTTTCACCCGTTCTTCGAATGGCATGAACATCTCGGATCCAATTTCATTTCTAAACAAGTTTGGCACAAAATGGGGATCCAGAGTCCAAGTTATGTCCCATCAAAGTATGT
>NC_029772.3:47096595-47098552 GCF_000817695.3 Arachis duranensis | reverse complement strand
ATTCAATGCCTATCTTAGGGTCTCTAGCCTAAGTATTTTCTACCACATTACATATTAGATACGGGAAACCGAAACCATACCTTAGCCGATTTCCCAAGCTCAACCGGAGCACTTCCAAACCACTTATCCACAAGCTCTCAAGGCCTCAATACCTCCAAAAATAGATTTTTCACCACCAAATCCCTTTTTCAAGCTTTTCAAAATCACCAATCAAGTTCCAACATTCACATATACACAACCTAAGCCACAATCATCATACCCATACACAACATCTCAAAACCCAAACATCACAAAACAACAAAATTACACTAGGGTTGAGAATCTTACCACACCCAAGGTCCAAGGAGACAAGATTAACCTTCTCCTTCAAAAGAGTTGGGTCCTATAACATCAAAGAGCCCAAAATCTCAACATTTTTGCTCATAAAACTCGAAAACAAGGCTGGAATTTCGAAGAGTATAACGTGGCTTACCTCAAGATTAATTGCATGGGTTTTGTAGAGCTCTCCGCGATGAACACGTGGCTACAAACGGAGCGGCAATCGGAGCTATAGATCAAAAGTTATGGTGGTTTGAAGATCAAGAGAGAGAAAGAAGTTGAGAGAGAGTTCTCCCCTCCATGGCCTCCATTTTCAGCATGTGAGTGTGTTTAATGAGGAGAGAGAATGCTGAAAACTAGGGTTTTGGTTTAGTTATGTTGGGCCAAGGGCCCACTTTGGATCCGGTTGGCCCGGTTATGTTGGGCCAAGGGCCCACTTTGGGTCCGGTTGGCCCGGTTTGGCCCGTTCGGTCCAATCTTGGCCCGAATTCTATAAAATTGGTACCGAAATTCTCGTCTCAATCTCCTCTATCATATTTAGCCACAAAAATCACATTTTGGGCTTTCTAGAATAAATTCTCATTTATAGGCTAATTAGCCGTTAATTAACCGGGTTTTACACTTTTTACTAGTGTATTAGTCGTCTTTTGACCACGTTTCATCTTTGGTCTCAGTTTTGTTTTATTCTTCATCTTAGGAGACTATTGATCACGTTTTAGGGGGCTAGCCATTCGGCCATGCCTGAACCTTTCACTTATGTATTTTCAACGGTGGAGTTTCTGCACACCATAGATTAAGGGTGTGGAGCTCTGCTGTACCTCAAGTTTCAATACAATTACTATTACTTTTTGTTCAATTCTCTTTTATTCTTATTCCAAGATATACGTTGCAAAACACTTTGATGAATGTGATGATCCGTGACACTCATCATCATTCTCACCTATGAACGCGCGTGATTGACAACCACTTTCGTTCTACTCTATTCCGGGCGCATATCTCTTAGATTCCCCAACAGAATCTTTGTGGTATAAGCTAGATAGATGGCGGCATTCATGGGGATCCGGAAAGTCTAACCTTGTCTGTGGTATTCTGAGTAGGATCCCGGGAATCCGGAAAGTCTAACCTTGTCTATGGTATTCCGAGTAGGATTCCGGTATTGAATGACTGTGACGAGCTTCAAACTCCTGAAGGCTGGGCGTGATGACAAACGCAAAAGGATCAAGGGATTCTGCTCCAACCTGATTGAGAACCGACAGATGATTAGCCGTGCTGTGACAGAGCATTTGGACCATTTTCACTGAGAGGATGGGATGTAGCCATCAACAAGGGTGATGCCTCCAGACGATTAGTCATGTAGTGACAACGCATAGGACCATTTTCCCGAGAGGATTAAAAGTAGCCATTGATGATGGTGATGCCCTACATACAACTTGCCATGGAAAGGAGTAAGAAGGATTGGATGAAAGTAGTACGAAAGTAGAGATTCGAAAGGATTCTAGCATCTCCACACACCTATCTGAAATTCCCACTATTGATTTACATAAGTATTTCTATCCCTTTTTATTTTCCATTTATTTTCGAAACCTATAACCATTTAATCTGCCTAACTGAGATTTACAAGGTGACCATAGCTTGCTTC
>NC_029772.3:47094222-47096402 GCF_000817695.3 Arachis duranensis | reverse complement strand
AATTGTTCGAGTATGGACAACTGACGGTTCATCTTGTTGCTCAGATTAGGTAATTTTCTTTTCAAAAACTTTTTCAAAATTTTTCTTTTCTTTTTTAGTTTTTCCAAAAATATTTTCGAAAAAAATTAATAAAAATCCAAAAAAAATTAGAAAATCATAAAAATCAAAAATATTTTGTGTTTCTTGTTTGAGTCTTGAGTCAATTTTTAAGTTTGGTGTCAATTGCATGTTTTAAAAAAATTTTTCTTGCATTTTTCAAAAAAATTTCATGCATTCATAGTGTTCTTCATGATCTTCAAGATATTCTTGGTAAATCCTCTTGTTTGATCTTGATGATTTCTTGTTTTGTGTTGTTTGTTGTTTTTCATATGCATTTTTCGTTTGTTAGAGTCCATGCATTAAAGATTTCTAAGTTTGGTGTCTTGCATGTTTTCTTTGCATCAAAAATTTTTCAAAATTATGTTCTTGATGTTCATCATGATCTTCAAAGTGTTCTTGGTGTTCATCTTGACATTCATAGCATTCTTGCATGCATCCTGTGTCTTGATCCAAAATTTTCATGTTTTGGGTCATTTTTGTGTTTTTCTTTAAAAATTTAAAAATCAAAAATATCTTTTCCTTATTTCCCTCCAAAACAAAAATTCAAAAAAATAAAAAAATATCTTTTCTTTTTTTCTCTCCAAATTTTTGAAATTTTGGGTTGACTTGGTCAAAAATTTTTAAAATTAGTTATTTCTTACAAGTCAAGTCAAAATTTCAATTTTAAAAATCTTATCTTTTTAAAATCTTTTTCAAAAATCATATCTTTTCCATTTTTTTCCGTTTTTTTTCGAAAAATTCAAAAATCCTGTTCAAAATATTTTCAAAATCTTTTTCTTATCTTTATATCAATTTTTCGAAAATTAGCTAACAATTAATGTGATTGATTCAAAAATTTGAAGTTTGTTACTTTCTTGTTAAGAAAGGTTCAATCTTTAAGTTCTAGAATCTTATCTTGTAGTTTCTTGTTAGTGAAGTAAGTAATTTTAAATTTTTGAATTAAATATTTTTATCTTTTATCTTATATTTTTCAAAAAAATTTTATCTTTTTCAAAATTTGATTTCAAAATATCTTATCTAACCTCTTATCTTCTTATCTTTTCAAATTTGATTTTAATATCTTTTTCAACTAACTCTTTGACTTTTTGTTTGTCTCTTATCTTTTTCAAAACCACCTAACTACTTTTCCCTCTCTAATTTTCGAAAATATCTCATCTCTTTTTCAAAAATTCTTTTTGTTTTAAATTTTAATTTTAATCTTATCTTATTTCTAATTTTCGAAAATTACTAACACTTTTTTTTAAATTATTTTCGAAATTCTCTATTTCTTTACTTCTTCTATTTAATTATTTATTTACTAACACTTCTCTTCACCTCTCTTCATCTAAAAATCTGAACCCAGTCTATCCCTTGTGTTTGGATTCCTCACTTTTCACTCTTCTCCCCTTTCTTCTTCTACTAACATAAAGGAATCTCTATACTGTGACATAGAGGATTCCTCTTCTTTTCTTGTTTTCCTCTCTTTCATATGAGCAGGAACAAGGAAAAAGGCACTCTTGTTGAAATTGATCCAAAACCTGAAAGGACTCTGAAGAGAAAATTAAGAGAAGCTAAGTTAGAACAATCTAAAGGTAACCTTTCAGAGACATTAGAACAAGAGAAGGAGATGGCAGCCGAAAATAATAATAATGCAAGGTGAATGCTTGGTGACTTCACAAAGCCAACGTCCAAGTTTGATGGAAGAAGCATCTCCATTCCTGCCATTGGAGCCAATAACTTTGAGCTGAAACCTCAGCTAGTTGCCTTAATGCAACAAAACTGCAAGTTTTATGGACTTCCATCTGAAGATCCTTATCAGTTTTTACTTGAATTCTTGCAGATCTGTGAGACTGTAAAGACGAATGGAGTTGATCTTGAAGTCTACAGACTCATGCTTTTCCCTTTTGCTGTAAGAGATAGAGCTAGAATATGGTTGGATTCATAACCTAAGGATAGCCTGGACTCCTGGGATAAGCTGGTCACAGCCTTCTTGGATAAATTCTTTCCTCCTCAAAAGCTGTGCAAGCTAAGAGTGGATGTTCAAACCTTCAAACAAAAAGATGGTGAATCCCTCTATGAAGCTTGGGAAAGATACAAGCAGC
>NC_029772.3:47091507-47093074 GCF_000817695.3 Arachis duranensis | reverse complement strand
AGGAGCTGTGATAGATGTCAACAGAGGTGAATTAGTCCTTTAATTGAATGGGGACTACCTTGTGTTTAAGGCACATGGCCATCCCTCTGTGACAAAAGAGAGTAAGCATGAAGAGCTTCTCTCAGTTCAGAGTCAAAGAGAGCCCCCACAGTCAAATTCTAAGTTTGGTGTTGGGAGGCCACAACCAAACTCTAAGTTTGGTGTTAAGACCCCATATCCAAACTCTAAGTTTGGTGTTGGAACTATACAACATTGACCTGATCACCTTTGGGCTCCATGAGAGCCCACTGTCAAGCTATTGACATTAAAGAAGCGCTTGTTGGGAGGCAACCCAATTTTATTTATCTAATTTTTAATTTACTCTATTTTATTGTTATTTTGTGTTTTATTAGGTACATGATCATGTGGAGTCACGAAAAAAATATAAAAATTAAAAACAGAATCAAAAAAACAGCAGAAGAAAAATCACACCCTGGAGGAAGCACAGACTGGCGTTCAACGCCAGTAAGAAGCATCTGGCTGGCGTTCAATGCCAGAACAGAGCATGAATCTGGCGCTGAACGCCAGAAACAAGCAACATTCTGGCGTTTGAACGCCAGGAATGTGCCTGAGGAAAAGCTGGCGCTGAACGCCAGTAACAAGCATGAAACTGGCGTTCAACGCAAGAAACATGTTACATGTGGGCGTTGAACGCCCAGAACGTGCACCAATGGGCGTTTAAACGCCAGAATGGTGTGCAAAGGCATTTTACATGCCTATTTGGTGCAGGGATGGAATTCCTTGACGCCTCAGGATCTGTGGACCCCACAGGATCACCTCAGGATCTGTGGACCCCACAGGATCCCCACCTAACATATTCCCACCTTACCTCCTAATCCTATTTCACTCTTCCCCATGTCACACTTCCCATCAACTTCAATCTCTCTTCCAAATTACCCCCTTCACCACTCACATCCATCCACTCTTCCCCAAAAACCCCACCTACCTTCAAAATTCAAAAACACTTTCCCATCCAAACCCACCCTAAATGGCCGAACCTACCCTCTCCTATTTTCCTATATATACCCTTCCATTCTACTTCATTTTCACACCTCACAAACCCCCTCTTCTACACCTTGCTCGAATCCTTCTCCCCTCACTCTTCTCCATATTTTCTTCTTCTTCTTCTTCTCTTGTTTCTTCTATTGCTCGAGGGCGAGCAATATTTTAAGTTTGGTGTGGTCAAAGCATAATCTTTTTGTTTTCCATTACCATCAATGGCACCTAAGGCCGGAGAATCCTCTAGAAAAGGAAAAGGGAAGACAAAAGCTTCCACCTCCGAGTCATGGGAGATGGAAAGATTCATCTCCAATAGCCATCAAGACCACTTCTATGATGTTGTGGCAAGGAAGAAGGTGATCCCTGAGGTCCCTTTCAAGCTCAAGAAAAATGAGTATCCGAAGATCCGACATGAGATCCGAAGGAAAGGTTGGGAAGTCCTAACCAACCCTATGCAACAAGTCGGAATCTTAATGGTTCAAGAGTTCTATGCCAATGCATGGATCACTAGGAACCATGATCAAAGTAT
>NC_029772.3:47090035-47090370 GCF_000817695.3 Arachis duranensis | reverse complement strand
AATGAATGCTTGAACAGTGCATATTTATGATCTTGTTGTTTATGAATGTTAAAATTATTGGCTCTTGAAAGAATGATGAATAAAGAGAAATGTTATTGATTATCTGAAAAATCATAAAATTGATTTTTGAAGCAAGAAAAAGCAGTGAAAAAGAAGAAGCTTGCGAAAAAAAAGAGAAGAAAGTGGCGAAAAAAAATAGAAAGAAAAAAAGAAAAAGCAAGCAGAAAAAGCCAATAGCCCTTAAAACCAAAAGCCAAGGGTAAAAAGGATCCAAGGCTTTGAGCATCAATGGATAGGAGGGCCCAAGGAAATAAAATCCAAGCCTAAGCGGCTAA
>NC_029772.3:47089215-47089755 GCF_000817695.3 Arachis duranensis | reverse complement strand
GATAATTTATACGCTTTTTGGCATTGTTTTTTGGTAGTTTTTAGTAAGTTCAAGCTACTTTTAGGGGTGTTTTCATTATTTTTTTTGTTAAATTCACATTTCTGGACTTTACTATGAGTTTTTGTGTTTTTCTGTGATTTCAGGTAATTTCTGGCTAAAATTGAGGGACTTGAGCAAAACTCTGAAAAAGGCTGACAAAAGGACTGCTGATGCTGTTGGAATCTGACCTCCCTACACTCGAAATGAATTTTCTGGAGCTACAGAACTCCAAATGGCACGTTCTCAACGGCGTTGGAAAGTAGACATCCAGAGCTTTCCAGAAATATATAATAGTCCATACTTTATTCGGGAATTGACGACGTAAATTGGTGTTGAACGCTAAGTACATGCTGCTGTCTGGAGTTAAACGCCAGAAACACGTCATGATCCGGAGTTGAACGCCCAAAACACGTTATAACTTGGAGTTCAACTCCAAGAAAAGCCTCCGCTCGTGGATAGATCAAGCTCAGCCCAAGCATACACCAAGTGGGCCCCGGAAGT
>NC_029772.3:47088765-47089037 GCF_000817695.3 Arachis duranensis | reverse complement strand
ACTATTGATCACGTTTTAGGGGGCTGGCCATTCGGCCATGCCTGAACCTTTCACTTATGTATTTTCAACGGTGGAGTTTCTGCATACCATAGATTAGGGTGTGGAGCTCTGCTGTACCTCAAGTTTCAATACAATTACTATTACTTTCTGTTCAATTCTCTTTTATTCTTATTCCAAGATATATGTTGCATAACACTTTGATGAATGTGATGATCCATGACACTCATCATCATTCTCACCTATGAACGCGCGTGATTGACAACCACTTTCGT
>NC_029772.3:47086900-47088518 GCF_000817695.3 Arachis duranensis | reverse complement strand
CCATTTTCACTGAGAGGATGGGATGTAGCCATCAACAAGGGTGATGCCTCCAGATGATTAGACGTGCAGTGACAGCGCATAGGACCATTTTCCCGAGAGGATTAAAAGTAGCCATTGATGATGGTGATGCCCTACATACAGCTTGCCATGGAAAGGAGTAAGAAGGATTGGATGAAAGTAGTACGAAAGTAGAGATTCGAAAGGATTCTAGCATCTCTACACACCTATCTGAAATTCCCACTATTGATTTACATAAGTATTTCTATCCCATTTTATTTTCCATTTATTTTCGAAACCTATAACCATTTAATCTGCCTAACTGAGATTTACAAGGTGACCATAGCTTGCTTCATACCAACAATCTCTGTGGGATCGACCCTTACTCACGTAAGGTATTACTTGGATGACCTAGTACACTTGCTGGTTAAGTTGAACGGAGTTGTGAGCTTCTCTAACAGTGCCTAGAACTCTTGTATCACAATTTCGTCCACCAATGGACCTGTCTTTTTTAATTGTTACCCAAATTATGCTATGAATTTAAAAAAAGAATATACATGGCAAGCCTTAAAATTGCAAGTAAGATCGGATGAAACAATTATAAATGAGAAATATGATCCATTCGAAATAATCTATAGAATATATTATAAAATTACTAAGGTTAATTATGAATTTAAAGCATTAAGACAATCCTCAAAAGAAGAAACGATAATTATGCATGCAAACCTTAAAAGATCTAATATACAAACTCCTAGAAGGTTAAGACATGAAGAATTAAAAAGCAGAATGCCTGAAGAATGGGTAATACCTGATGGTATTGAAGAACCACAAATACAAAACACTAGAATAAGAGAAATAATACGAGAAGGACCAGATATTATGATTAGGATGACTAGAACCCAATCATTAAAAATTTCTGATAATGTTGAAACTATTAGTCATAGAAATTCTATAGATAACTCATCAATAGGTGGTGGACGAAATTGTGATCACTTGTTATGTATTTATAAAAGATGTATACTCTGAGGGCATTGTTTATTTTCTTCACAATCTCGTTCAACTAACCAGCAAGTGTACTGGGTCGTCCAAGTAATAACCTTACGTGAGTAAGGGTCGAATCCACAGAGATTGTTGGTATGAAGCAAGCTATGGTCACCTTGCAAATCTCAGTCAGGCAGAAAAAAGAGGAATTGTAATTATAATAAATAAAAAGGAATAATAAAAGGGATAGAAGACTTATGCAGATTCATTGGTAGGAATTTCAGATAAGCGGATGGAGTTGCTGTAGAGCTCTTGGACGCCTGCTCTCCTACTGCTTCTACTCAATCCTTCTTACTCCTTTCCATGGCAAGCTTTGTATAGGGGTTCACCATCAACTGTGGCTACTTTCATTCCTCACGGGGAAATAACCTGTGCGGCTGTCACTCGCACAGCTAACCAGTCTGGAGGCATCACCCATGGCTGATGGCTACATCCCATCCTCGCAGTGAAAACTATGCTAACGCACTCTGTCACAGTACGGCTAATCACCGGTTGGTTCCCGCTCCTACTGGAATAGAATCCCTCTTTTGCGTCTGTCACCAACGCCCAGCAGGTTAAAGTTTGAAGCACGTCACGGTCA
>NC_029772.3:47077417-47086804 GCF_000817695.3 Arachis duranensis | reverse complement strand
AGCAGAGCTCCACACCCTTAATCTATGGTGTGCAGAAACTCCACCGTTGAAAATACATAAGCAAAGGGTTCAGGCATGGCCGAATGGCCAGCCCTCTCTAACGTGATCACAGGATTCAAAATACAATCCAGGATTTCTAATACAATAGATAAATGTCCTATATATACTAGACTAGCTTCTAGGGTTTACATGAGTAAGTAATTGATGCATAAATCCACTTCCGGGGCCCACTTGGTGTATGCTTGGGCTGAGCTTGATCTATCCACGAGCTGAGGCTTTTCTTGGAGTTGAACTCCATGTTATGATGTGTTTTGGGCGTTCAACTCCGGATCATGACGTTTTTCTGGCGTTTAACTCCAGACAGCAGCATGTACTTGGCGTTCAACGCCAAGTTACGTCGTCATTCTTCGAATAAAGTATGGACTATTATATATTGCTGGAAAGCTCTGGATGTCTACTTTCCAACGCCGTTGAGAGCGCGCCAATTGGAGTTCTGTAGCTCCAGAAAATCCATTTCGAGTGCAGGGAGGTCAGAATCCAACAGCATCAGCAGTCCTTTTGTCAGCCTTCTTCAGAGTTTTGCTCAAATCCCTCAATTTCAGTCAGAATTTACCTGAAATCACAGAAAAACACACAAACTCATAGTAAAGTCCAGAAATGTGAATTTAACATAAAAACTAATGAAAACATCCTTAAAAGTAGCTCAAACTTACTAAAAACTATATGAAAACAATGCCAAAAAGCGTATAAATTATCCGCTCATCAATAGGAAATATGGATAATATTGTAGGAATTGACAACAGAAGGCCACATATAGCCACTGCTATATACAAATCACCTTCAGAATTTGATCCAATGGAATCACAAGTTTTATCAGTAATTATAAAGGAAGAACCATTTGAGATTGATAAAGAATGGATAAGACAAGATTTTAATGCTGATTATAATAAACCACTAAGAGATTGGTATTTTACCAACCACTCAGAAAATGAAGTTATTAGACTAAGAAAACTATTCTATGATTTCATGAAAGAAAATAGAATTAGTTTATATATCTTTGATTGGTATGTTAATTATTACTCTAAACCTGGTAAGAAACTATGTCCTTTAACAAAACCAACTGTTGTTTGGAAAACAAGCTCAGGATCAGTAATAGAATCTGAATATCCTCCTAAAGAAACTATTAAAATACCAATTGGAAAAGACCTAGAAATTGAAGCAACACCCTATAAAGATAGCAATGCAGAAGGAAATATAGAAAAAAGAGATATTAAGAAATTACATCAACAATTAAACTTTACTAATACCATGTTAGATATAATGAAAAATCAATTAGGAAGAATGGAAAATATGGAAAAAGTCATTAAAGTAGAAAAACCCATAGAAAAACCTATATATAAATTACAAAGTTTAGATAATATTAGCTTAAAAATCTAAAGTAGAAATAGAAGTTGAAGAACTAAAAGAAAAACTTAGGAGTATTAGTCTAGGAAAAATAACAATTAATACATTGCAAAAGGAAGAAAAATTAGAACTAAATAAAATATCCTATAAAAGAGATTATCCTAAAACAAGAAATTATTATTCTAGACCATCACCAGTAGATGTAGGCCTAGAAGAGCGAACACAATTAGTGCAAAATTCAGGATCAGACTTAGTAGAATGGAATATAGATGGATTAAGTGAGCATGCCATTTTAGACCAAATGTGTAATATGACTATGGCTGCAATTGCCTATAAGATGAGAAAAGCTTCTGATAAAGAAGCAGCAGTTATGATAACCCAAGGATTTATAGGACAATTAAAAGGTTGGTGGGATAATTTTCTCAGCATCCAAGAAAAAAAATTAATTCTTAATAGTATTAAACAAGAAGATCAGTCATCAGACGCTACATCCACACACACACACACACAGATATATATATATATTTTTATGTCAAAAGTTATGATAAGAGATGATGCACATGCACCTTTCTGGAAAGAAAGATTCGTAGCAGCCTTACCAAAATTATTCTCTAAAAAAGTATTACAAAAACTACAAACACAGTTTGGGACCCAGATTTCCTATAATTCATTATCCTTTGGACAATTGCATAATATAATAGTACAAACACGTATAGAAATATGCACAGATATCAAGATACAACAGAAAATAAAACAAGAAAGTATCACGGGAAAAAAAGAGCTTGCCACTTTCTGTTATCAATATGGAATAACTCCTGAAAAAGCACCTAGTGGACAGCATAAAGTTAAAAAAAAATTATAAAAAACTTAAAAAATAAATAAAATAGAAAATAAAGAGATTAAACATGCTTTGACAGCCATACTAATCAATTCAGAATCAGAAGAAGAATCAAGCTATGAGGGTTGTTCTGAAACTAAAGACTATTTTATACAACAATTAGACCTTATGTCAGAAGAAGAGAGCTCAGAAGGAAATAGCGGAAAAGAGGAACATGATATTAATAATTGTTTAGGAATAGGATTATGTAACTGTAGAAACTGTGAAAAAACTGTAAATGTTTTGACTAAAGAACAAACTTCTACACTAGTCAAAATAATTGACAAGTTAGAAGATACGCCATTAAGGGATGAGTTCATAAGACAATTAGCTGAATTAGTTAAAAAAGAAGAAGAAAGTAAGCAAGAAATAAGACCCATAGAAATAAAAGAAATTTATAATCGTTTTAAAAACCCACAAGAAGAAGTTTCCCTTAATTCTCTCAAAGAAGAGATAAAAAAGTTAAAAAGAGAAGTGTCAGAATTAAAACAACAAAATATTAATATGGACTATAGATTACTAAAATAGAAGGAGAAAACATAATAAAAATCTAAGAACAATCTTTGGAAAATAATGTTATTCAAATAAAAGGGACTAGTAACATAACAATCCCTGAGAATTATATTAACGTGGGTACAGAAAATTATATAAATATACTAACTTTATTAGTAAGCCAAAAATGGTTCACTACAATAACCTTAATAGTAGAAGAAAAATTTGATTTAATAGCTATGGTAGATTCAGGAGCTGATGTCAATTGCATACAAGAAGGGTTAATACCCACAAAATATTATGAGAAAATTACAGAAAGAGTCCTAATGGCAGAAAATGACAAAATGACTATAGACTATAAGTTATCTAAAGCAAAAATTTGTAAAAATAGGGTATGCTTTGCCACTACATTCTTTTTAGCAAGAAATATATCTCATCAAGTTATATTAGAAAATCCTTTTTCTTTATTATTATATCGCTTTAATGTCGACATTGACGGAATAACTTGTACAAGAATCCATAATCATCCTGTTTATTTTGAATTTCTCACCAGACCAAAACAGCATGAGCTCAATATGTTACAACACCTATCTACACAAGTTAGTGTTATGGAAACAGAAGTAAGACAAATTAATTGTTTGAGCCAAGAGAAAATTTTACAACACTTACCGCGCCAAGTTAATATTATAAAAAAGAAGACAAGACAAATTAACTACTTAAACCAAGAAGTTACACATAAAAGAATAGAAGAACAATTACAAACTCTGGAAATACAAGATAAAATAAAAGCAATTGAAGAAAAAATTAAGAAAGAATTATGTAGTTTAAACCCCACAGCTTTTCAGCATAGAAGATTACATGAAATATCTTTACCATATGAAGATGGGTTTAATGAAAAAAATATACCAACAAAAGCAAAACCGATACATATAAACAAAGAGTATCTAGAATATTGTAAAAAAGAAATACAAGAATATCTGGATAAGGGACAAATAAGGCCTTCAAAATCACCCTGGAGTTGTACAGGCTTCTATGTGATGAAAGCATCTGAAATAGAAAGAGGTGCTCCAAGATTAGTTATTAATTATAAACCCCTAAACAAGGTATTAAAATGGATTAGGTATCTTTTACCAAGTAAAAGTGATCTAATTAAAAGATTAAATAAAGCAAATATCTTTTCAAAATTTGATTTAAAATCAGGATATTATCAAATTGCAGTAAAAGAGGAAGATAGATATAAAACAGCTTTTATAGTACCCTTTGGACATTATGAATGGAATGTAATGCCTCAAGGATTAAAAAATGCTCCAAGTGAATTCTAAAAAATAATGAATAATATATTTTACCCGCATATAGAATTTACTATAGTATATCTTGATGATGTATTAGTATACTCAAAAGGAATAAAGCAGCATATATATCATCTAGAAAAATTTATGGATATTATAAAAGAACAAGGACTAGTTTTATCAGAAAAGAAAATGAAAATTTTTACAACTAAAGTAAGGTTTTTAGGATATGAAATTTATCAAAGAACTATAGTACCTATTAAAAGAGCTATTGAATTTGCAGATAAATTTTCAAATGAAATAACTGACAAAAAATAACTACAAAGATTTTTAGGATGTTTAAATTATGTAGCGGAATTCCTACCTGGAATAAGAGTCACATACGAACCTCAAAATGAACAGGATGATTGGGGATTCGTGTACAAGTTATTCCATCGATGTCTACATTAAAGGGATATAATAATAAAGTAAAAGGTTTTCCTAATAACTTGATGAGATATATTTCTTGCCAAAAAGAATGTAGTGGCAAAGCATACTCTATTTTTACAAATTTTTGCTTTAGATAACTTATAGTCTATAGTCATTTTATCATTTTTTGCCATTAGGACTCTTTCTGTAGTTTTTTCATAATATCTTGTAGGTATTAATTCTTCTTGTATACAATTGACATCAGCTCCTGAATCTACCATAGCTATAAAATCTATTTTTTCTTCTCCCTCTATTAAGGTTATTGTAGTGAACCACTTTTGACTTACTAATAAGGTTAGTATATTTATATAATTTTCTGTACCCAGGTTAATATAATTCTCGGGAATTGTTATGTTACTAATCTCCTCTGTTTTTTAACATTATTTTTTAAAGTTTGTTCTTGGATTTTTATTATATTTTCTCCTTCTATTTTTAGTAATCTATAGTCTATATTGATATTTTGTTGCTTTAATTCTGAAACTTCTCTTTTTAACTTTTTTATCTCTTCTTTGAGGGACTTAAGGGAAACTTCTTCTTGTGGGTTTTTAAAACGATTATAAATTTCTTTTATTTCTATTGGTCTTATTTCTTGCTTACTTTCTTCTTTTTTTTAACTAATTCAGCTAATTGTCTTATGAACTCGTCCCTTAAAGGTGTATCTTCTAACTTGTCAATTATTTTGACTAGTGTAAAAGTTTGTTCTTTAGTCAAAACATTTACAGTTTTTTCACAGTTTCTACAGTTACATAATCCTATTCCTAAACAATTATTCTTTTCATCTTTTTCACTATTTTCTTTTGAGCTTTCTTCTTCTGACATAAGGTCTAATTGTTGTATAAAATAATCTTCAATTTCAGAAGAGTCCTCATAGATTGGTTCTTCTTCTGATTCGGAGTTGATTAGTATAGCTGTTAGAGCGTGTTTAATTTCTTTATTTTCTATTTTATTTATCTTTTGTTCTGTTGTACACTTATTAGCATAATGTCCTTGTTTTTTACATTTCCAACATGTTACTTGTTGTTTTTTATTATAAGATTTGGGTTTTCTTTTAGGATTCTTATAGGCTTTTCTATAATGTTTCTGTTCATAACAAAGGGGTTTGTCTATATTATATTTAGGTTTTTTATAAAATTTTTTCTTTTTAACTTTATGCTATCCACTAGGTGCTTTTTCAGGAGTTATTCCATATTGATAACAGAAAGTGCCAAGCTCTCTTTTTCCCATGATACTTTCTTGTTTTATTTTCTGTTGTATCTTGGTATCTGTGCATACTTCTATACCTGTTTGTACTATTATATTATGCAATTGTCCAAAGGTTAATGAATTATAGGAAATCTGGGTCCCAAACTGTGTTTGTAGTTTTTGTAATACTTTTTCAGAGAATAATTTTGGTAAGGCTGCTACGAATCTTTCTTTCCAGAAAGGTGCATGTGCATCATCTCTTATCATAACTTTTGATATAAAAATATCTTTATACCATCTATAATCAGACATGGTTGGACATCTTAAATTCATTAATTGAGTTTGTATCCTTTCTTTAAAAATACTGGGATCTCCTACAAAATTTTTAATAATGGTATATATTAATGTGGATGTAGCGTCTGGTGACTGATCTTCTTATTTAATACTATTAATAATTAATTCTTTTTCTTGGATGCTGAGAAAATTATCCCACCAAACTTTTAATTGTCCTGTAAATCCTTGGGTTATCATAATTATCGCTTCTTTATCAGAAGCTTTTCTCATCTTATAGGCAGTTGCAGCCATAGTCATATTACACATTTGATCTAAAATGGCTTTGATAAACCACTATTTTATGGTTTATATTGTGTTTTATTGAGTGGTTTTATCAAGCTTTTCACCCACTTATTCATATGATTTGCATGTATTTACAATTCCTTCTTAAAAATACCTATGATTAATAACTTGCTTCCTAAGGACCTTTTAGTTGTATATTTTTATCTTCGTTCGTACCATTCGATGCCGTGATCTGTATGTTAAGTGTTTCAGGCTTCATAGGGCAGGAATGGCGTAAGGAATGAAGAGGAAGCATGCAAAAATGGAAGGAACACAAGGAATTGAGGAGATGACCAGCGAGAAGTCACGTGGTCGCATGGCTCACGCGACCACGCGAAATAGAAGGAATTACCGTGATGCGCTTGCGTGCCTAACGCGACCGCGCGGACTGAAAGCTACACGAATGACACGAATGCGTGGATGACGCGCACGCATGGTACGAAAAATGCTGAGTGACGCGATCGCGTGGACGACGTGGCCGCGTGACGTGCGCGATCTGCAGAATTACAAAAGTCACTGGCAGAGATTCAGGGCCGCATTTCAACCCAGTTTTCGGCCCAGAAACACAGATTAAAGTCAGGAAACATGCAGAGACTCAAATAGGAATTCATATCAGATCATAATTCAATTTTAGGTTTTAGATGTAATTTTTAGAGAGAGATGTTCTCTCCTCTCTCTTAGGATTTAGGATTTCGACTCTTCATCAGGTTCAATATTCCTTTTACTTTATATTTCTCTTTTACTTCCAGATGCTTTAATGCTTGTATTACTTACATTGCCTATTTGGCTTATGAACTTTTCATGTTAGGATTTTCTTAATTAATATAATTTGAGGTATTTCAGACTTATGATTGTTTTCTCTAATTTATATTATTGATGCTTGGGCTCTATCCAAATTATTTTCATTCAAGTAGATTTTATTCCCTTTTGGCTTTGGTTGATTAATTGGTAACTCTTGAGTTGTCAAACTCAGCAGTGGTTGAAATTGGCAAATTCTAATTGATCTAGACCGCTCTAAAGCTAGTCTTCCCACAGGGATTGACTAGGACTTGAGGATCAAACTAATTAGTCCACTTGACTTTCCTTTGCTTTAGTAAAGGTTAACTAAGTGGGATTAAAACCCAATTCTCATCACACCTGATAAGGATAACCAGGATAGGACTTCCAATTTCTCATATCTTGCCAAGAGTTTATTTTATAGTCATTTATTTATTTTTCTTGTCAATTAAATTACTTGTTCAACCCTTTTTAAAATCCCAGTATATACCTTTGCATAACCAATAATAAGAACATACCTCCCTGCAATTCTTTGAGAAGACGACCCGAGGTTTAAATACTCGGTTATCAATTTAAAATGGGTTTGTTACTTGTGACAACCAAAACGTTTGTACGAAGGAATTTTCTGTTGGTTAGAATCTATACACACAACGCGACTATATTTTTACAAAATTCTTTACTAGCAAAAAATCCTAACGTCAAAATGGCGCCGTTGCCGGGGAATTGCAAACGTGTGCCTTATTATTGGTTATTGTAAATATTTTTCAAAAAAAATTTCAGATTTTTATTTTAAAATTTTTATCTTATCTTATCTTATTTTTCAAAATTCAAATCTTTTTTTCAAAAATTATATTTTTTCAAAATTTTATCTTATCCTTTTTCAAAAATCATATCTTTTTAAAAATATTTTCTCTTTGTTAGTTTTTGTTTTTATTTTCTTCTACTACCATGAACTCTCACCCCTTTGGCTATGAGTCTAGTTACAATTATGTTGCAGAAAGAGGAAATTGCAATGAGAACAGGCATCACAGTTGGAACAATCAAAGATGGGAGGAGCCACAAGGATTTAATCAACCCTCATGGCAACAACAACCTCCAATGGACTATCAACAACCATTCTGTGATGCATATCAAGGCAATGGCTATGGTGAGCGCTCTTTAGATTATCAACCACCACCACCATATGCTTATGAATGTAAGACCCGGTTAATTAACGGCTAATTAACCCATAAATAAGAATTTATTCTAGAAAGCCCAAAATGTGATTTTTATGGCTAAATGTGATAGAGGAGGTTGAGACGAGAATTTTGGTACCAATTTTATAGAATTCGGACCTAGATTGGACCGAACGGGCCAAACTGGGCCAACCGGACCCAAAGTGGGCCCTTGGCCCAAATAAACTAAACCAAAACTAGTTTTCAGCACTCTCTCTCCTCATTTGTTACACACACACACGCTGAAATGGAGTGAGGGAGGAGAAGAATACTCTCTCAAACTTCTATCTCTCACTTGATCTTCAAATCACCATAACTTTTGATCTAGAATTCCGATTGCCGCACCGTTTGCGGCCACGCGTTCACCACGGAGAGCTCTACAAAACCCATACAATTAATCTTGAGGTAAGTCACGTTTTGCTCTTCGAATTTCTAGCCTTGATTTCAAGTTTCATGAGCAAAAATATTGAGATTTTGGGCTCTTTGATGTTATAGGACCCAACTCTCTTGAAGGAGAAGGTTAATCTTGTCTCCTTGGACCTTGGGTGTGGTAACATTCTGGTGGACGAAATTGTGATCACTACAACTTCGCACAACTAACCAGCAAGTGTACTGGGTCGTCCAAGTAATAAACCTTACGCGAGTAAGGGTCGATCCCACAGAGATTGTTGGTATGAAGCAAGCTATGGTCACCTTGTAAATCTTAGTCAGGCAAACTCAAATGGATATGGGTGATATACGAATAAAACATAAAGATAAAGATAGAGATACTTATGCAATTCATTGGTGGGAATTTCAGATAAGCGCATGAAGATGCTTGTCCCTTCCGTCTCTCTGCTTTCCTACTGTCTTCATCCAATCCTTCTTACTCCTTTCCATGGCAAGCTCAAGCAAGGGTTTCACCGTTGTCAGTGGCTACCTCCTATCCTCTCAGTGGAAATGTTCAACGCACCCTGTCACGGCACGGCTATCCATCTGTCGGTTCTAGATCAGGCCGGAATAGAATCCAGTCATTCTTTTGCGTCTGTCACTAACGCCAAGCCCTCAGGAGTTTGAAGCTCGTCACAGT
>NC_029772.3:47076601-47077077 GCF_000817695.3 Arachis duranensis | reverse complement strand
GAATTCTGAGGGTGACTTTGAATGCCGGTTTGGGCCATCAAATCTTGGGCAAAGTATGGACTATCATATATTTCTGGAAAGCCCAGAATGTCTACTTTCCAACGCCGTTGAGACCGCGCCAATTGGGTATCTGTAGTTCCAGAAAATCCACTTCGAGTGCAAGGAGGTCAGAATCCAACAGCATCTGCAGTCCTTTTCAGTCTCTGAATCAGATTTTTGCTCAAGTCCCTCAATTAACATCAGCAGTCCTTTTTCAGCCTAAATCAGATTTTTGCTCAGCTCCCTCAATTTCAGCTAGAAAATACCTGAAATAACAGAAAAACACACAAACTCATAGTAAAGTCCAGAAAAGTGATTTTTAACTAAAAACTAATAAAAATATGCTAAAAACTAAGTAGATCATACTAAAAACATACTAAAAACAATGCCAAAAAGCGTACAAATTATCCGCTCATCACAACACCAAACTTAAATTG
>NC_029772.3:47075481-47076301 GCF_000817695.3 Arachis duranensis | reverse complement strand
TAGCTACTTATTGAGTCTTGGCCGTGGCCCAAAGCACTCTGTCTTCCAGTATTACCACCGGATACATACATGCCACAGACACATAATTGGGTGAACCCTTTCAAATTGTGACTCAGCTTTGCTAGAGTCCCCAATTAGAGGTGTCCAGGGTTCTTAAGCACACTCTTTTTGCCTTGGATCACAACTTTTATTTCTTTCTTTTTCTTTCTTTTTCTTTCTTTTCTTTTTTTTTCGAAATTTTTTTTTGTATTCACTGCTTTTTCTTGCTTCAAGAATCATTTTTATGATTTTTCAGATCCCCAGTAACATGTCTCCTTTTTCATCATTCTTTCAAGAGCCAACATTCATGAACCACAAATTCAAAAGATATATGCACTGTTTAAGCATACATTCAGAAGACAAAAGTATTGCCACCACATCAAAATAATTAAACTGTTATAAAATTCAAAATTCATGCAATTCTTTTCTTTTTCAATTAAGAACATTTTTCATTTAAGAAAGGTGATGGATTCATAGGACATTCATAACTTTAAGGCATAGACACTAATACACTAATGATCACAAGACACAAACATAGATAACATAAGCACTAATATTCGAAAAACAAGAAAGTAAAGAACAAGGAAATTAAAGAACGAGTCCACCTTAGTGATGGCGGCTCTTTCTTCCTCTTGAAGATCCTGTGGAAGTGCTTGAGCTCCTCATTGTCTCTTCCTTGTCTTTGTTGCTCCTCTCTCATGATTCTTTGATCTTCTCTAATTTCATGGAGGATGATGGAGTGTTCTTGGTGCTCCACCCTTAGTTGTCCCATGTTGGAACT
>NC_029772.3:47074506-47075273 GCF_000817695.3 Arachis duranensis | reverse complement strand
GAATAACAGAGGTGACAAATGAGGTGAGGAAAGGCTAACCTTGCCAAGGTAGGGGACTTGTCCGCCACCTTATAAAGTTCTTGAGATATAACCTCATGAATTTCTATTTCTTCTCCAATCATGATGCTATGAATCATGATAGCCTGGTCTATGGTAACTTCGGACCGGTTGCTAGTGGGAATGATTGAGCGTTGGATAAACTCCAACCATCCTCTAGCCACGGGTTTGAGGTTATGCCTTCTCAATTGAACCGGCCTCCCTCTTGAATCTCTCTTCCATTGGGCGCCCTCTTCACATATGACTGTGAGGACTTGGTCCAACCTTTGATCAAAGTTGACCCTTCTAGTGTAAGGATGTTCATCTCCTTGCATCATGGGCAAGTTGAATGCCAACCTTACATTTTCCGGACTAAAATCCAAGTATTTCCCCCGAACCACAGTAAGATAATTCTTTGGATCCGGGTTCACACTTTGATCATGGTTCTTGGTGATCCATGCATTTGCATAGAACTCTTGAACCATTAAGATTCCGACTTGTTGAATGGGGTTGGTAAGAATTTCCCAACCTCTTCTTCGGATCTCATGTCGGATCTCCGGATATTCATTCTTTTTGAGTGAAAAAGGGACCTCGGGGATCACCTTCTTCAAAGCCACAACTTCATAGAAGTGGTCTTGATGCACCCTTGAGATGAATCTCTCCATCTCCCATGACTCGGAGATAGAAGCTTTTGCCTTCCCTTTCCTCTTTCTAGAGGTTTCTCCGGCCTT
>NC_029772.3:47073246-47074388 GCF_000817695.3 Arachis duranensis | reverse complement strand
ATCCTCGAGCAAAATAAGAAAGAAGAGAGTAGAAGAAGAAGAAATGAGGAAGAAGGGAATGGCTATGTGATCGGCCAAAAAGGGAGAGTAGTGGTGGTTAGGTTGTGTGAAAATGAAGGGGTGAAGATGGGGTTATATAGAAGTGGGGGGCTTGGTTCGGTCATGTATGGGTGGGTTTGGGAGGGAAAGTGGTTTGAATTTGAAGGGTGAGGTAGGTGGGGTTTTATGAAGGATAAATGTGAGTGGTGAAGAGAAAGATGGGATTTGATAGGTGAAAGGTTTTTGGGGAAGAGGTGTTGAGGTGATTGGTGAATGGGTGAAGAAGAGAGAGAGTGGTAGGGTAGGTGGGGATCCTGTGGGGTCCACAGATCCTGAGGTGTCAAGGAAAAGTCATCCCTGCACCAAATGGCAAGCAAATTTGCGTTTTTAGCCATTTCTGGCGTTAAACGCCGGGCTGGTGCCCATTTATGGTGTTTAACACCAGGTTTTTGCCCTTTACTGGCGTTTAACGCCAGTCTGGTACCCCTTTCTGGCGTTAAACGCCCAGAATGGTGCCAGACTGGGCGTTAAACGCCCAACAGCTAGCCTTACTGGCGTTTAAACGCCAGCACGCTCTCCTCCAGGGTGTGCTTGTTTTTCTTTCTGCTTTTCATTCTGTTTTTGCTTTTTTCATTGATTTTGTGACTTCTCATGATCATCAACCTACAAAAAATATAAAATAACAAAGAAAAATATATAAAATATAACATTGGGTTGCCTCCCAACAAGCGCTCTTTTAATGTCAGTAGCTTGACAGAGGACTCTCATGGAGCCTCACAGATACTCAGAGTAATGTTGGAACCTCCCAACACCAAACTTAGAGTTTGAATGTGGGGGTTCAACACCAAACTTAGAATTTGGTTGTGGCCTCCCAACACCAAACTCAGAGTTTGACTGTGGGGGCTCTGTTTGGCTCTGTTTTGAGAGAAGCTCTTCATGCTTCCTCTCCATGATGACAGAGGGATATCCTTGAGCTTTAAACACCAAGGATTCTTCATTCACTTGAATGATCAACTCTCCTCTATCAACATCAACCACAGCCTTTGCTGTGGCTAGGAAGGGTCTGCCAAGGATGATGGATTCATCCATGCACTTCCCAGTCT
>NC_029772.3:47072267-47073071 GCF_000817695.3 Arachis duranensis | reverse complement strand
GTCCATTGAGGTCTTCCTCAGTGGCGTTCAATGCCTCTTCCTCCTCTCCAAATTCGGCCATGTTGATGGTCTTGCACTCTCCTTTTGGATTTTCTTCTGTATTGCTTGGGAGAGTACTAGGAGGGAGTTCAGTAACTTTCTTATTTAGCTGACCCACTTGTGCCTCCAAGTTTCTAATGGAGGACCTTGTTTCAGTTATGAAACTTTGAGTGGTTTTGATTAGATCAAAGACTATAGTTGCTAAGTCAGAGGAATTCTGCTTAGAATTCTCTGTCTGTTGCTGAGAAGATGATCTCTGCTTAGAACTCTCTGTCTGTTGCTGAGAAGATGATGGAAAAGGCTTGCCATTGCTAAACCTGTCTCTTCCACCATTATTATTGTTGAAACCTTGTTGAGGTCTCTGTTGATCCTTCCATGAGAGATTTGGATGATTTCTCATGAAGGATTATAGGTGTTTCCATAGGGTTCTCCCATGTAATTCACCTCTTCCATTGAAGGGTTCTCAGGATCATAAGCTTCTTCCTCAGATGAAGCCTCCTTAGTACTACCTGGTGCATTTTGCGTTCCAGACAGACTTTGAGAAATCAAATTGACTTGTTGAGTCAATATTTTGTTCTGAGCCAATATGACATTCAGAGTGTCAATCTCAAGAACTCCTTTCTTCTGATTAGTCCCATTGTTCACAGGATTTCTTTCAGAAGTGTACATGAATTGGTTATTTGCAACCATTTCAATTAGCTCTTGAGCTTCTATAGGCGTCTTCTTCAGATGAAGAGATCCTCCAGCAGAGCTATCCAAAGACAT
>NC_029772.3:47067853-47072144 GCF_000817695.3 Arachis duranensis | reverse complement strand
ATTAGAGAAACTAATTGAGGCTTAAGCTCAAAGTTATTTGCTCCAATGGCAGGGATAGAGATGCTTCTCCCATAGAAGTCGGGAGTAGGTGCAGTAAAGTCACCCAGCACCTTCCTTGCATTGTTGGCATTGTTGTTGTTTTCGGCTGCCATGTGTTCTTCTTCTTTGAAGATTTCTGTTAGGTCCTCTACAGAGAGTTGTGCCTTAACTTCTCTTAGTTTTCGCTTTAAGGTCCTTTCAGGTTCAGGGTCAGCCTCAACAAGAATGCTTTTGTCTTTGCTCCTGCTCATATGAAAGAGAAGAGAACAAGAAAATGTGGAATCCTCTATGTCACAGTATAGAAATTCCTTGAGGTGTCAGAGGAAAAGAAAAATAGAAGGCAGAAGTAGAAAATTCAAACTTATCAAAGAAGATGGAGTTCGAATTTTGCATTTAGGGATAGTGTTAGTCCATAAAATAGAAGGATGTGAGAAGAAGGGAAGCAATTTTCGAAAATTAAGTAAAAGATTTTGAAAACATTATTGAAAAATACTAATTGATTTTCGAAAATGAAAGTGGGAAAGAAATCAAGTGATTTTTGAAAAAGTATTTGAAATTAGAAATCAAAAAGATTTGATTGAAAACTATTTTGAAAAAGATGTGATTAAGAAGACATGATTGATTTTAAAAAAGATGTAATTGAGAAGATATGATTTGAAAAACATTTTAAAAGAAAAGATTTGATTTTGAAAATTAATGACTTGGCTATCAAGAAAAGATATGATTCAAACATTAAACCTTTCTCAACAGAAAAGGCAACATACTTGAAATGTTGAATCAAATCATTAATTGATAGCAAGTATCTTTGAAAATGGAAAGAAATTGAATTTGAAAAAGATTTGATTGAAAAGATATGATTTGAAAAAGATTTGATTTTGAAAAGATTTTGAAAACTTGAAAAAAAATTGATTTGAAAACAAAATCTTCCCTCTTGTGCCATCCTGGCGTTAAACGCCCAGAATGGTGCACATTCTGGCGTTTAACGCCCAAAATGCTACCCTTTTGGGCGTTAAACGCCCAACCAGGTACCCTGGCTGGCGTTTAAATGCCAGTCTGTCCTTCTTCACTGAGCGTTTTGAACGCCCAGCTTTTTCTGTGCAATTCCTCTGCTGTATGTTCTGAATCTTCAATTCTCTGTATTATTGACTTGAAAAGACACAAATTAAAAATATTTTGGATTTTTAATAATGAAGAATAATCAAAATGCAACTAAATAACAATGCATGCAAGACACCAAACTTAGCAGTTTGTACACTACTGACACTAACAAAATGAAAATGCATATGAGACACAACAAAACACTCAAGTCAAGAGAATTCAAAGGTCAGAAAAAGAAAATCCTCAAGAAAAACTTGAAGATCACAGAAGACATATGAAAAATGCAAGAAAAACATGCAATTGACACCAAACTTAACATGAGACACTAAACTCAACAAGAAACATAAAATATTTTTGGTTTTTTTATGGTTTTGTAATTTTTTTTGGATTTTTCGAAATTTAGAAAAGAAAATAAAGGTATCAAAATTCTTAATGAGAACTCCAGGAATCAGTGCAATGCTAGTCTAAGACTCCGGTCCAGGAATTAGACATGGCTTCACAGCCAGCCAAGCTTTCAAAGAAAGCTTCGGTCCAAAACACTAGACATGGCCAATGGCCAGCCAAGCCTTAGCAGATCACTGCTCCAACAGCAAGATTGATAGAAATCAACAAGCTCTTGTGATGATAAGTTGAAACCTCGGTCCAATAGAATTAGACATGGCTTCACAGCCAGCCAGACTTCAACAGATCATCATGAAACACTAGAATTCATTCTTAAGAACTCTGAAGAAAAAAAATACCTAATCTAAGCAACAAGATGAATCGCCATTTGTCCATACTCGAACAATCCCCGGCAACAGCGCTGATGAGCGGATAATTTATACACTTTTTGGCATTGTTTTTAGTATGTTTTTGGTATGATCTAGTTAGTTTTTAGTATATTTTTATAAGTTTTTAGTTAAAATTCACTTTTCTGGACTTTACTATGAGTTTGTGTGTTTTTCTGTGATTTCAGGTATTTTCTGGCTGAAATTGAGGGACCTGAGCAAAAATCTGATTCAGAGACCAAAAAGGACTGCAGATGCTGTTGGATTCTGACCTCCCTAGCAAAAATCTGATTCAGAGACTGAAAAGGACTGCAGATGCTGTTGGATTCTGACCTCCCTGCACTTGAAGTGGATTTTCTGGAGGTACAGAAGCCCAATTGGCGCGCTCTCAACGGCGTTGGAAAGTAGACATTCTGGGCTTTCCAGCAATGTATAATAGTCCATACTTTGCCCAAGATTTGATGGCCCAACTCGGCGTGGCAAATCAGCCTCAGAATTTCCAGCGTTTAACGCCGGAACTGGCATAAAACTTGGAGTTAAACGCCCAAACTGGCATACTATTGTTCTTCTATTCAATTCCGCTTGTTCTTGTTCTAAGATATCACTTGTTCTTCAACTTGATGATTGTGATGATCCGTGACACTCATCATCATTCTCACCAATGAACGTGTGCCTGAGAACCACCTCCGTTCTACCTTAGATTAAGTAGATATCTCTTGGATTCTTTAATCAGAATCTTCGTGGTATAAGCTAGAACTGATGGCGGCATTCAAGAGAATCCGGAAGGTCTAAACCTTGTTTGTGGTATTCTGAGTAGGATTCAAGGATTGAATGACTGTGACGAGCTTCAAACTCCTGAAGGCTGGGCATTAGTGACAGATGCAAAAGAATCATTGGATTCTATTCCGGCCTGATTGAGAACCGACAGATGGATAGCCGTGCCGTGACAGGGTGCGTTGAACATTTCCACTGAGAGGATGGGAGGTAGCCACTGACAACGGTGAAACCCTTGCATATAGCTTGCCATGGAAGGAGCCTTGCGTGTTTGAAGAAGAAGACAGTAGGAAAGTAGAGATTCAGAAGATGTAGCATCTCCAAAACCTCAACCTATTCTCCATCACTGCAATTCAAGTACCTGTTTTATGTTCTTTTGCTTTTTACAATCAATCCTGATAATCTTTGATATCCTGACTAAGAGTTACAAGATAACCATAGCTTGCTTCAAGCCGACAATCTTCGTGGGATCGACCCTTACTCACGTAAGGTATTACTTGGACGACCCAGTGCACTTGCTGGTTAGTTGTGCGGGATTGCAAAGTGTGATTGCAATTTCGTGCACCAAGTTTTTGGCGCCGTTGCCGGGGATTGTTCGGGTTTGGACAACTGACGGCTTATCTTGTTGCTTAGATTAGGACTGTTTTATTTTTGTTGGTTTAGAGTCTTTTAGTTGAGTCTAGTTTCATATTTTAAGTTTGGTGTCAATTGCATGCTTTTGTTTTTCTTTTAATTTTCGAATTTGAATGTCCTTAGTCCCTTTTTGATCCGTAAAAATTCTAAGTTTGGTGTCCTCTTTGTGTTTTTCCCTTAAAATTTTCGAAAAATTTTGATCCGTAAAAATTCTAAGTTTGGTGTCCTCTTTGTGTTTTTCCTTTAAAATTTTCGAAAATTAGTGTTTGATTTTCTAAAAAATTCTAAGTTTGGTGTCATTTTGTTGTTTTTCTCTTTCCTCTTTTCAAAAATCAAATCTGTTTCATAAAAACTTTTCAATCATATCTTTCTAATTGCTAATCTCAAAATCTTTTTAATTAACTAATTGATTCAGTTTTCAATTTGCTTTGATCTTTTTCTCTTTTAATTTTCGATTTTTTTATTTTATTTTTCTTTTGTTTCTATTTCATTTTTCGGTCAATAAAAAAAAATTATCTATTTGCAATCCATATCATTTCCCTTTATCCATTATGGACATAAGTGGGATTGATCAGTCCAAAAGGACTCTGGGGTCATATGCTAACCCCATTACAGCTGCATATGGGAGTACCATCTGTACACCTCCCATCAAAGCAAGCAGCTTTGAGCTAAATCCTCAACTCATTATCATAGTGCAGCAAAATTGCCAGTATTCCGGTCTTCCACAGGAAGAGCCTACTGAGTTTCTGGCACAGTTCTTACAAATTGCTGACACAGTACATGATAAAGAGGTGGATCAGGATGTCTACAGACTATTACTGTTTCCATTTGCTGTAAAAGATCAAGCTAAAAGGTGGTTGAATAACCAACCTACAGCAAGCATAAAGACATGGAAACAGTTATCAGACAAATTCCTGAATCACTTTTACCCTCCAAAGAGGATGACACAGCTAAGGCTGGACATCCAAGGCTTTAAACAA
>NC_029772.3:47066864-47067328 GCF_000817695.3 Arachis duranensis | reverse complement strand
AGGACAGTAAGAGCCCAGAGAGGAATGCTATTGGTGTTCAGACGCCAGAAAGGGAAGGAAAGCTGGCGTTTAACGCCCATTCCTTGCCCAGTTCTGGCGTTCAAACGCCAGAAAAGGGGGAAAAGTTGGCGTTAAACGCCCATTTTCCACCCAATCCTGGCGTTCAGACGCCAAGGGAGGATTAGACACATGAGAGTGCTGACAGTAATCCCTCTAACAAGGCTTCTTCAACCACTTTTGTAGGGAATAAACCTGCAGCATCTAAGGTTGAAGAATATAAAGCCAAGATGCCTTATCCTCAAAAACTCCGCCAAGCAGAACAGGATAAGCAATTTGCCCGCTTTGCAGACTATCTAAGGACTCTTGAAATAAAGATTCCGTTTGCAAAGGCACTTGAGCAAATACCTTCTTATGCTAAATTCATGAAAGAAATCTTAAGTCATAAGAAGAATTGGAGAGAAACG
>NC_029772.3:47066298-47066514 GCF_000817695.3 Arachis duranensis | reverse complement strand
GCTGGAAATGGAGGAGCACAAGAGTGCAACTCTCATTCTAGGAAGACCTTTTCTAGCAACTGGACGAACTCTCATTGATGTGCAAAAAGGGGAAGTAACCCTGAGAGTCAATGAGGATGAGTTCAAGTTGAATGTTGTAAAAGCTATGCAGCACCCAGACACACCAAATGACTGCATGGGCGCTGACATTATTGACTCTCTGGTAGAAGAGATCAA
>NC_029772.3:47062093-47063172 GCF_000817695.3 Arachis duranensis | reverse complement strand
CATTAGCAGGTTATATGTTTTGTTTTTACAAAGGCAAGTATCAAAAATGAAGGAATTCACAGAGTTACAAAAGGATTCAGCTCAAAAAGCAGAGAAAAAGAGCTTACTGGCGAAAAAACGCCAGTAAGGGGCATTTTGGGTGTTAAACGCCAGAATGGGCACCATTCTGGGCGTTTAACGCCAGTAAAGGTGCCATTTTGGGCGTTAAACGCCAGAATGGACACCATTCTGGGCGTTTAACGCCAGGTGTGCAGCATCTTGGGCGTGTTAGAAAAACGCCCAGTGATAAAGGAATTTTGGCGTTTAACGCCAGCCAGGGCACCTGGCTGGGCGTTAAACGCCCACAAGGGGCAACAAATGGGCGTTAAACGCCAGAATGGGTGCCATTCTGGGCGTTTAACGCCAGAAAGGTGGGGGGCCCAAGATTTTGTTTTCAAGTCAAATTTTTTCAAACTTTCCTTTTCTTACCCATACTTTTCTACATAAATGCATCTCAACCTTTCATCATTCACTTTCAAATTTTCAAAAATCTAAAATCATTCTTCAAATCTCTAAAATCAATCCCAAATCTTGTTCAAAAACTCACCCTTCTCTCAAATTCTTTCCATATCTTCTCAAATCTTCTTTCAAAAGATCCTATGGCATTGCCATGGATCACAGTATGGAGGACATTTTGGAAGTGAGCGAACAGCCACTAAAGTCCTCCAATGCGGTTTCTACTGGCCTACTCTCTATAAAGATTCCCGAGAGTTTGTGCGTAACTGTGACAGTTGCCAAAGAGCTGGTAACTTGCCTATGCAACCTTTCAGAGGTGCATGCTCTCTATCTTCTCAGATATGGTAGAGAAATTTCTGGAAGTCTTCATGGATGACTTCTCGGTATATGGAGATTCGTTCATCTCCTGTCTTAACCACCTAGCACTTGTCCTGAAAAGGTGCCAAGAGACTAACCTGATTTTAAACTGGGAGAAATGTCACTTTATGGTGACTGAGGGAATTGTCCTTGGGCACAAAATTTCAAGCAAGGGAATAGAGGTGGATAAGGCAAAGGTAGAGGTAATTGAAAAATTACCACCACCA
>NC_029772.3:47055254-47055736 GCF_000817695.3 Arachis duranensis | reverse complement strand
CATACAGCTTGCCATGGAAGGAGCCTTGCGTGCATGAAGAAGAAGATAGTAGGAAAGCAGAGATTCAGAAGATGGAGCATCTCCAAAACCTCAACCTATTCTCCATCACTGCAATTCAAGTAACTGTTTTATGTTCTTTTGCTATTTACAATCAATCCTGATAATCTTTGATATCCTGACTAAGAGTTACAAGATAACCATAGCTTGCTTCAAGCCGACAATCTCCGTGGGATCGACCCTTACTCACGTAAGGTATTACTTGGACGACCCAGTGCACTTGTTGGTTAGTTGTGCGGGATTGCAAAGTGTGATTGCAATTTCGTGCACCAGGCACACATCTATGAATTACTCCGTCTGCACATCTCTTGAAGAGATATGGTTCATTCCAAAGATAGTACTTTGCATCTGTGATCAATTTCTTTGATTGCTGCCTACTATACTCTTTGGGTATGAATCTTACTGCCTTGTAGTTTGCAATGTCT
>NC_029772.3:47049075-47054484 GCF_000817695.3 Arachis duranensis | reverse complement strand
AGAGACTCTTCTTGGAGTTAAACGCCAGCTTTTATGCCAGTTTGGGCGTTTAACTCCCACTTTGGTGCCAGTTCCGACGTTTAACGCTGGGAATTCTGAGGGTGACTTTGAACGCCGGTTTGGGCCATCAAATCTTAGGGCAAAGTATGGACTATCATATATTGCTGGAAAGCCCAGGATGTCTACTTTCCAACGCCGTTGAGAGCGCGCCAATTGGGCTTCTGTACCTCCAGAAAATCCACTACGAGTGCAGGGAGGTCAGAATCCAACAGCATCTGCAGTCCTTTTTAGTCTCTGAATCAGATTTTTGCTCAGGTCCCTCAATTTCAGCCAGAAAATACCTGAAATCACAGAAAAACACACAAACTCATAGTAAAGTCCAAAAAGTGATTTTTAACTAAAAACTAATAAAAATATGCTAAAAACTAACTAGATCATACTAAAAACATACTAAAAACAATGCCAAAAAGCGTACAAATTATCCGCTCATCACATTCTCAACCCTAATGTATTTTGTGGTTCTATGATGTTTGGGTTTTGAGATGTTGTGTATGGGTATGATGGTTGTGGCTTAGGTTGTGTATATGTGGATGTTGAAGCTTGATTGGTGATATTGAAGAGCTTGAAAAGGGCTTTGGTGGTGAAAAATCTGTTCTTGGAGGTGTTGAGGCCTTGAGAGCTTGTGGATAAGTGATTTGGAAGTGCTCCGGTTGAGCTTGGGAAATCGGCTAAGGTATGGTCTCGGTTTCCCGTATCTAATATGTAATGTGGTAGGAAATACTTAGGCTAGAGGCCCTAAGATAGGCATTGAATTATTGATGTTGTGGAATGGTTGATATATTAGATGTGGTCATATATGTGATGATGATTATTGAAGCCTTCATGGTATGATGTATGAGAAATATACATGTTATGCTCTATGTTTGATGATTGATTAAGGTTGGATTGTGAATAAAACCATGTTGGTGGTGAGTATGATATTGATTATGTACAATGATGGTTGATTGGAAATGGTGTTGTTGGAAATTGGCATGAGAAAGAGTATATGATATGTCAATGTGTTTGAGTTTGAGCCACTTGGGTGAAGTGGGTTAAAATGATGGGATATTGATTTTGTGATTTGTGATAAAGTGTCAATGTGTGAGCTGAGGAGGCTTAATGTTAACTTTAACATATTTTGATTGATTTCAAAGAAAAGGGATGAAATTGGCATGTTTTGATTGATTTTGAAAAGACTTGAAAATGGTACTTTGTGGTTTTGTATGAAAAACATGGTTTTTGGGCATACTTTGATGGGACATAACTTGGACTACGGATCTCTATTTTGTGCCAAAACTATTTAGAAATGAAATTGGATCCGGGATGTCCATGCCGTTCGAAGAACGGGTGAAAAACGATTTAAAATGAGAAAGTTATGTCCGTTGGAAGATTGGGGTTTGAATCTGTGAATTCTGCAGCTTTTAACTTAGAAAAATTTTAGCAGAATGACCCCCCGCGCGTAGGCGCACTTGGCACGTACACGCCGTTCTTTCAGAAAGCGCCATCCACGCGTGCGCGTGATGTGCGCGGGCGCGCCGATGGGCTGCACCCAATGCCCAGCTATTTTCCAGAGAGTTGTGCCAGAGTTGTGCCAGTTTTGTGCCTGGGGCACCAGAGTACCCACGCGTACGCATGGTTGACGCGGGCGCGCCGTTGACTATTTTTGAATGTGCACGTCCGCGTGAAGGGCACCTACGCGCTGATGAGTTTTTGTGGCCATCCGCGTGTGCGCGTGGAGTGCGCGTACGCGTGGCCCTGTTTTCATCTCAAAGTTTATTTTTGAGTTTTGAAAGCCAAATTTCATACTTCTAAGCCTCCGATCTCACCATTTATGTCTTCAATCATTATGATATGCCTAGCTATGAGAGAAGGAGCTAGTGGATGTGGTAACTTGCGAGTGAAGCAAGGGGAAAATGAATAATCAATGAGGATCATTGATGATTATGTGAGATGTGAAGGATGGTGGTGGAAGTGCTTGTTATGCCATTGGCCGAAGGGCCGTAATTGTTTATGAATTGGTTGGTTCTGGATTGAACCGTGAGCCGAAATAGCTGTGTATGCTATGAATATTGGCTGGTTATGGATTTAACCATGAGCCGGATGGCTAGATTATTGCCGTGTTACGGTGGAGCCATGATTATGGCCATGTATAAATGCATATATGCTGTTGAATGAATTGTGAATGTTGCACTTCCACTGTTGGAGATGAGAGTTTCCCTGGGAGGAAGCAGTGGCTAGCCACCACGTGCTCCTGGTTGAGACTCGAAGCTCTTTTGACCCTATGTCATAAGGGTGGCCGGGCACTGTGAAAGACCTGGATGAGCTCGCCCCGTAAATATTAACCAGTGAAGGGTGATGGATATAGATCATGATTATGATCAAGTTTATGATGAGTATAACTCGAGTTGGGGATGCGTGACAGAGGGACAGTCCAATGGTTAGCTACCAGGACTTGTCGGGTTGGCTCTATAACCGACAGATGATATCATCAGCCACTAGGGACAGGCATTCATCATATGCATACTACGTGAATTGTTTGAGATTGCCTACATGACTGCATACTATTTACTAATTGTCTAACTGCCTTATTTGTTCCTATTTGTATATTTCTTGTCTGATATAACTGTGTTTGCTACATTATACTCCTGCTGGTGGTTGGGAGGTTTGAAGGAATTGGAAGGGCAGTATTATTTTAGACTGAAGAATCCTTAGTCAGATGCCCTTATATGGTTTAGCTTGTTTATAAGCTTTGATATTATCTGGAGGAAGTTCTAGGATTGCCTTCGGCTTTCCTCTATTATTATGTATTATATATGTGGAAGCTGTTACCATGCTGGGAACATCTGGTTCTCACCCATGCGGATTTTGTGGTTTTCAGATGCAGGACGTGAGGTTTCTCGCTGAGGTCTGCTGCAGACTTCTGGATTAGCAAAGATCCTTTGTTCTCGGGACTATGTTTTGGTTTATATGTTTTGCTTAGATACTTTTATCTCCATTAAATAATACAAACTGTGATGACTCTTCTTAGAGGGGATTTTGGAGAATAGGTTCTTTGTTTTTGTGTCCCTTTGGGTTTCCTTTGGGGTTTTCCTTATTTTATCATATGTATATATTGCTATGCTCGGACCGGTTATCTTCGCAGCCGGATTTTGAGTCTTGATATTCCCGTTTTTGATACTCCTTTGTATATATATATAATCTCGCGTTGGCTATCCTTGTTCATTACGTTATCGATCGGAATATTGCGCTTTCGAGTTGTGATTTTTGTTTACCCCTTTTTCTATAAAGGCTCCTAGTTATAATCAATCATTCATACTACTATACGTTACGTACTAAATTTTTATTTTAGAGGTCGTAATACCTTGCCATCTCTGAATTATGACTTAAGCATAAGACTCTGTATGGTAGGGTGTTACATTATGGTATCAGAGCAGTTCGTTCCTGTAGAGCCTGAGGGACGGATTGACTATGCTTCTGTGCATTCTCTGTATGTGTGTTATGTGCTATTAGTATATCTGCTTGATATAATTGGCATAAACGTTCATGAGCATGCATTTGGGACTTTGAAGCACTAGACTTTTGATATTGAGACTGATCAACTTAATATCGATTGTTTGGTGTGTATAGGGACCAGATGGCGCCTCGTGGATGCGGTAGAGGCCGTGGTAGAGGTCGTACTAATGTTCGTGCGCCGGAGAATAACCCTAATGACCCGGTGAACTTTATGACTGCGTTGGAGAACATGGCTGCTGCTATGCAAGCCACTGCTGAGGCTCTTGGTCAACAGATGAACAACCATGGTAATGATGGAGGTGGAGTTCAGGGCCCGATGACACTGGCAAACTTTTGAAGGTTAATCCACCTAAGTTCAAGGGGACTACTAGCCCGACTGAGGCTGATACATGGTTTCAGGCTTTAGAGAGAGCACTGCAAGCATAAGTGGTACCTGAAGGACAGCATGTCGAGTTCGCTACCTATATGCTCACTGGTGAAGCGTCGCATTGGTGGCAAGGTATCCGACGTCTTCTGCAGCAGGGTGATGACTATATCACCTGGAATTTCTTCCAAGAGGAGTTCTATAAGAAGTACTTTCCGACTTCTGCTAGGACGGCCAAGGAGCTTGAATTGCTACAGCTGAAGTAGGGTACTATGTCCGTATCTGAGTATACTGACAAGTTTGAGGAGCTGTTCAGATTCTCTCGTATGTGCCAAGGGACTCCGGTGGAATATGAGGAATGGAAGTGTGTTAAGTATGAAGGAGGACTCCGGAGTGATATCTTCAGTTCAGTAGGACCAATGGAGATTAGGACTTTCTCCGAATTGGTGAACAAGTGTAGGGTTGCTGAAGAGTGTGTGAAAAGGGCAACCGCTGAGAAAAGGGAGTCACAAAGGATCATTCCCACAGAACCGAGGGAAGAGCTTTGCACCTAGAGGTCCGTCTTTCAAGAGGGGAAGCTCTTTCAAGAGGCCCAACAACAACAACTCCCAAGGAAAGAAGTTTGGGAAGCAGCGTCAGAATGATCAAGCTTGTACTAGGTGTGGAAGTCACCATCCGGGAGCACCATGCAAGGCCGAATGGGGTTTGTGCTACAATTGTGGAAAAGCGGGGCATAAAGCCGCCAACTGTCCAGAGAAGCAGAAACAAGGTGCTGGAAAAGCACAACAGACTGGTCGGGTGTTCACCACCTCAGCTATAGGTGCCGAGGGATCTGAGACACTCATTCGAGGTAACTGTGAAATGGCTGGTCGAACTTTAAATGCTTTATTTGATTCGGGAGCATCACATTCATTCATTGCATTTGAGAAAGCCCATGAGTTAGGATTGAAGATCGTAACCTTAGGTTATGACCTAAAAGTATATAATGCTACCCATGAAGCCATGATAACTAGGCTAGGATGCCCAAAAATTTCCTTTATATTCAAGCAGCGTGATTTTATTCATAATTTAATCTGCTTGCCGATGATTGGTCTTGATCTTATCTTGGGATTGGACTGGTTATCTAAGAACCGTGTCCTGCTTGATTGTTCTACAAAGTCGGTGTACTTTATGCCGGAAGATACAGAAGGGCCGGTCGTGGTAAATAATTATTACTTGAATTCGATGATGGTGAATTGTTCTGGAATCGAGTGTCAGGGTATCTTGTTGTTAACCGCAGGCGTTTTGGGTGATAATCAAAGGTTGGAACAGATTCCGGTTGTGTGTGAGTTTCCGGAAGTGTTTCCCGATGATATTGATGAGTTTCCACCTAACCAAGAAGTTGAGTTTGCTATTGAGTTAGTACCCGGGGCGGGACCAATCTCAAGTGCTCCTTATAGGATGTCACCATTAGAGATGAACGAGCTAAAGTCTCAGTTAGAGGATTTATTGGG
>NC_029772.3:47043395-47048954 GCF_000817695.3 Arachis duranensis | reverse complement strand
CATTACGAGTACACTGTAATGTCCTTTGGGTTGACGAACGCTCCTGCGGTATTCATGGATTACATGAACAGAGTTTTCCATTCATTTCTGGATAAATTTGTTGTTGTCTTCATTAACGACATACTGATTTACTCCAAGACTAAAGAATAGCATGCGGAACACTTGAGGACCGTGTTGCGGATTTTAAAGGAGAAGAAACTTTATGCAAAACTGTCTAAGTGTGAGTTTTGGAAGAGTGAGGTGAAGTTTTTGGGTCACGTGGTGAGTAAGAAGGGAATAACCGTAGATCCAACTAAGGTGGAGGCTGTGATGGATTGGAAGCAACCAACCACCGTAACGGAGATAAGGAGTTTTCTGGGTTTAGCTGGCTATTACCGAAGGTTTATCAAGGGCTTTTCACAGATAGCTTTGCCAATGACAAAGTTAACCCGCAAAAACACTCCGTTTGTTTGGACTCTTGAGTGCGAGGAAAGTTTTTAGATATTGAAGAAAAAGTTGACCACTGCACCTGTGTTAGTGTTACCTGAGCCGAACGAGCCTTTTGAGGTGTGCTGTGATGCCTCATTGAAGGGTCTAGGGTGCGTGCTGATGCAGCACCATAATGTGGTGGCATATGCCTCACGACAGTTGAGACCTCATGAAGTTAGTTACCCTACGCACGATTTGGAACTCGCTGCGGTTGTGTTTGCCTTGAAGGTGTGGAGGCATTATCTCTATGGGGTTAAGTTCCAAGTTTTCTCTAATCATAAGAGCTTGAAGTACCTCTTTGATCAGAAAGAGCTTAACATGAGGCAAAGGAAGTGGATGGAATTATTGAAGGACTACGACAGGCAGAGAAGGTGGATGGAATTGTTGAAGGACTACGACTTTGAGTTGCATTACCATCCGGGAAAGGCGAACATAGTGGCAGATGCGTTGAGTCGGAAGTCATTATTTGCAGCTTGGATGATGCTTCAAGAGGAGAAGTTGCTCAAGGGATTCGAGAGTCTGAAAATTGGTGCTCGAGAAGTATCCGAAACTTTGTGTTTGAGCCAGAGCCGATTAGAGATCTCAAGTGATTTTAAGTCCGAACTCCTAAAGGCTCATCAAAATGATGAAGCGTTATGGAAGGTGTTACCGGCCATTGAGCAAGGAAAACAGTGGAGAGTGTCAGGAGAAAAAGATGGGTTATGGAGGTTCAAGGGTAGGATCATTGTGCCGGATGTTGGCATTTTGAGGCAGGATATCTTAAAGGAGGCACACAAAAGTGGATTCTCCATTCATCCGGGAAGTACTAAGATGTACCATGATTTATAGGCGATGTTTTGGTGGCCGGGTATGAAGAATGATGTGGCAGAATATGTTTCAAAGTGCTTAACTTGCCAAAAGGTAAAGATTGAACATCAAAGACCTTCTGGGATGTTGCAACCTTTAGAGATTCCACAATGGAAGTGGGAAAGTATTACAATGGACTTTGTGTCGGGATTGCCAAGGACTAGGGCTGGTTTTGATGCTATTCGGGTGATTGTGGACCGACTGACGAAGTCAGCTCACTTTTTACCTATTCGTATGAGTCACACCCTCGAGGAGCTAGCACGGTTATACATAAAGGAGATTGTGAGACTTCATGGTGTACCTGCTACTATAATCTCTAATAGAGATCCTCGTTTCACTTCAAGGTTTTGGGGTGCATTTCAGAAAGCTTTTGGAACCTGATTAAGCTTGAGCACGGCTTACCATCCTCAAACAGATGGTCAATCCGAGAGGACGATCCAAACACTAGAGGATATGTTAAGAGCTTGTGTTTTGGACCAACCGGAAAGTTGGGATCGGTATATGCCATTAGTGGAGTTTGCATACAATAATAGTTATCATGTGAGCGTTGGAATGGCTTCGTATGAGGCCTTGTATTGGAGGAAATGTCAATCTCCTCTATGTTGGTATGAAGCTGGAGAGAAAGGCTTATTGGGGCCGAAAATGATAGCTGAGACTACCGAACAAGTCAAGAAAATCCGAGATAGGATGCTTACGGCGCAGAGTCGTCAAAAGAGTTACGCCAATCAGAGGCGAAAGCCCTTAGAATTTGAGGAAGGAGACCATGTTTTCCTTAAGGTTACTTCGACTACGGGAGTAGGTAGAGCGATTAAAGCAAAGAAGTTGAATCCTCGATACATTGGTCCATTTCAAATCCTGGAGAGGATTAGACCCGTGGCGTATCGGATGGCTCTACCACCTCATCTTTCGAACCTGCACGACGTGTTTCACGTGTTGCAGCTTCGGAAGTACACTCCTGATGCTAGCCATGTGTTGGAACCTGAATCGGTTCAATTAAGGAAAGATTTGACGCTTCCACTGGCTCCGGTCAGAATTGATGATACTAGTATCAAACGGTTGCGTGGAAAAGAGGTTTCATTAGTCAAAGTGGCATGGAGTCGAGGCGGTGTTGAGGAACACACTTGGGAACTTGAGTCGGAGATGCGAACGGATTATCCGCATTTATTCTCAGGTAATTGCATTTGAATTTTGTGGGCAAAATTCCCAATTAGGTGGGTAGAATGTAAGACCCGGTTAATTAACGGCTAATTAACCCATAAATGAAAATTTATTCTAGAAAGCCCAAAATGTGATTTTTATGGCTAAATGTGATAGAGGAGGTTGAGACGAGAATTTCGGTATCAGTTTTATAGAATTCAGACCTAGATTGGACCGAACGGGCCAAATCGGGCCAACCGGACCCAAAGTGGGCCCTTGGCCCAACTAAACTAAACCAAAACCCTAGTTTTCAGTACTCTCTCTCCTCATTTGTTACACACACACGCTGAAATGGAGTGAGGGAGGAGAAGAATACTCTCTTAAACTTCTATCTCTCACTTGATCTTCAAACCACCATAACTTTTGATCTAGAGCTCCGATTGTCGCACCGTTTGCGGCCACGCGTTCATCGCGGAGAGCTCTACAAAACCCATACAATTAATCTTGAGGTAAGTCACGTTTTGCTCTTCGAATTTCTAGCCTTGATTTCGAGTTTCATGAGCAAAAATATTGAGATTTTGGGCTCTTTGATGTTATAGGACCCAACTCTCTTGAAGAAGAAGGTTAATCTTGTCTCCTTGGACCTTGGGTGTGGTAAGATTCTCAACCCTAGTGTATTTTGTGGTTCTATGATGTTTGGGTTTTGAGATGTTGTGTATGGGTATGATGGTTGTGGCTTAGGTTGTGTATATGTGGATGTTGAAGCTTGATTGGTGATATTGAAGATCTTGAAAAGGGCTTTGGTGGTGAAAAATCTGTTCTTGGAGGTGTTGAGGCCTTGAGAGCTTGTGGATAAGTGATTTGGAAGTGCTCCGGTTGAGCTTGGGAAATCGGCTAAGGTATGGTCTCGGTTTTCCGTATCTAATATGTAATGTGGTAGGAAATACTTAGGCTAGAGGCCCTAAGATAGGCATTGAATTATTGATGTTGTTGAATGGTTGATATATATGATGTGGTCATATATGTGATGATGATTATTGAAGCCTTCATGGTATGATGTATGAGAAATATACATGTTATGCTCTATGTTTGATGATTGATTAAGGTTGGATTGTGAGTAAAACCATGTTGGTGGTGAGTATGATATTGATTATGTACAATGATGGTTGATTGGAAATGGTGTTGTTGGAAATTGGCATGAGAAAGAGTATATGATATGTCAATGTGTTTGAGTTTGAGCCACTTGGGTGAAGTGGGTTAAAATGATGGGATAGTGATTTTGTGATTTGTGATAAAGTGTCAATGTGTGAGTTGAGGAGGCTTGATGTTAACTTTAACATATTTTCATTGATTTCAAAGAAAAGGGATGAAATTGGCATGTTTTGATTGATTTTGAAAAGACTTGAAAATGGCTTGTTTTGAAAAAGGTACTTTGTGGTTTTGTATGAAAAACATGATTTTTGGGCATACTTTGACGGGACATAACTTGGACTACAGATCTTTGTTTTGTGCCAAATCTATTTAGAAATGAAATTGGATCCGGGATGTCCATGCCGTTCGAAAAATGGGTGAAAAACGATTTAAAATGAGAAAGTTATGTCCGTTGGAAGATTGGGGTTTGAATCTGTGAATTCTTCAGCTTTTAACTTAGAAAAATTTTAGCAGAATGACCCCTCGCGCGTAGGCGCACTTGGCGTGTATGCGCCGTTATTCCAGAAAGCGCCATCCACGCGTGCGCGTGATGTGCGCGGGCGCGCCGATGGGCTGCACCCAATGCCCAGCTATTTTCCAGAGAGTTGTGCCAGAGTTGTGCCAGTTTTGTGCTTGGGGCACCAGAGTACCCACGCGTACGCGTGGTTGACGCGTGCGCGCCGTTGACTATTTTTGAATGTGCGCATCCGCGTGAAGGGCGCCTACGCGCCGATGAGTTTTTGTGGCCATCCGCGCGTGCGCGTGGAGTGCGCGTACACGTGGCCCTATTTTCATCCCAAAGTTGATTTTTGAGTTTTGAAAGCCAAATTTCATACTTCTAAGCCTCTGATCTCACCATTTATGTCTTGAATCATTATGATATGCCTAGCTATAAGAGAAGGAGCTAGTGGATGTGGTAACTTGCAAGTGAAGCAAGGGGAAAATGAATAATCAATGAGGATCATTGATGATTATGTGAGATGTGGAGGATGGTGGTGGAAGTGCTTGTTATGCCATTGGCCGAAGGGCCGTAATTGTTTATGAATTGGCTGGTTCTAGATTGAACCGTGAGCCGGAATAGCTGTGTATGCTATGAATATTGGCTGGTTATGGATTTAACCATGAGCCGGATGGCTAGATTATTGCCGTGTTACGGCGGAGCCATGATTATGGCTATGTATAAATGCATATATGCTGTTGAATGAATTGTGAATGTTGCACTTCCACTGTTGGAGATGAGAGTTGCCCTGGGAGGAAGCAGTGGCTAGCCACCACGTGCTCCAGGTTGAGACTCGAAGCTCTTTTGACCCTATGTCATAAGTGTGGCCGGGCACTGTGAAAGACCTGGATAAGCTCGCCCCCGTAAATATTCACCAGTGAAGGTGATGGATATAGATCATGATTATGATCAAGTTTATGACGAGTATAACTCGAGTTGGGGATGCGTGACAGAGGGACAGTCCAATGGTTAGCTACCATGACTTGTCGGGTTGGCTCTATAACCGACAGATGATATCATCAGCCACTAGGGACAGGCATTCATCATATGCATATTATATGAATTGTTTGAGATTGCCTATTTGACTGCATATTACTTGCTAATTGTCTAAATGCCTTATTTGTTCCTATTTGTATAGTTCTTGTCTAATATAACTGTGTTTGCTACATTATACTCCTGCTGGTGGTTGGGAGGTTTGAAGGAATTGGAAAGGGAAGTATTAGTTAGACTAAAGGATCTTTAGTCATATGCCCTTTTATGACTTAGCTTGTTTATAAGCTTTGAATTATTTGGAGGAAGTTCTAGGATTGCCTTCGGCTTTCCTCCATTATTATGTATTATATATGTGGAAGCTGTTACCATGCTGGGGACCTCTGGTTCTCACCCATGCAGATTTTGTGGTTTTCAGATGCAGGACG
>NC_029772.3:47033433-47043365 GCF_000817695.3 Arachis duranensis | reverse complement strand
TTTATCTCCATTGAATAATACAAACTGTGATGACTCCTCTTATGGGAGATTTTTGGAGAATAGGTTTTATGTATTTGTGTCCCTTTGGGTTTCCTTTGGGGTTTTCCTTATTTTATCATATGTATATATTGCTATGCTCGGACCGGTTATCTTCGCAGCCAGATTTTGAGTCTTGATATTCCCATTTTTATACTCCTTTGTATATATATATAATCTCGCGTTGGCTATCCTTGTTCATTACGTTATCGATCGGAATATTGCGCTTTCGAGTTGCGATTTTTGTTTACCCCTTTTTCTATAAAGGCTCCTAATTATAATCAATCATTCATACTACTATACGTACTAAATTTTTATTTTAGAGGTCGTAATACCTTGCCATCTCTGAATTATGACTTAAGCATAAGACTCTGTATGGTAGGGTGTTACAATGAACCCTCTCCTCAACATGACTTTGGACCACTTTACTCACAAGCCCCTTTCTGCCATTCACCTCCATTGACCCTAACACATATCCACCATACCAACCACCCTATGAACCGTATGAACCATATATAGAACCACCCCAATTCCACCCCAATTACTCTCAAGAACCACCACCTCAATATACACCATCTCCATATCCATCAATCTAAGAGCACTATGATCCTACTTATGATAGCCGAGCACAACAAGAATCAACGGATCGTCTCAAGGAAACAGTGGATCAATTTCACGCAACCCTTCATCAATTGAATCAAGCGATAAATCAATTAGCTTCCTGACGTTTGGACACTCAAGGAACCCCCATGGGTTCATGTGGACAATCTAATGAAGAACGTAGCATGAAGGAGACATTAGAAACTCCGGTGGACAGTAAGGAGCATGAATTTGTACTGGAACAAGTGGAGGAAGCCGGAACTATTGAAGAAGAAGAAGTGGTTGAAGACTTAGGAGATGCTGAACCTCCATTGGAAAGTCCATTCATAAAGCCTCCTTCCAAGATGCTTGAAATTAATGTTGAGGAGGGTATACAACCTCCAAGGTATGTCATGGTTGAAGACTTGGAAGAGGTTGATCAAGAGATGGAGACTAAGGAAGAAGAAGCACAACCTCCCAAGCCCTTGGTGAGAAATGAAGAAGAGATTGAATTCGAAGAAAGCTACCAAGAGGAGGAGGTTGATATTGAAGAAACTTGCAAAGAGGTGGTACTTGTCAAAGAAGAACACAAAGGCGTGGAGCTTGCAAGTTCATTAGAAACCCCTCCCTCTAAGTTGCCATCATCCTTCACAACATTCAAGTGGGTAAAATTCATATCCCTTAGCTCTCTAATTCCACTTGAATATGGGCTACTGGAGACGGATGGTCAACTTAGATTTCTTTGTGGCATTAAGAGTAAGAGGAAGATGGTCACTGGTAAAAATTATCCTGCAAGGTTCATTATGGTTGGAAGCTTTGAGTTTAAACGCAAAGGTTGGTGTAGAGCTCAACTGAATGGGTCTAGGAAGTTGTTTGGTAGCTTTAGTGAGAATTCAGATTGCCTGCCACCCGGTTGGAACACTAATGATAAACAAGACGACGGGTACAAAAGTAAGGTTTGGGACCCCATAATTCAATCTAGAAATCAATACTCTTGGGGCCTTGTCACTTGCTTTAGCTTGCTTGAAGGCTTTCTGCGCCTAGTTTGGGATCCCGGAGGATATTGGATGTACAAACACTGGTGGGGATTCCTGGATCAATACAAGCACAAGCCGCCATAACAGGGAGCTCACCAAATGTCCAACTTAAGGACTTTAACTAAAAGTGCTGGGTGGGAGACAACCCACCATGGTATGATCGTTCCTTTTTCAATTCAGCTTTGTTTGTTTTTGAGTTTTATTTTCTCTTATTGAACCTGGAATTGTTCATAACATTTGCATCTGCATCTGCATACTACATTTTGCATCTTGCATATTAAAAAAAAATGCACGTGACGCGTAAGCGTTGCTGACGCGTCCGCGTCACAAGTGCGTGGGGAAGAAATAAGATTGAACAGAGAGTCACGCGAAAGTGTGGCTGGAGGTGTGCCTTTGGCACAAGTTGATCCACGCGACCGCGTCATGTGGGAAAAATGGCTCCCACGCGTCCGCGTCACCCACGCAAACGCGTGCCCTGTAAATCGGCGTAAAAAGGGTGTATGGCCGAAAGTTGAGCTGGATCGTGGCTGGATTCGTGCTAGAAGCACAAGCCCTACCACGTGAACACGTGCCCCACGCGTTCACACTGTTTTTCAGAAAAAGGCCAACCACGCGATCGCGTCCCCTACGCGACCGCGTCACCCACATTTTTGGCAAAATGCATTTAAACAGAGAATTGTGCGAATGCGAGGCTGCACTCGAGCCACTAGCACAAATCGAGTCACGCGTCCGCGTGCCACACGCGTTCGCGTCATTTTCGTGAAGCGCTATCCACGCGACCGCGTGCCCCGTGCGTCCGCGTCCCCTGCGATGTACGGCCTATCCATCCCAGCGCCAACTATCTTATCTTTTCTTGATCTTTTTCTTTCCCCTTTCTTAATTCTTTCTGCTTCCTTCTTTACTTTCTTCTATTAACTCTATTCTTCATCTTATTCATTCTTTTTCTTCTTCTCTCTTTACTCTCTTCTTTCTCTTCTTCTCCCTTTTTTTCTATATCTGCTGTTTTACATTGGTGTTACAATCTTTTTACTCATCTGTTGCATATCTCCTGCATTATTTTAGGTGCTTCTTAACTTGTTTACTATTTAGTTGACATGCTATGTGCTTCTATTATTTTTTCACTTGCATGTTGTATCTACCATGTAATTGAGACCCTCATTATTTGGCATTAACCCACCCAGACTTTATTTATATTCTTATTTTTATTTCTAGGTTATTTGGCCTTACCCTTTCATTATCCTTTGCAAACCAATTTGAGCCTAATATACCCATTTGTTCTTTACTCTAGCTCATTACTGACTCTAAGCGAAAAACAATAATGTCCTTAATTTGAATCATTGGTTAGCTTAGACTAGTAAAAGTGCTTATGATTTAAGTGTGGGGAAGTTGGGTTTGAAAATATTTGGTTTGAATAATTGGGTGTTGTAAATTTTAGTGAAAATGTGCAAAATAATGGTTGAGCACATGTTATTGCATTCAATACCTTAATTATATGCATTGAAAAAAAAAGTGAAAAAGAAAAAGAAAAGAGCAATTAATAAAAGGGGACAAAATGCCCCAAAATAAATAAGTGAAATCAATGCATATGAGCTGTACTCAAAACTTAAAATGCATAAATATGTATTTAGCACAGTTAATAGGAAGTTAGATTTTATATTTTAATTAAATAGATTGTCTTAAGTTAGGTGGAAAGTTTATGTTAATTAAGGATTCAAATTTTAGTCCACTTGGCCAAATACAATCCTACCTTGACCCTAACCCCATTACAACCCTTAAAAAACCTCTTGATTTGTGTATTGGTGCATTAAATTTTTGTTGATTGTTAGATGAAGAGCAAGCTATAGAAAGCAAGATTAGTAGAGAATTGAGAGAATTGACCCTAGACACTTGAGAGTTAGAATGATATACACTACTAGTAAGGGTTCAGTGCTTAATTCTATGTTCCATGCTTTTATGAGCTATCTTCTTCTTGCAAGTTTTTTATATTGTATTTTGTGATTTGAATTAGTGAAATCCAATTCATATTTATTCTTGAAAGATTTATTTACTTTTTTCACCAAGTAGGTAGAATTATTAGCATGTAGTTGCATTCACATTCATAGGTTGCATTGCATGAGTCTTGCCTTTCCTTACTCATTTATTTTGTCTCTTTGAGTTTAGCATGAGGACATGCTAATGTTTAAGTGTGGGGAGGTTGATAAACCACTAATTTATGGTTTACAATGTGTTTAATTGTGTGGTTTTATCATGGTCTTTACCCACTTATTCATATAATTAGCATGCATTTATATTTCCTTCCTAAAATTATTACATGATTAAAAACATGCTTCTTTGGTCTTAATTTAGCTAATCTTAATCCTCTCTGATTACCATTCGATGTCTTGATCTGTGTGTTAAGTGTTTCAGGCTTTATAGGGCATGAATGAGTGAGAGATTGGGAAGGAAGCTTGCAAAAATGGAAGGAACACAAGAAATTGAGGAGATGACCAGAGAGAAGTGACGCGTATGCGTCAACGACGCGACCGCGCGGAAGAAAGGAATTCGCAGTGACGCTGCCGCATGGCTCACGCGACCATGCGGATTGGAAAAGCACAAGTGACGCGGAAGCGTGGATGACGCGAACGCGTGGCTGGAAAAAACGCGAATGACGCGTCCGCATGGATGACGCGATCGCGTGACGTGCGCGATCTACAGAATTACAAAAGTCACTGGCAGAGATTCTGGGCCGTATTTCAACCCAGTTTTTGGCCCAGAAACATAGATTAAAGTCAGAGAACTTGCAGAGACTCATTATGCTTTGATAATTCATAATTTTAGTTTTAGATGTAGTTTTTAGAGAGAGAGGTTCTCTCCTCTCTCGTAGGATTAGGAGTAGGATTAGGAATTCATCTTCTTCAATCACAGGTTCAACATTCCTTTTATTTTCTCAATTTAGTTTATGAACTCTTTATGTTTGGATTGATTTTATATTTAATATAATTTGAGGTATTTTCACATCTATGATTTGTTTCTTTTATTTATAATATAAATAATTTGGATTTTTCCTTTTTGGCTTTGGTTAAGTAATTGGTGACGCTTGAGCTGTCAAATAAAGCAGTGGTTGAAATTGGGAGTTGCTAATTAATTTGAGTTCCAATAACTCTAGCCTTTCCAAAGGAAAGACTAGGACTTTAGGTATCAAATTAATTAGTCGACTTGACTTTCCCTTGTTTAGTAAAGATTAACTAAGTGGGATTAAAATCCAATTCTCATCACAATTGATAAGGATAGGACTTCCAGTTCTTGTACCATGCCAAAGGTTTATTTTCCAGTATTATTATTATTTCATTTTACTTGTCATTCAACTAACTTTTTATCTTAATCCAAAACCCCAAAACACACTTTTTCATAACCAATAATAAGAACATACCTCCTTGCAATTCCTTGAGAAGACGACCCGAGGTTTAAATACTCGGTTATCAATTTCAAAGTGGTTTGTTACTTGTGACAACCAAAATGTTTGTATGAAAGGACTTCTAAATTCTGAATTCTAGACCACGCAAAAGTTCTCTCATCAAAATGGCGCCGTTGCCGGGGAATTGCAAACGTGTGCCTTATTATTGGTTATTGTAAATATTTTTTCAAAAAAAAATCATATCTTTTTCAAAATCCTATCTTATCTTTTTCAAAATCTTATCTTTCTCAAAATATTTTCTTTTTGTTAGTTTTTGTTTCTATTTTTTTCTACTACTATGAATTCTCACCCCTCTGGCTTCAAGTTTGATTCCAATGTTATTGTTAGGAATGGACACTATAATGAGAACATGAATATGCATCAAGGTCAAAGCAATCAAAGATGGACGGAGCCTAGAGGATCTGATCAACCCTTTAGGCAACAACACCTTCCAAGATATCATGGACGAAGACCATTCTGCAATGCATACCAAAATGATAGATATCCTCAACATGACTTTGGACCACCATACTCACAAGCTTCTTTCCACCAAACACCTCCATATGACCCTAATCCTTATCCACCACACCAACTACCCTACGAGCCATACTTAGAACCACCACCTCAATATTCACCATCTCCATATCCTTATCAAGATGAACCGCCTTCCTACCATGAACCCTTTCTCCCAACAAATGAACCCTCCTACCCACTCCAAACCTCCATGGAGAAAGCATTTACCGATCTAAACTCTACTATACAAGCTCTCGCCGCCCGAATCGGACCACCAAATACCTTCAACAATCAACCCTCAAGCTATAGTGCACTTCCTTTTCAACCACATAATGATCCACCCATCCCGTCACCACCATCCATGGAAGAGCATCCACATCCATCAATCCAAGAGCAAGATGATCCCAATGATGCTATTGATATGGAACAAGAGGGAGAGGATCATCTTTTCAAATCCATACTTCATAAGGAGCTAGAGGAGGCACTAAAGGTGAAGGTAGAAGAGACCCTTGAAGGTGAAGGAGTAATTGAAGAGAGTTGTCATGGAAAGGTAATCATCAAGGAGGAGCAAGAGTCAAGGGATCATTTCAAGGAAACAAATGATCAATTTCATGCAACCCTTCATCAATTAGAGCAAGCAATAATTCAATTACCTTCTGGACGTTCGGACACTCAAGGGACCCCCATGGCTTTGTGTGGAGAATCTAATGAAGAATGTAGTATGAAGGAGACACTAGAGACTCCAGTGGACAATAAGAAGCATGACTTTGTACTGGAACTAGTGGAGAAAGCCATAATAGTTGCAGAGGAAGAAGTGGTTGAAGATTTAGGAGATGCAGAACCTCCACGGGAACCTCAAGTCACAGATCTCTTCTAAGGAGTTTGAATTTTTTGTTGAGGAGGGTGTACAACCCCTAAGGCATGTTATGGTTGAAGACTTGGAAGAAGTTGATCAAGAGATGGAGATTCAAGAAGAAAAAGCACAACCTCCCATGCCCTTGGTGAACAATGAAGAGGAAATTGAATCAGAAGAAAGCTACCAAGAGGAAGAGGTTGATATTGAAGAGCACAAGGGAGTGGAGCTTGCACATTCATTAGAAACACCTCCCCCTAAGTTGCCATCATCCTTCACAACATTCAAGTGGGTAAAATTCATATCCCTTAGCTTTCTAACCCCACTTGAATATGGACTACTGGAGACGGATGGTCAACTTAGAGCTCTCTGTGGCATTAAGAGTAAGAGGAAGATGGTCAGTGATAAAATTTATCCTGCAAGGTTCAACATGGTTGTGTGCTCAACATTCAAACGCAAAGGTTGGTTTAAAGCTCAACTGAATGGGTCTAGGAAGTTGTCTGGTTGCTTCAGTGAGAATTCAGAATGTTTGCCACCCAGATGGAATAATATTGCTCAACAAGAAGACGGGTGCAAAAGCAAGATTTGGGACCCCGGAATTCAATCTAGAAATCAACACTCTTGGGGCCTTGTCACTTGCTTTAACTTGCTTGAAGGCTTTCTGCGCCTTGTTTGGGACCCCGGAGGCTACTGGAACTCCAAACATTGGTGGAGATTTCTGGATGAGTTCAAGCACAAGCCGCCAAAATAGGAAGCTCCTCAATTGTCCAACTTAAGGACTTTAACTAAAAGTGCTAGGTGGGAGACAACCCACCATGGTATGATCATTCTTTTTCAGTTTTATTTCGTGTTGTTTATTTTTTTATTTTATTTTATTTTCATTGAACCTGGAAGTTTTCATAGCATCTACATTAATACTGTATATTGCATACTGCATAATTGCATAATAAAAAAAAGGAAAAACACGCACGCAATGCGGCAGCGTCGCTGACGCGTCCGCGTCACTAGTGCGTTAGGAAGAAAAGAATTGAACAGAGAGTCACGCAAGAGCGTGGCTAGAGGCACGCCATTAGCATTATTTGACCCCACGTGACCGCGTCGCTGACGTGTCCGCGTCACATGGGAATAATGGCCTCCCACGCGATCGCATCGCCCACGCGGCCGCGTGCCATGAAAATCGACCTCAAAAAGGTGCATGGCCGAAAGTTGTGCTGGAATTGGGCTGGACTCGTGCTAGAAGCCCAAGCCCTCCCACGCAAACGCGTGCCCCACGCGGCTGCGTCGTCTTTCAAAAATGGCCATCCACGTGATCGCGTCACCCACGCGACCGCGTCACCCAGATTTTTGGCAAAATGCAATTCAAACAGAGAGTTGTGTGAATGCGAGGTTGCACTCGCGCCACTAGCACAAATCAAGTGACGCGATCGCGTGACCTACGCGTCCACGTCGCCTGACCTTATTGCGCACCACGCGGCCGCGTCACCCACGCGACCACGTCGCCAGTGTCGCACACCTTAACCTAATATGCCAAAATATTTTATCTTTTCTTCCCCAATCCTAATTTTTCCTCCCTCCTTTCTTACTCACTTCTTTCCCTTCTCATTCTTCTCATCTTTCATTTTATTTATTTGCATATTCCATTCATTGCATTTTAATTTAGTGTATATTCTTCCTTCTTTTCTAAATTCATTATTTTTCCTTTGGTGTTGAATTTTCTTATTTAACTGTTGCATCTTCTCTTGAATTATTTTGAGTGCTTAGTGACTTATTTTATTCTGGTTAGGTAATATTATTTATATCAATGTCAATCTTTTATACCTGTATCACTTTTGTATTGACATGAATTTATATTATCTCTCCTTACCCACACTCTCTTCCCTCATTTTTGCAAATTTTTACATTATTGATATGCCATGTGTCTCTACTATTTTCTCACTTGCATGTTGTAGCTACCATGTAGTTGAGACCCCCATTATTTGGCATTAACCCACCCAGACTTTATTTATATTCTTATTTTTATTTCTGGGTTACTTTTTCTTCTTTTTCCTCTTCTTTCAGGATGGCCACCGAGGAAGGGAAAAAGTGAAACTTCTAAAAGGGGAGACAAACAAGTCCATCTGCCCAATCTTTGGAGAAAAGCATCAGTTGGCGAAACCCGTCCACTTGCACATCTCAGCATGCACCGAGGACGGTGCAATCTTTAAGTGTGGGGAGGTCGATACCGATCTCCATGGGTTAGTTACTCTTCATGTTTGTTTGATTTTATGCATGTAGTCACTACTTGGTTAGAGTAATATTTTCTTTTTCAAGAAATTTTTATAGTATTTCACTAATTTGAATAAAACTTTTTGAAAAACTTGTTTGAAGAAATATTATTTTGGAACATAGTTTAGAGCTCGAACACATAAAACCTGTGAGATTTTTGAGCCTATTTGATTGGTTGCATTTTATCAACCAATATTTTATTTTTTTGGTGTGTGTTTTTCTCTTTAAAATTATGATCTTTGTCTTGCTTAATTCTATATTTCCATTGTTTGATGTATGCATGCACTGATATGATTGAAGCCTTTGTTTCACTAAGCTTACATACCCATATGGCCTTACCCTTTCATTATCCTTTGCAAACCAATTTGAGCCTAATATACCCATTTGTTCTTTACTTTAGCTCATTACTGACTCTAAGCGAAAAACAATAATGTCCTTAATTTGAATCATTGGTTAGCTTAGACTAGTAAAATTGCTTATGATTTAAGTGTGGGGAAGTTGGGTTTGAAAATATTTGGTTTGAATAATTGGGTGTTGTATATTTTATTGAAAATGTGTAAAATAATGGTTGAGCACATGTTATTTCATTCAATACCTTAATAAAAGAAAAAGAAAAGAGCAAGTAATAAAAGGGGACAAAATGCCCCAAAATAAATAAGTGAAATCAATGCATATGAGCTGTACTCAAAACTTAGAATACATAAATATGTAGTAAGCACAGTTAATGGGAAGTTAGATTTTGTATTTTAATTAAATAGATTGTCTTAAGTTAGGTGGAAAGTTTATGTTAATTAAGGATTCAATTTTAGTCCACTTGGCCAAATACAATCCTGTCTTGACCCTAACCCCATTACAACCCTTAAAAGACCTCTTGATTTGTGTATTGTGCATTAAATTTTTGTTGATTGTTAGATGAAGAGCAAGCTATAGAAAGCAAGATTAGTAGAGAATTGAGAGAATTGACCCTAGACACTTGAGAGTTAGAATGTTATACACTACTAGTAAGGGTTCGGTGCTTAATTCTATGTTCCCTGCTTTTATGAGCTATCTTCTTCTTGTAAGTTATTTATATTGTATTTTGTGATTTGAATTAGTGAAATTCAGTTCATATTTATTCTTGAAAGATTTATTTACTTTTTTCACCAAGTAGGTAGAATCATTTTAGCATGTAGTTGCATTCACATTCATAGGTTGCATTGCATGAGTCTTGCCTTTC
>NC_029772.3:46995306-47033309 GCF_000817695.3 Arachis duranensis | reverse complement strand
TTCCCTACTCATTTATTTTGTCTCTTTGAGTTTAGCATGAGGACATGCTAATTTTTAAGTGTGGGGAGGTTGATAAACCACTATTTTATGGTTTACAATGTGTTTAATTGTGTGGTTTTATCATGGTCTTTACCCACTTATTCATATAATTAGCATGCATTTATATTTCCTTCCTAAAATTATTACATGATTGAAAACATGCTTCTTTGGTCTTAATTTAGCTAATCTTAATCCTCTCTTATTACCATTCGATGTCTTGATCTGTGTGTTAAGTGTTTCAGGCTTTATAGGGCATGAATGAGTGAGAGATTGGGAAGGAAGCTTGCAAAAATGGAAGGAACACAAGAAATTGAGGAGATGACCAGCGAGAAGTGACGCGTACGCGTCAACGACGCGACCGCGCAGAAGAAAGGAATTCGCAGTGACGCGGTCGCATGTCTCATGCGACCGCGCGGATTGGAAAAGCACAAGTGACGCGGAAGCGTGGACGACGCGAACGCGTGGCTGGAAAAAACGCGAATGACGCGTCCGCATGGATGACGCGATCGCGTAACGTGCGCGATTTGAAGAATTACAAAAGTCGCTGGCAAAGATTCTGGGCCGCATTTCAACCCAGTTTTCGGCCCAGAAACACAGATTAAAGTCAGGGAACTTGCAAAGACTCATTATGCTTTGATAATTCATAATTTTAGTTTTAGATGTAGTTTTTAGAGAGAGAGGTTCTCTCCTCTCTCTTAGGATTAGGATTAGGATTAGGAATTCATCTTCTTCAATCACAGGTTCAATGTTCCTTTTATTTTCTCAATTTAGTTTATGAACTCTTTATGTTTGAATTGATTTTATATTTAATATAATTTGAGGTATTTTCACATCTATAATTTGTTTCTTTTATTTATAATATAAATAATTTGGATTTTTCCCTTTTGGCTTTGGTTGAGTAATTGGTGACGCTTGAACTGTCAAATAAAGCAGTGGTTGAAATTGGGAGTTGCTAATTAATTTGAGTTCCAATAACTCTAGCGTTTCCAAAGGAAAGACTAGGACTTTAGGTATCAAATTAATTAGTCCACTTGACCTTCCCTTGTTTAGTAAAGGTTAACTAAGTGGGATTAAAATCTAATTCTCATCACAATTGATAAGGATAGGACTTCCAGTTCTTGTACCTTGCCAAAGGTTTATTTTCCAGTATTATTATTATTTCATTTTACTTGTCATTCAACTAACTTTTTACCTTAATCCAAAACCCCAAAACACACTTTTTCATAACCAATAATAAGAACATACCTCCCTGCAATTCCTTGAGAAGACGACCCAAGGTTTAAATACTCGGTTATCAATTTCAAAGGGATTTGTTACTTGTGACAACCAAAATATTTGTATGAAAGGACTTTTGTTGGTTTAGAAGCTATACTTGCAACGGGAATTTATTCTGAATTCTAGACCACGCAAAAGTTCTCTCATCACACACATGCAAACATCATGAGGTCTTTTTCAAGGTTGTAATGGGGCTTAGGTAAGGGTGAGGATACATGTATGGCCAAGTGAGCTAAGAATTGAATCCTTGATTAACCTAAGTTCTCACCTAACGCACACACATTCCCTATGCTTCTAAAATCATGCCTAACTACCCAAAGTCTCACTTTTGTGCTTTTTACCTACTCATGTATTTAAATGTTCTTCTATTTTATCTCATATGCATTGATTTTTTTATTGAACTCAATATTGGGGTAATTTTGTCTCCTATTTATTAAATTTAAATTTTTATTTTATTTTATTTTATTTTTTATTTTTTAACTTGAAAGTAAACACAACATATCAATGCATATGGTTTTTCTTGTCTCACATGAGTATATACCCAAATTCCCAATATTCGAACATAAAATATTCCCATTAACCTAGGTTTCTCACACTTTCCCACACTTAGTTAACACGCTATCTTAAGCTAACCAAAAATTCAAATTAGGTAATTAATTGTTTTTCCGCTTAAGGCTAGTGATGTGGTAATATAAAGAACAAATGGGGGTTAAAAGGCTCAAAGTGGCAAACAAAGGTAATTAGAATGGTAGGCCATTTGGCATAGTAAGCTAATAACAATTGATGGCCTCAATCATACATATGCATGAATACATTAAAGAATGGACATACAGAATGGAACAAACCATAGATTGCAATCATAGAGGAGAGAAAACACACAAGAATAAAAATAATGGTTAAATCATGTAACCATACAATTAGGCTCAAAATCTCACTGGGTTGTGTGTTCTAGCTCTAAACCATGTTCCAAATTACAATCTTCAGACAAGTTTAACATAGGATTAGTGAAATTTTAAAAAATAGGGTCTTGAAAAGAAACTTATTATTTTTCAACTAAGTAGAACATACATGCAAACAATTATTACTATGCAATCTATCCTATCTAACAAAAGAAAAATACCCTATTGGTGTTAAGAAAAAGCAATTACCTCCGGAAGTCAAGTACTGACCGACCTCCCCACACTTAAAGCTTGGCATCATCCTCGGTGCCATCAATTAGGAATAAAGGGGGGCTGGTGACAGCATCTCCACAGTCGGGGTCGTCATGGCTCCCGGTGCTGGTAGGTGAAGTAGAGTCCGGAGTGTTTGGTTCTTCTTCAGGTGGGTGGTTGCCAACCATCAGCTCCTTGAGGTATGTAAATCGGCGCTTGTTACAACGCTCCATTCGCTTTGCCTACCAGTTTAGTTGGTCCAACCTCTGAAGTATCTGAAGGAGCAGCTGATTTGTTTAAGGTGCTTGTGATGTGGAAGGAGAAGGAATATCTCCAGTCGGGTCTGCAGTTCGGTTGGTAGTGGCTGCTGGGGGTCTGATGTACTTTCTGTTAGGGATATACTGATCATCCCGCGGAATCATGGCCTTGGTGTCCCCAGCTCTGTAAGAGATTCCGGCTGCTGAGACTAGATCTGAAGGTTGCCCGCAATTTGTACGTGTCCCATGGCTTGCCGGAGGTGTCTTGGTAAGTTGAGAGGATGGTCTGTAAAGATACACCAGATGAGAATAGCCATGTCCGCAGTGAAGGAGGACTCGTGAGTCCTCGGAAAGACATAGTGGGACATGATCTGTGCCCACACTCTAGCCTCCAAGGTAAGTGCTGAAGCCAATATGCCTTTAGGTCGGGATCGATGGTATCCATAGATCCATCTGCTGCCAGGTTGTGCTATAACCTTGAGGACGTCGTCCCAGTCAAATTGGTATGTCCGGTGATGAGCGGATAATTTATACGCTTTTTGGCATTATTTTTAGGTAGTTTCTAGTATGTTTTAGTCACTTTTTAATATATTTTTATTAGTTTTTGTGCAAAATTCACATTTCTGGACTTTACTATGAGTTTTTGTGTTTTTCTATGATTTCAGGTATTTTCTGGCTGAAATTGAGGGACCTGAGCAAAAATCTTATTCAGAGGCTGAGAAAGGACTGCATATGTTATTGGATTCTGACCTCCCTGCACTCGAAGTGGATTTTCTGGAGCTACAGAAGCCCAATTGGCGCGCTTTCAATTGCGTTAGAAAGTAGACATCTTGGGATTTCCAGAAATGTATAATAGTTCTTACTTTTCCTGAGATTTGATGGCCCAAACTGGCATCCAAACACCCACTAGAGATCCTTTTCTGGCATAAAATGCCAGAACTGGCACCAAAGCTGGAGTTAAACGCTCAAACTGGCACCCAAGCTGGCATTTAACTCCAAGGTTGGCCTATGCACGTGAAAGCTTCAAAGCTCAGCCCAAACACACACCAAGTGGGCCCCGGAAGTGGATTTTCGCACTATCTACTCATTTTCTGTAAACCTTAGTAACTAGTTTAATATAAATAGCACTTTTTACTATTGTAGTTGATCTTTTTTTTGGTCTTCTTTGAAACCCTTGAGCTTTATGATCATCTTTGGGGAGGTTGGCCATTCGGCTATGCCTAGACCTTTTTCTCTTATGTATTTTCAACGGTGGAGTTTCTACACCTCATAGATTAAGGTGAGGAGTTGTGCTGTTCCTCATGAATTAATGCAAGTACTATTATTTTTCTTTCAATTCTCGCCTACTTCTTCTCCAAGATATACTCTCGTACTTAATTCAGTTAAGTCAGATGGAAGGGGTGAACCGTGACAATCACCCACTATCTTTAGTACTCGCTTAGCCAAGATCGACATGCCTGACAACCACAAAGCGATCTACATGATGTTCAACGTAGTCATTGGACGCCAGCCGAAGTATACTCTCTTGGGTATCTGATCCACGAATTTGCATCGTCTCTCCTAACAATAGAGCATCCGACCCCGTGATTAGGATCTTCGTGGAATAGGCTAGAATTAATAGACAGCATTCCTGATATCCAGAAAGTCTAAACATTGTCTGTGGTATTCCGAGTAGGATCTGGGAAGGGATGACTGTGAGGAGCTTCAAACTCGCAAATGTTGGATGCAGTGACAGTGTGCAAAAGGATCAATGGATCTTATTCCGACACAAGTGAGAACCGACAGATGATTAGCCCTGCGGTAGCTGTGCCTGGTATTTTCATACGAGACAAGAAATCCGATAGTTTATTAGCCATACAGAAACCGTAGCCGGACAATGAAATGGAGAACGCATGATTGGATGAAGATAATAGAAAAGTAGAGATTCAGAAGCGACAGAGCATCTCCAAACGCTTATCTGAAATTCCCACCAATGAATTACATAAGTATCTCTATGTTATTTTCCGTTTTATTTATCTTTTAATTATCAATACCTCATAACCATTTGAATCTGCCTGACTGAGATTTACAAGATGACCATAGCTTGCTTCAAGCCATCAATCTCCGTGGGATCGACCCTTACTCACGTAAGATATTACTTGGACAACCCAATGCACTTGCTGGTTAGTTGTGCGGAATTGTGAAAAGTGTGATCACAATTTCGTGCACCATCCGGCGCTTGACAGAGGCTTCTTGGTATATGTCCAATCCTTCAGGGGGAAGATCTAAAGCTCGCTGAATGGCCCCTTCAGATATAGGGACTTGCTTTTGACGGACATAGACAGACTGCAGGGCTGGCATGTGAAAATTGGAATAGAATTTAACTACCCATGAGAGGTTGACCTGCCATGGCTGTGTCCGTAAGAATCCCGATTGTCTGCGCTCAATACGGGGCTCTACAAGATCAACAATGTGAGTAGGGAGGACGAGTAGGTACTCATTGTTGTAGTTCCACTCAGCCAGGATGGGGAACATCCACTCACAGTAGCGGTTAGTGAACCGCACAGTGTCTCTTGCGGGAAAGGCTTTCTCAGTTTCATCAACCTTGATGATCCTCTTGACCCGCTTTGTTGATGGCTTGACTGATGTTGAGGATGGTTCTACAGCTGGTGCTCTTTTCGTTCCTCTCCTCGTCGGTGGCTTGTTAGAGGCTTTCTCTCTACCCTTCCTGGTGGCCATCTTGAAAAGGGAGAAAAGAAAGGGACATGAAATCAGGTGGCTAGAACCGGGAGGAGAAAAAGACAAATGATAATCAATGCCAAGGTAAAGAAGAATGTCGTAAACACATGGTCGCGACTCCATGTAATTAGGACATCAATGGAAATATAGCATGATAAATTAAGACAGTTAGATGCAAGATATTTATTAGCATGCCGGCAAAGGCATGAGTAGCATAGATCAAGCATTAATAGCTCAATTTGATTATCAAATGTAACAAACTAACAATCATGTTTGTATTGACAATTATATTCAATCAATAAAAGATTGCAAGGGTTATGTGAAAAACAAGCAGTAGAGTAGACGAATAGAAAAATTAAGAATTCACAATGCCATATGGGCTTTTTCACAAACACTTGGTATGCATGTAAAATATGTTAGGGAATGTATAAAATCCAAACATGTAGGTAACCCAAAAATTAATATTAATTGTCAAATCACTCCCTAATATATCCACATGCAAATATAGAAGAAAACAATCATGCATTTAAATTTCTAACACCAATTAAAACAATGCAAAATGAATAGATAAATAGTAAAAAGGAAAGAAAGAAAATAGGAAGAAAGAATCTTGAGAAGACGATGAAAAGAGAGAGGTAATGGAGGATGTGAGTGGGAAAGAAGTAAGAGGAGGAGAAGAAGAAGAAGATAGAAGATAGAAAAGATAGAAAAAGAAGAAGAAGAAAGAAGAAGAAAGAAGAAGAAAGAAGAAGAAAGAAATTAGGATTGGGGGAGAAAGGATAAGAGATCTAGCGGCGTGCTGTTTTAATTTTGTGTCGCATGCGACGCGTACGTGTACAGCACGCATACGCGTGGGTCGCATGAAGTTCAAGTGACGCGTACGTGTGATCTCAGTTTGTGCGAATCGCGCGAAGGCAGCCCCGTACATGCACAACTCTCGGGTTGATACGCATGGGGGCTAAAAAGGCAGACGACGCGTGCGTATCAGGTACGCACACCGTGGATGGGGAAAAAGGGAAGATGATGCGCACGCGTCAGGGACGCTTACGCGTGATGAAGATTGCGCTCCTAACACAATTCCAGCCCCAAGTCAGCACAACTTTCGGGTAGAACTCCCATTTATGCCGATATCCAGGGTCACGCATACGCGTCATAGATGCTTACACGTGGGTGGCGAACAACACAAGCGACACGCACGCGTCAAGTACGCGTATGCGTGGGCTTGCTGGTGTGCAAAGCACACTTCCAGTACCACTCCTGCCCAACGCTCTGTTTACTTCCTTGGTGTTGCGAGTTCACACATGAGACGTACGCGTCAGCGACACTTGTGCATCAAACACCCATTCTCTCTCTCTTTTTTTTTCATGCAGAATGCAGATGAATATGCAGAATGCAAGTTACGATGCAAAATGTATGCATGAACATTGGTAAAAAGAAAACAAAAGAAACTAAGAAGGGAAATGAATGATCATACCATGGTGGGTTGTTTTCCACCCAGCACTTTTTTTAACGTTCTTAACTTGGACAGTCCAGGAGCTCAGGCTACTTCTGTGGGTGGATCCGCCAAGAGGAGGATCTCCAGCTCCTTGCTGTCTTTCATCTTCTCACCATGATACAGCTTTAAGTGGTGACTATTGACCTTCAGGATATTGGGACTAGAAGGGTGCCTCAAGTGGAAAACGCCATATGGCTCAGCCTTCTCCACTCTGTAGGGGCCTTCCCATCTTGATCTCAGCTTTCCTGGCATGAGTTTCAACCTGGAGTTATAAAGGAGAACTAACTCCCCAGGTCTGAACTCCCTTCGCTTGATATTCTTGTCATGTACAGCCTTCACCTTTTCTTTGTATAGCCCGAAGTTCTCATATGCTTCTAGGCGAAGGCACTCCAGTTCTTGTAGTTGCAGCTTCCTCTCAGCCCCTGCTTTCTCAAATCCCATGTTACACTCATGCACTGCCCAGAAAGCCTTGTGTTCTACCTCCACTGGGAGGTGACAAGCCTTTCTGTAGACTAGGCAGAAGGGACTCATTCCGATTGGTGTCTTGTACGCAGTCCGATATGCCCAGAGTGCATCTGCAAGCCTGGTGCTCCAGTCTCTCCTATGAGGCTTGACGACCTTCTCCAAGATACGTTTGATCTCTCTGTTTGACACCTCGTCTTGTCCATTAGTCTGAAGGTGGTAAGCTGTGGCAATCTTATGAACAATTTCATGTTTCTTCAGTAGCCCTGTCAATCTCCTGTTGCAGAAGTGAGTGCCTTGATCAATCACGATTGCTCGTGGTGATCCAAAGCGGTAGATAATATTATGTCGAACAAAGGAGACAACAGTGTTAGCATCATCAGTACGGGTAGGAATCGCTTCCACCCATTTAGAAACATAATCTACAGCTAACAATACATAAAAGAAACCATGAGAATTTGGAAATGGACCCATGAAGTCAATGTCCCAGACATAAAAAGTTTCACAGAACAACACAGGTTGTTAGGGTATCTCATCCCTCTTGGATATAGTTCCAAACCTCTGGCAAGGTGAACAAGATTCACAAAAAGCAGTAGCATCCTTAAACAATGTGGGCCACCAGAATCCACAGTCTAATATTTTTCTAGCTGTTCTTTGAGGGCCAAAATGTCTACCACTCTCAGAAGAGTGGCAGGCCTCTAAAATGGACTAGAATTCTGATTGAGGCACATACCTTCTAATTACCTGGTCAGCACTACATCTCCATAAATATGGGTCATCCCATATATAATATTTGGACTCACTTTTAAGCTTGTCCTTTTGATGTTTAGTAAATTCAGGAGGGAAGGTGCGACTGACAAGGTAGTTAGCTATAGGTGCGTACCAAGAAACTACTTCAGATATTACATGCAAGCTATCAAATGAAAAAGAATCATTGATAGGAGTGGAGTCATCCTTGATGTGCTCTAGGCGACTCAAATGGTCCGCCACTAAATTCTGTGAACAACTCCAATCCTTAATTTCTAAATCAAATTCTTGTAGCAACAATATCCAACGTATGAGCCTTGGTTTAGACTCTTTCTTAGCTAATAAATATTTTAGAGCTGCATGGTCAGAGTACACTACCACCTTGGTACCAAGTAAGTAGGCTCAGAATTTATCCAGAGCAAAAACAATTGCCAGAAGCTCTTTTTCAGTCGTAGTGTAATTAGACTGAGTAGTGTCTAAGGTCTTAGATGCATAGACAATAATAAAAGGGTCCTTACCATCGATCTGAGCCAGTGCCGCTCCTACTGTATAATTGGAAACATCACACATTATCTCAAATGGTTGACTCCAATCAGGCCCCCTCATAATAGGGGCATGAGTCAAGGCGGTCTTCAACTCATCAAATGTTGCCTTACAGTTCGCACTCAGCTCAAACTCAACATCCTTCTGTAGCAGGCGTGATAAGCGCAATGCTACCTTACTGAAGTCCTTAATGAATCACCGGTAGAAACTTGCATGACCAAGAAATGAACGGACTTCCCTCACGGAAAAAGGGTAAGGTAAACCAGAAATAACATCTACCTTTGCTGGATCAACTAAAATATCAGTATTAGAAACAACATGTATCAGAACAATACCTTGTGTGACCACAAAATGGCATTTTTCAAAATTCAATACAAGGTTTGAACTAACACACCTGTCTAGTACTCTAGCTAAACTATCCAAGCAAAGGCTAAAAGAATCACCATACATACTAAAGTCATCCATAAAAACCTCCATACAGTTCTCAAGAAGATCTGAGAAAATACTCATCATGTATCTTTGGAACATTGCCGGTGCATTACATAAGCCAAAAGGCATTCTCTTATACGCATACGTTTTAAAGGGACATGTAAAAGTGGTTTTCTCCTGGTCCTCAGGAGCTATATGAATCTGAAAATAGCCAGTGTAACCATCTAGAAAATAGTAGTGTGATTTACCTGATAGGCGATTGATAAACCACTATTTTATGGTTTATATTGTATTTAATTGAGTGGTTTTATCAAGCTTTTCACCCACTTATTCATATGATTTGCATGATTTTACAATTCCTTCCTAGTTTAGTTCTATGATTGAAAATATGCTTCTTTGGTCTTAGTTTAGCTAATCTTAATCCTCTCTTATTACCATTCGATACCTTGATCTGTGTGTTAAGTGTTTCAAGCTTCATATGGCAGGAATGGCTTAGAGAATGAAGAAGAAGCGTGCAAAAATGGAAGGAACACAAGGAATTGAGGAGATGACCAGCGAGAAGTCACGCGGTCGCATGTCTCACGCGACCGCGCAAAATGGAAGAAATCAGAGTGACGCGTTCGCGTGCCTGACGCGACCGCGTGGATTGGAAGCTGCACGAACGACACGAATGCGTGGTACGAAAAACGCTGAGTGACGCGATCGCGTGGATGACGCGGCCGCGTGACGTGCGCGATCTGCAGAAATTACAGAATACACTGAAGACGATTTTGGGCCACGTTTTGACCTAGATTTCGGCCCAGGAACGTAGATTAAAGTCAGGGAACATGCAGAGACTCAATACTTCAGATCATATCATAATTCACTTTTCATAATTTAGATGTAGCTTTTAGAGAGAGGTTCTCTCCTCTCTCTTAGGTTCTAGGATTAGGATTCCTCTTAAAGGATTTAGGATTTCAACTCTTCATCAGGTTCAATATTCCTTTTACTTTATATTTCTCTTTTACTTTCAGATACTTTAATGCTTGTATTACTTATGTTGCCTATTTGGCTTATGGACCATTCATGTTATGATTTTCTTAATTAAGCACTGAACCTTTAATGGCGGTGTATATCATTCTAATTCTCAAGTGTCTAGGGTCAATTCTATCAATTCTCTACTAATCTTGCTTTCTATAGCTTGCTCTTCATCTAACAATCAACAAAAAATTTAATGCACCAATACACAAATCAAGAGGTCTTTTAAGGGTTGTAATGGGGTTAGGGTCAAGGTAGGATTGTATTTGGCCAAGTGGACTAAAATCTGAATCCTTAATTAACATAAACTTTCCACCTAACTTAGGTCAATCCATGTAATATAAAATCAATAACTACCCATTAACTGCGTTTACTACATATTTATGCATTCCAAGTTTTGAGTACAGTACATATGCATTGCTATTGCCATTTACTTTGGGGCATTTTGTCCCCTTTTTATTTTTCTGCTCTTTTTTTCTCTTTTCTTAATTTTTTTTTCAATGCATATGATTAAGGTATTGAATTCATAAACATGTTCTTAACATTTTTCGCATTTTCACAGAAAGTCTAACATACTCAATTCCCAAACCAAACGTTTCCAAACCCACTTTACCCACACTTAATTCATGAGCACTTTCACTAGTCTAAGCTGATCAAAGATTCAAATTAAGGACATTATTGTTTTCCGCTTAGAGTTAGTGATGAGCTAAAGTAAGGAACAAAGGGGTAAAATAGGCTCAACATTGGTTTGCAAAGGATAATGAAAGGGTAAGGCCATATGGGTATGTAAGCTCAATGAACTAAGGCCTCAATCATATAAGTGTATGCATACATCAAACAATGGAAATATAGAATCAAGCAAGACAAGGATCACAATTTTAGAGAGAATAACACACACCAAAAATAAAATATTGGTTGATAAAATGCAACCAATCAAATAGGCTCAAAATCTCACTGGTTTTGTGTGTTCGAGCTCTAAACCATGTTCCAAAATAATATTTATTCATACAAGTTTTTCAAAAAGTTTTATTCAAATTAGTGAAATACTATAAAAAGTTTTCTTGAAAAAGAAAATATTACTTCAACCAAGTGGTAAAATATGCACAAAATCAAGAAAATATGCAATCAAACATGCAAATGCAACAACTAATTTAACAAAGAGAATTTAAACATTGGTGTCGAGAAGAGGATAACTAACCCATGGAGATCGGTATCGACCTCCCCACACTTAAAGATTGCACCGTCCTCGATGCATGCTAAGATGTACAAGTGGACGGGTTGCTCCAACTGATGCCTTTCTCTATAGATTGTGCAGATTGACTTGCCTATCTCCCCATATAGAAGTTTTCCCTTTCCCTTCCTCAGTGGCCATCCTGAAAGAAGAGAAAAAGAAGGAAAGTAACCCAGAAATAAAGATAAGAACATAAAGAAAATATGGGTGTTAATGCCAAATAATAAAGGTCTCAATTACATTGTAGCTACAACATGCAAGTGAGAAAATAGTGGAAGCAAATGGCATATCAATAATGCAAAAGTTGCAACAATAGGGAAGAGAGTATGGGTAATACAAGAAAGTGTAAGTGCCTATCAATGTACAAGGAATATCAGTATTATAAAAATTAGCATTGACTTATGAATAATAATACCCAATTAGAATGAAACAAGTCATGAAGCACCAGAATAATTCAAGAAAAGATGCAATAGTTGAAGAAGAGAATTCTTGTCGAGAATTCTATATGGGGAGACAGGCAAGCCAATCTGCACAATCTATAGAGAAAGGCATCAGTTGGAGCAGCCCATCCACTTGTACATCTTAGCATGCACCGAGGACGGTGCAATCTTTAAGTATGGGGAGGTCGATACCGATCTCCATGGGTTAGTTATCCTCTTCTCAACACCAATGTTTAAATTCTCTTTGTTAAATTAGTTGTTGCATTTGCATGTTTGATTGCATATTTTCTTGATTTTGTGCATATTTTACCACTTGGTTGAAGTAACATTTTCTTTATCAAGAAAATTTTTTATAGCATTTCACTAATTTGAATTAAACTTTTTGAAAAACTTTTTCAAGCATCTGATCGATAAAGGGTAGGGGGTAGTGATCCTTGCTGGTAGCTTGGTTGAGACGCCTGTAATCAATCCATACCCTCTAGGCGTTCTACACTCTAGTTACAATGAGCTCTCCATGCTCATTCTTCACTATTGTGACTCCAGATTTCTTTGGAACCACCTGTACTGGGCTAACCCATTCACTATCCGAGATTGGATAGATGATGTTAGCTTCAAGTAGCCTGGTTGCTTCCTTCTTGATCACCTCTAGAATGGTGGGATTTAGCCACCTCTAAGGTTGATGGACAGGCCTTGCTCCCTCTTCTAAAAATATACGGTGCTCACAGACTTGAGGGCTGATGCTACTATATCTGCCAAGCTCCACCCAATGGCCTTCTTGTGTCTTCTTAGCACACTAAGCAGCTACTCCTCCTATTGGGAAGTGAGTTCTCTTACAATGATAACTAGGAGCTTCTGATTATCCTCAAGGTAAGCATACTTTAGGTGGGGTGGAAGGGGCTTCAGCTCTATTTTCTGCTCATGACTAGGTTCTCGATCATCCGGAGCTAATTGTGGTGGCAAGGTATCTTCAGTAAGCTCAAGGGGTGTCCCCATACTTGCCTCTTGCCCCATAAGCATCTCTTCCATCTCTTCTTGGTGAACTTCAGCCACAGCCTCATCAATAATGTCACACTGGCAGATGGAGTGATCTTCCGATGGGTGCTTCATAGCTTCATCCAGGTTGAAGCTCACTATTCTACCATCTATCTCAAAAGAGTAAGTTCCTGAGAAGGCATCCAATTTGAACCTTGAAGTCTTTAGAAATGGCCTTCCAAGCGGGATGGATGATGGTCTTCATGATTCATTAGGGGGCATTGACGTGGCGGAAAATCACCGTTTAAGAGTTTATAGAGAAAACGGCGTTGCAAGTATAGCTCTTAATCAATGAAGATTCCGCATATCAATTTAAAAGAGTTGTCACAAAATTTTAGAAATAAAATACTGGGAGTTTGAATCCCAGGTCGTCTCCTAATGAGTTGCAGAGAGAATGCTAATTTATTAATTAGGGGTTTTCAAGAGAGTGGAGTTGAATAATGAGCAATTAAATAGTTGTAAAATAAAAACTAAGAATGATTATTAATATTCTTAAATAAAAGGCCTTGACTCGGGGAATGATCAATTGGAAGTTCTATCCTTGTTGGGATCTCTTAGGTGTAGTATCAAAAAGGTTGTTGTTTTCACTTAGTTAACCTTTAGTAAATAAAGAAAGGTCAAGTGATTGAGCTAACTCTTATTCACAATTCCTAGTCCTCTCCCTTGGGAAGGTCTAGCGTTAGTAAATACAAAACTAGCCAACAACTTCCAGTTTAATCTTCACTTAAGCCTTCCAACTCAAATGTCTCCCCTTAATCAACCCCCATGTCAAGTAGGGAATCTACTCCATTGACATGAATATAATACTCAGAAAAATATAAGAAGAAGACATGATAAAATAAATGAAATAGGGACTAAAAAATTAATTAAAAATAAAAGGAATCCTCTGTATTAACAATCCATGAAAATAATCCAACTACCACTTTAAACAAGAATTAAGAATATGGAATAAATAAAAGAGCAAGTAGGGAAACAAACTAGAACAGTATCTTCAACGGAGGTGATGACTCTTCAATATCCGAGGCAAAAAGCATAGAACTAATAAACTATGAATGTAAAGAGAACCTAGAGGAAGAGTAGTTCCTCTCTAGATTCAGATCTAAAATCCTGAAACTATTCTAATGAGAATGTGTGTTGATGTCTGTTGATGTGTGTTGAGTCTCTGCACGTTCTCTGGCTTTATTCTGTGTTTCTGGGCCAAAACCTGGGTCAAAGCTCGGCCCAAAATCGCCCCCAGTGTTTTCTGTTATTTCTGCAGATCGCGCAAGTCACGCATACGCGTAGGTCACGCGTGCGCGTCATTTAACGATTTTCCTTGTCACGCGTACGTGTCGTCTACGCGTGTGCATTGTTCGTGCATACTCCAATCCGCGCGTGCGCATCAGGCACGCGCACGCGTCACTGTGATTTTCTCCATTTGCGTGCTCGCGTGAGCTACGCACGCGCGTCGATGCTCACTGATTATCTCCTTAGTTTCTTGTGTTCCTTCCATTTTTGCAAGCTTCCTCTCCATTCTCTAAGCCATTCCTGCCCTGTGAAGCCTGAAACACTTAACACACGGATCACGACATCGAATGGTATAAAGGAGAATTGAAATACACAAATTAAAGATCTCTAGGAAGTAAGTTTTCAACCATAGAACAAACTTAGGATGGGATTGTAAAATCATGCAGTTCATATGAATAAGTGGGTAAAGACTTGATGAAACCACTCAATTAAACACAAGAGAAACCATAAAATAGTGGTTTATCAACCTCCCCACACTTAAACATTAGCATGTCCTCATGCTTAGCTCAAGGAGATAAAATAAACAAGTAGGGAAAAGTAAGACTCATGTAACGCAATGCAACCTATGTATATGAATGCAACTATATGCTAGGATGATTTTGTCTATCTAGTTAAAAGTAAATATGTTCTTCAAGACAAACATAAATCAAATTCCACTAATTAAAATTATACAGTAAAGACATGTAAACTTGTGAGAAGACAGCTTATGAAAGCAGGGAACATAGAACTAAGTATTGAACCCTCACTGATGATGTATGTGCACTCTAATCACTCAAGTGTATAGGGTAATCACTCTACTCTTCTCTAGTCCTGCTTTTTAAATTTTGTTCTTCACCTAACTAATCAACAAATAATTAATGTACCAATGAAAACATCATGAGGTCTTTTCAAGGTTGTAATGGGGCCAAGGTAAAGGTGAGGATATATATATATATATATATGGTTAAGTGAGCTATAAATTGATATATATATTCTCTTTTTTTTCTTTTTCTTTTTTTTATTAAAAATATAAAAGTAAACATAACATATCAATGCACATAGATTTTTAATTTTTCTGGTCTTACATGAGTAGGTACCCAAATTTCCAATATTTTGTCAATGACACACTGTACACTTTCATCAACCCAATTAAAGTAGAAGAATGTGTAGAACAAGTAGTGTAATAAAAGAGGAATTAAAGAAATACTTACAATGAGATAGCAAAATCCAAGAACAAAATTCAAGTATAAAATGCTACATTGAAACCCTAATTAAAAACCTAAGAGAGAAAACCTAAAACTACTCTTAAAAATTCCTCTCTCAAGTATGGTAATGTATGTTATGATATATAGTTGCTTCCACCTTCAAATATGCTCCAAAGCCTTCGAAAATGGGCCATAAAGCCCTCAAAACGTGAGTCCACGTGCAATTTTAATGGAGGCACGCGCTGGTACCTGTGCATCCGCACAGGTCTGTGCATGGGCACACTTGCTGATTTTCCTCCTGTGCGTGGGCACAGACCTGTGCATCGGCACAGGTCCTGATTTCTATTCTGTCCTGAGCATGGGCACAGCCTGTGCATGGGCACATGTCCTGATTTTTATCCTGCCCTGTGCGTGGGCACATGTGCTATTTTTGACCCTTGTGCGTGGGCACAGAAGTTGTATGTGGGCACAGGCTGAGATGTTTTTCTCCTTTATTTTATTCATGTTTTCTCCCTTTTTGCATGCTTTCTGCCACTTCTACCAACCCATTCTTGCCCCTAGGATCTGAAATCACTCAACAAACATATCACGGTATTGAATGAAATAAAAGTGGGATTAAATTGCCTAATTTAAGCACAAAAATGCATGTTTTCACATTTAGGTTCAATTTAAGGACCAAACACAAAAGTATGATATTATGGTGCTTAAGTGTAGGTTTATGTGATGAAATCCTCTCAAATCAAGCTAAAATATATTGGAAAATATGGACTCATTTGGAAGCTCAGAAATCGCCCCAGCATTTTCACTTTAATGAGGTCACGTGCGAGCATCGACGTGTATGCGTGGTTCACGCATACGCGTCGCTAGACATTTTTCCATCCACGCGTACGCGTGACGTCATGCGTACGCATCGCCATGCGACTTCATCTTCCACGCGTGCGCGTATGTTACGCGTGTGCGTCGATTCATGCACTCTAAATCCTTGATTTTCCATGAGTTCTCCATTTTGCATGCTTTTATCTTCATTCCCTTGATCCATACCTAGCCTTTTCAACCTGAAATCACTGACACACATATCAAGGCATCTAGTGGAATCAAAGGTGATTTAAAAGTAGCAAATTAAGGGCCTAAAAAGCATGTTTTCATACTTAAGCACAAATTAGGAGAAAATCATGAAACCATGCCATTTTATTGAATAAATGTGAGAAAAGTTGATAAAATTCCCTAAAATCAACACAAGATAAACCCTAAAAATGGGGTTTATCAACCTCCCCACACTTTCCTAATTTAGTTAGAAATGCTAAAGAGCTTGAGCTTCTACAGTTAAAACAGGGTTAAATATCTGTTGTGGAGTACACAAATAAATCCGAAGAACTGTGCCAGTTTTCCCGAATCTATCAGGGTGCTTCGGGAGACTTTGAGGAATGGAAATGTATCAAATATGATGAAGGACTCTGGAATGACATTCTAAGCTTAGTTGGGCCTATATATGGAGATTGAAACTTTCTTTGAATTGGTAAACAAGAGCCAAGTTGCTGAGGATTGTGTGGGAAATGCGGCTTTGGATAAGGATGACCATCAAGCCTTTGTTAGGAGAGATCAGGGAAGAAACATTGCACTGGGGAGCCAAGAGTTTAAGAAGAGTGGTAGAGACCGGGGGAATGATAGATGGAAGCAAGTAACTAATTACTCAGAGGATATGAGGTGCCAAAGATGTGGAGGTTTCCACTCGAATAGGCCGTGCCGAAAGGGTTTAGGATTGTGTTACAAGTGCGAGATGCCAGGTCATATCTCTAGGAACTGTTCCCACAGGAGAACCCATGACGTTGATCGGGCGTAATCACCAGGTGGAGGTAATCATGAAATTGATAATCTAAATTTAATTGCTTATTATGATATTGGGATGCCTCAATTAGTTTTAGCTTATGACGTAGATGAGGACTTCGAGTTGAAGGTGCCAGGCTTTACTGATGACTTGAATGCGGATATACTAATTTCTTAACTTGTAGCGATTAAACTTGAAATTCCTTTTTCTTGCCGCTGGATGGTTTGTACGGGCTACCAACATACCACGTATCGTTCAATTATTTCAAATGTTCAAATCAATTTTTACGATAGGAGTTATGTAAATAAATATTCGTGACCCAATCAATCCTTTCCTTTGGAAGTTGTGTTTGGGTGCTATCTCGGACTTATTCCTAAACGACGGTTTGATCATTCTCTGAATTCCATTCCTAACAAACATGAACATGTCCCTTCTGAGGTGAGCTTGAACTTGTTTCTATATGAACAAATGATCCATGAATTTTAAAACTTGCTTTGAATAGAGTTGCTCTCATTCACGAACTGTATTCTTCAAAATCAGTTGAGACTTCCTTGACTCTATACGCTTTGCTCCTTCTATCAAAGATTCCTTATTTGAATTCTTTTCTTGACATGCACCTTAGTTCATCTTCTTGTACATTTCATTCTTTTTGTACAACTCTATTTGACCGTATACAAGACTTCCTTTTGACTTCTTGTGAACCCCGTTCGTGTTGCTCGATTGTCTCCTTGAATATAACATCTTTTTAAAAATCAACTCATACTGAAACTTGCATAGCGCACAACTCCTAAATGCAACCATTAAAGTGTTAATTCCTTAGAACAAGGCTTCTAAACGTGGAAATAAGCCTGTGACATTATGAAGAATTTTGGAGCCTTAATTCTTGTCAACCGAATTACCTGCAGTTAAGTTACCACGTTAGGATGTACCTTTTGTAAGGATGCTTAAATGTGATGACGACCTTCAAACCTTGAAAGGAAGATTAATCTTAGCATTAATGCTTGTATTACTTAAACCTAATGAACCATTCAGAAACACTGCGAAGTATTATCGAAGGACTCAGGGGGCATATGGAGAAAACATCGTTGTGTGGTTGATGAACCCATATTTGGCGATAAGTTTTGACTTAAATTAGATGGATTTCATCATATAAACTCACACCTAATCACCAAAATAGCATACTTTTGTGATTTCTCTCTATTTTGGACTTAAATGTGAAAACATGCATTTTTATGCTTAAATTGATCATTTTTATTCTATTCGATATCGTGATGTGTTTTGTGAGTGATTTCAGGTCCTAGAGGCATAAATGGTTTGATAGAAATGGGAGGAAGCATGTAAAATGGGAGATTTCATGATGAAAACAAAGAAGAAGCACTCAGTCAAGTGTGCGTACGCACAACTCCTGTGCGTACGTGCAAGTCCCTGCTCATAACTTCATTAATGAAGAACTTGGCTCACGATTTTGGGGCTTTCCTGGCCAAATTTTGAGTGTGCTAAAGCTGGTTTGAGGTGCTATATGAAGGGGACATCAATACATATCAAGGCATTAGCTTAGGATTAGTTTTAGGGAGCTCGCATTTTGGGGTAGAAAATGAATTAGGAGTATGAGTAGTGTAGATAGAAAATTCTCTCTTAGGGTTTGCTTAATTTCCATTGTTGCATTTTATAGTTCAATTTTAGTCTTGGATTTTACTATCTCATTGTAAGTACTCTTTAATTTCCTCTTTAATTTCACTACTCTTGCTACACTTTCTTCTATTTCAAGTCACATTTCTGGACTTTACTATGAGTTTGTGTATTTTTCTGTGATTTCAGGTATTTTCTGGCTGAAATTGAGGGACATGAGCAAAACTTTGATAGAAGGCTGACAAAGGACCACTGATGCTGTTGAATTCTGACCTCCTTGCACACGAAATTGATTTTCTGGAGGTACAAAGCTCCAAATGCTGTTGAAGGAAGGCAGTAGGAAAGCAGAGATCCAACAGGGACAAAGCATCTCCATACACTTGTCTGAAATTCTCATCAATGATTTACATAAGTATTTCTATCTTTATTTTCTATTTATTTATTATTATTATTCGAAAACTCCATAACCATTTATTATCCGCCTGACTGAGATTTACAAGATGACCATAGCTTGCTTCATACCAACAATCTCCGTGGGATCGACCCTTACTCACGTAAGGTTTATTATTTGGATGACCTAGTGCACTTGCTGGTTAATTGTGCGAAGTTGTGAAGAAAGTGCTGAGTTAGTAGATGCGCATACCAAGTTGAATGCCATTATTAGAGATCACAATTTTTCCTATCAGGTTTTTTGTGCCGTTGCCGGGGATTGTTCAGTTTGGACAACTGACAGTTCATCTTGTTGCTCAGATTAGGTAATTTTCTTTTCAAAAATTTATCCCTATTTTCAAAAAAAAAAAAAATTATTCTATGACTTCAGAATTTTTAAGAATGGATTCTAGAGTTTCATGAAGCATGTTGAAGCCTAGCTGGCTGTAAAGACATGTCCAAATTCTTTTGGATTGAGGCTTCCACTTGTCAACATAAAGGGCATGTATATAGAGTTGGATGAAGTATCAGCTGTTGCATGCCTGATTTATATCCTAAAACTGGCTAGCTATTAAGCCATGTCCAACCCCTGGATTGGAGCTTTAGGCTAACACTGAAAGATTCCTGGAATTCTTCTTAAAAAAATTTTGAATTTCTTATTTTCTTTTTCCTATATGTTTTTTGAAAAAAATACAAAATAAAATCCAAAAAAAATTATAAAATCATAAAACCAAAAAAATTTTGTGATTCTTGTTTGAGTCTTGTGTCATGTTTTAAGTTTGGTGTCAATTGCATATTCATCTTGTTCTTGCATTTTTCAAAAATTCATGCATTCATAGTGTTCTTCATGATCTTCAAGTTGTTCTTGGTAAATCTTCTTGTTTGATCTTTAAATTTTCTTGTTTTGTGTTGTATGATGTTTTTCATGTGCATTTTTGCATTTATATTATTTAATCATGAAAGATTTCTAAGTTTGATGTCTTGCATGTTTTCTTTGCATCAAAATTCTTTCAAAAATATGTTCTTGATGTTCATCATGATCTTCAAAGTGTTCTTGGTGTTCATCTTGACATTCATAGTGTTCTTGCATGCATCATGTGTTTTGATTCAAAATTTTCATGTTTTGGGTCATAATTGTGTTTTTCTCACTCATCATTAAAAATTTAAAAATAAAAAAATATCTTTTCCTTTTTTCTCTCAAAATTTCGAAAATTTGAGTTGACTTAGTCAAAAAAATTTTAAAATTAGTTATTTCTTGTAAGTCAAGTCAAATTTTCAATTTTTAAAAATCTTATATTTTCAAAACATTTTCAAAAATCAAATCTTTTTCATTTTTCTTACTATTTTTCGAAAATTTTTAATTTGAATTTTAAAATCTTTTTCTTATCTTTAATTCATAATTTTAAAATCTTTTTCTTATCTTTACTAACAATTAATATGATTGATTCAAAAATTTGAAGTTTGTTACTTTCTTGTTAAGAAAGGTTCAATCTTTAAATTCTAGAATCATATCTTTTAGTTTCTTGTTAGTTAAATAATTAAATTTTAATTTTAGAAAATTAAATTCTTTTTCAAAAATATCTTTTCTATCATATCTTTTTCAAAATTTTATCTTTTTCAAAAATTTGATTTCAAAATATCTTCCAACTTCTTATCTTTTCAAAATTAAATTTCAAATCATTTTCAACTAACTAGTTGACTTTTTGTTTGTTTTAACTATATTTTATCTTTTTCAAAAGCACCTAACTACTTTCCTCTCCCTAATTTTCGAAAATTACCTCCCTCTTTTTCAAAATTCTTTTAATTAACTAATTGTTTTAAATTTTAATTTTAATTTTATTTCTTCCTTCAATTTTCAAAAATCACTAACTCTTTTTCAAAAATTAATTTTCGAATTCTCTCCCTCTCATCTTCTTATATTTATTTATTTATTTACTAACACTTCTCTTCATCTCAAGAATCTGAACCTATCTTTACCCTTGTGTTTGGATTCTCACCTTTTCCTTCTTCTACTAACATAAAGGAATCTCTCTACTATGGTAAAGAGGATCCCTATTATTATTTTCTGTTCCCTTCTTTTTCATATGAGCAGGAGCAAGGACAAGAATATTCTTGTTGAGGCAGATCCTGAACCTGAAAGGACTCTGAAGAGGAAACTAAGATAAGCTAAATTACAACAATCCAGAGACAACCTTACAGAAATTTTCAAAAAGGAAGAGGAGATGGCAGCCAAAAATAATAATGCAAGGAGGATGCTTGGTGACTATACTACACCTACTTCCAAATTTGATGGAAGAAGCATCTCAATCCCTGCCATTGGAGCAAACAATTTTGAGCTGAAACCTCAACTAGTTGCTCTACTACAACAGAACTGCAAGTTCCATGGACTTCCATCAGAAGATCTCTACCAGTTTTTAACTGAGTTCTTGCAGATCTGTGAGACTGTTAAGACTAATGGAGTAGATCCTGAAGTCTACAGGTTCATGCTTTTCCTTTTTGTTGTAAGAGACAGAACTAGAATATGGTTGGATTCACAACCTAAAGATAGCCTGGACTCATGGGATAAGCTGATCGCGGCCTTCTTGGCTAAGTTCTTTCCTCCTCAAAAGCTGAGCAAGTTTAGAGTGGATGTTCAAACCTTCAAACAAAATGATGGTGAATCATTCTATGAAGCTTGGAAAAGATACAAGCAGATGACCAAAAGGTGTCCTCCTGACATGCTTTCAGAATGGACCATTCTGGATATATTCTATTATGATCTGTCTGAGTTCTCTAAGATGTCATTGGACCATTCTGCAGGTGGATCCATTCACCTAAAGAAAACACCTGTAGAAGCTCAAGAACTTATTGACATGGTTGCAAATAACCAATTCATGTATACTTCTGAGAGAAATTCCGTGAATAATGGGACGCTTCAAAGGAAAGGAGTTCTTGAAATTGATGCTCTAAATGCCATATTGGCTCAGAACAAAATGTTGACTCAGCAAGTCAACATGATTTCTCAAAGTCTGAATGGATGGCAAAATGCATCCAATAGTACTAAAGAGGCATCTTCCGAAGAAGAAGCTTATGATCCTGAGAACCCTGCAATAGCAGAGGTAAATTACATGGGTGAACCTTATGGAAACACCTAAAATTCATTATGGAGAAATCATCCAAATTTCTCATCGAAGGATCAACAAAAGCCTCAACAAGGCTTTAATAATGGTGGAAGAAATAGGCTCAGCAACAGCAAGCCTTATCCATCATCTTCTCAGCAACAGACAGAGAATTATGAGCAGAGCACTTCTAATTTTGCAAACTTAGTCTCTGATCTGTCTAAGGCCACTTTAAGTTTCATGAGTGAAACAAGGTCTTCCATTAGAAATTTGGAGGCACAAGTGGGCCAGCTGAGTAAGAAAGTCACTGAAACTCCTCCTAGTACTCTCCCAAGCAATACTAAAGAGAATCCAAAAAGAGAGTGCAAGGCCATAGACATAATCAACATGCCGAACCTAGGGGGGAAGGAGAGGACGTGAATCCCAATGAGGAAGACCTCATGGGACGTCTCTCAAGCAAGAAGGAGTTCTCTATTGAGGACCTAAAGGAATCTGAGACTCATATAGAGACCATAGAGATTCCATTAAACCTCCTTCTAGCATTCATGAGCTCTGAAGACTATTCTTCCTCTGAAGAGGATGAAGATGTAACTGGAGAGCAAGTTGCTCAATATCTAGGAGCCATCATGAAGCTGAATGCCAAATTATTTGGTAATGAGACTTGGATTCAGCAAACTTTACCTCAAAAGAGACAAGATCCTGGCAAATTCTTAATACCCTGTACCATAGGCACCATGACCTTTGAGAAGGCTCTGTGTGACCTAGGGTCAGGCATAAATCTTATGCCACTCTCTGTAATGGAGAAGCTGGGAATCATTGAGGTGCAGCCTGCCATATTCTCATTGCAAATGGTAGACAAGTCAGTAAGACAAGCTTATGGATTGGTAGAGGACGTATTGGTAAAGGTTGAAGGCCTTTACATCCCTGCTGATTTCATAATCTTAGACACTAGGAAGGAGGAGGATGAATACATCATCCTTGGAAGACCTTTCCTAGCCACAGCAAGAGCTGTGATAGATGTTAACAGAGGAGAATTAGTCCTTCAATTGAATGGGGACTACCTTGTGTTTAAAACCCAAGGGTGTTCCTCTACAACCATAGAGAGGAAGCATGAAAAGCTTCTCTCAGTACAGAGTCAAACAAGGCCCCCACAATCAAACTCTAAGTTTGGTGTTGGGAGGCTACAACCAAACTCTAAGTTTGGTGTTGAATCCCCACATCCAAACTCTAAGTTTGGTGTTGGAAGTCTACAACATTGACTTGATCACCTGTGAGGCTCCCTGAGAGCCCACTGTCAAGCTATTGACATTAAAGAAGCGCTCATTGGGAGGCAACCCAATTTTTATTTATCTAATTTTATTTTTCCTTTTATTGTTCTTTTATGTTTTATTAGGTTCATGATCATGTGGAGTCACGAAATAAATACTAAAATTAAAAATAGAATAAAAAACAGCAGAAGAAATAGCACACCCTACAGGAAGACCTTGCTGGCGTTTAAACGCCAGTAAGGAGCATTTGGCTGGTGTTCAACGCTAGAACAGAGCATGGATCTGGCGTTGAACGCCAGAAACATGCAGCAATCTGGCGTTTAAATGCTAGGATTGCACACTGAGGAAAGCTGGCGTTCAACACCAGAAACATGCTGCAGATTGGCGTTGAACGCCTAAAACAAGCATATAACTGGCGTTTAACACCAGAAACAAGCATCAATCTGGCGTTGAACGCTAGGATTGCATGCAAAAGGGTGTTTTACACGCCTCATTGGTGCAGGGATGTAAATCCTTGACACCTCAGAATCTGTGGACCCCACAGGATCTCCACCTACCTCAACTCACCCTCTCTCTCTTTTTCACACAACCCAATAAACACTCTTCACCAAAACCCTTCACCAATCACCTCAATCTCTCTTCCCCATCACCTCTTCACCACTCACATCCATCCACTCTTCCTTATAAACCCCACATACCTTCAAAATTTAAAATCTCTTTCCCACCCAAACCCACCCTAAATAGCCAAACCTACTCCCTCTCCCTTCACTATATAAAGCCCTCTATCCTTCTTCATTTTCACACACCACAACCCTCTCTTCTTCACCTTGGCTGAAACCACACACTTTTCCCTTTTCTCCATATTTTCTTCTTCTTCTTCTTCTTCTTCTTCTTCTTCTTTCTTCTCTTGCTCGAGGGCGTGCAATATTCTAAGTTTGGTGTGGTAAAAGCATAGCTTTTTGGTTTTTTCCATAACCATTGATGGCACCTAAGGCCGGAGAAACCTCTAGAAAAGGGAAAGGGAAGACAAAAGCTTCCACCTCCAAGTCATGGGAGATGGAGAGATTCATCTCCAAAGCCCATCAAGACCACTTCTATGATGTTGTGGCCAAGAATAAGGTGATCCCTGAGGTCCCTTTTAAGCTCAAGAAAAATGAGTATCCGGAGATCCGACATGAGATCCAAAGAAGAGGTTGGGAAGTTCTGACTAACGCCATTTAACAAGTCAGAATATTAATGGTTCAAGAGTTCTATGCCAATGCATGGATCACTAGGAACCATGATCAAAGTGTGAACCCGAATCCAAAGAATTATCTTACAATGGTTCAGGGGAAATACTTAGATTTTAGTCCAAAAAATGTGAGGTTGGCGTTCAACTTGCCCATGATGCAAGGAGATGCACGCCCCTACACTAGAAGGGTCAACTTTGATCAAAGGTTGGACCAAGTCCTCATGGACATTTGTGTGGAAGGATCTCAATGGAAAAGAGACTCCAAAGGCAAGCCGGTTCAATTAAGAAGACTGGACCTCAAGCCTGTGGCTAGAGGATGGTTGGAGTTCATCCAACGCTCCATCATCCCCACTAGCAACCGATCCGAAGTTACTACAAAATAGCCGAAAAGCCCTCCACCATGGCAAGGCTAGCTTTTCCTCATCTTATTTGCCATCTATGTTACTCAGCTGGGGTTATCATAGAAGGAGACATCCCTATTGAGGAGGATAAGCCCATCACTAAGAAGAGGATAGAGCAAACAAGAGAGCCCACTCATGGATCCCAAGAGACGAATGAGGAAGCTCATCACCAAGAAATCCCAGAGATGCCCCAAGGGATGCACTTTCCTCCTAACAACTATTGAGAACAACTCAACACTTCTCTAGAAGACTTGAGTTATAATATGGATCAATTAAGGGTGGAACATCATGAGCACTCCATCATTCTCCATGAAATTAAAGAAGATCAAAGAGCAATGAGGGAGGAACAACAAACGCAAGGAAGAGACATAGAAGAGCTCAAGGACATCATTGGTTCTTCAAGAAGAAAGTGCCACCATCACTAAGGTGGATTCATTCCTTGTTCTTATTTCTCTTTTTTTCGAATTTTATGCTTAATGTTTATCCATATTTGTGTCTTTCCTACATGATCATTAGTATGTAGTAACTATGTCTTAAGGTTATGAATAATTACATGAATCGTTCACCTCTCTTAAATGAAAAATGTTCCTAATTCAAAAGAACAAGAAGTACATCAGTCTCGAATTTATCCTTGAAATTAGTTTAATTATATTGATGTGGTGACAATACTTTTTGTTTTTTGAATGAATGCTTGAACAGTGCATATTTTTTGATCTTGTTGTTTATGAATGTTAAAATTGTTGGCTCTTGAAAGAATGATGAACAAAGAGAAATGCTATTGATAATCTGAAAAATCATGAAATTGATTCTTGAAGCAAGAAAAAGCAGTGAAAAAAAGCAAAAGCTTGCGAAAAAAAAGAGAGAGAAAGAAAAAGAAAAAGCAAGCAGGAAAAGCCAATAGCCCTTAAAATCAAAAGGCAAGGGTAAAAAAGATCCAAGGCTTTGAGCATCAATGGATAGGAGGGCCCAAGGAAATAAAATCCAGGCCTAAGCGGCTAAATCAAGCTGTCCCTAACCATGTGCTTGTGGCATGCAAGTCCAAGTGAAAAACTTGAGACTGAGTGGTTAAAGTCATGATCCAAAGCAAAAAGAGTGTGCTTAAGAGCTCTGGACACCTCTAACTGGGGACTTTAGCAAAGCCGAGTCACAATCTGAAAAGGTTAACCCAGTCATGTGTCTGTGGTATTTATGTATCCGGTGGTAATACTGGAAAACAAAGTGCTTAGGGCCACGGGCAAGACTCATAAAAGTAGTTGTGTTCAAGAATCAACATACTTAACTAGGAAAATCAATAACACTATCTGAAATTCTAAGTTCCTATAGATGCCAATCATTCTAAACTTCAAAAGATAAAGTGAGATGCCAAAACTGTTCAGAAGCAAAAAGCTACAAGTCCCGCTCATCTAGTTAGAACTGATATTCATTGATATTTTGAGATTTATAGTATATTCTCTTCCTTTATCCTATTTGATTTTCAGTTGCTTGGGGACAAGCAACAATTTAAGTTTGGTGTTGTGATGAGCGGATAATTTATACGCTTTTTGGCATTATTTTTAGGTAGTTTTTAGTAGGATCTAGCTACTTTTAGGGATGTTTTCATTAGTTTTTATGCTAAATTCACATTTCTGGACTTTACTATAAGTTTGTGTATTTTTCTATGATTTCAGGTATTTTCTGGCTGAAATTGAGGGATCTGAGCAAAACTCTGATAGAAGGCTGACAAAGGACTGCTGATGTTGTTGGATTCTGACCTCCCTGCACTTGAAATGGATTTTCTGGAGCTACCAAACTCCAAATGGCGCGCTCTCAATGGCGTTGGAAATTAGACATCTAAAGCTTTCCAGAAATATATAATAGTCCATACTTTATTCGTGATTAGATGATGTAAACTGGCGCTCAACGCCAGTTCCATGCTGCATTATGGAGTCAAACACCAGAAACACGTCACGAACCAGAATTGAACGCCAAAAACACGTTACAACTTGGTGTTCAACGCCAAAAGAAGCCTCTGCATGTGTAAAGCTCAAGCTTAGCCCAAGCACACACCAAGTGGGCCCCGGAAGTGGATTTCTGCATCAATTACTTACTTCTGTAAACCCTAGTAGCTAGTCTAGTATAAATTGGACACTTTACTATTGTATTAGACGTCTTTTGACAATATAGTCTCTTGACCATTTGGTCTTTTTGATCATTCATGGGGGCTGGCCATTCGGCCATGCCTGGACCATCACTTATGTATTTTCAACTGTGGAGTTTCTGCACACCATAGATTAAGGGTGTGGAGCTCTGCTGTACCTCGAGTTTTAATGCAATTACTACTATTTTCTATTCAATTCAGTTTGTTCCTGTTCTAAGATATTCATTGCACTTCACCATGATGAATGTGATAATCTGTGACACTCATCATCATTCTTACCTATGAACGCGTGACTAACAACCACCTCCGTTCTACCTTAGACTGAGCACATATCTCTTGGATTCCTTAATCAGAATCTTCGTGGTATAAGCTAGAATTGATGGCGGCATTCATGAGAATTCGGAAAGTCTAAATCTTTTCTGTGGTATTCCGAGTAAGATTTAGGGATTGAATGACTGTGACGAGCTTCAAACTCGCGATTGTTGGGCATGATGACAAACACAAAAGAATAAATGGATTCTATTCCGACATGATCAAGAACCGACAGATGATTAGCCGTGCCGTGATAGAGCATTTGGACCTTTTTCACTGAGAGGATGGGATGTAGCCATTGACAACGGTGATGCCCTACATACAGCTTTCCATGGAAAGGAGTAAGAAGGATTGAAGGAAGGCAGTAGGAAAGCAAAGATCCAACAGGGACAAAGCATCTCCATACACTTGTCTGAAATTCTCACCAATGATTTACATAAGTATTTCTATCTTTATTTTCTATTTATTTATTATTATTATTCGAAAACTCCATAACCATTTATTATCCGCTTGACTGATATTTACAAGATGACCATAGCTTGCTTCATACCAACAATCTCTGTGGGATCGACCCTTACTCACGTAAGGTTTATTACTTGGACGACCCAGTGCAATTGCTGGTTAGTTGTGCAAAGTTGTGAAGAAAGTGCTGAGTTAGTAGATGCGCATACCAATTTGAATGCCATTATTAGAGATCACAATTTTGCCTATCAACCACTCTGCTGGTGGAACTCTTCATCTGAAAATGCCTATAGAAGCCCAGGAACTCATTGAAATGGTTACAAATAACCAGTTCATGTACACTTCTGAAAGAAATCATGTGAATAATGGGACGACTCAGAAGAAAGGAGTTCTTGAGATTGATACTCTGAATGCCATATTGGCTCAAAACAAAATATTGACTCAGCAAGTCAATATGATTTCTCAGAGTCTGATTGGAGTGCAAGCTAAAGAAGCCTCCTCTGAAGGTGAAGCTTATGACCCTGAGAATCCTGCAATGGAAGAGGTGAATTACATGGGAGAAGCCTATGGAAACACCTATAATTCTTCATGGAGGAATCACCCAAATTTCTCATGAAAAGATCAACAGAAGCCTCAACAAGGCTTCAATAACAATAACGGTGGGAGAAATAGGTTTGGCAATAGCAAACCTTTTCCATCATTTTCTCAGCAACAGACAGAGAATTCTGAACAGAGCATCTCTGGCTTAACAAACATAGTCTCTGATTTATCCAAGGTCACTCTCAGTTTCATGACTGAGGCACGGTCCTCCATCAGAAATTTGGAGGCACAAGTGGGTCAGCTGAGTAAAAGAGTTACTGAAACTCCTCCTAGCACTCTCCCAAGCAATACAGAAGAGAATCCAAAAAGAGAGTACAAGGTCATCCACACGTCCAACATGGCCGAACCTGTAAATGAGGGAAAGGCAGTGATTCCCAGTGAGGAAGACCTCATGAGACGTCCACTGACCACTAGGGAGTTCCCTCATGAGGAACCAAAGGAATTTGAGACTCATATAGAGACCATAGAGATTCCACTAAACTTCTTATTACCATTCATGAGCTCTGATGAGTATTCTTCCTCTAAAGAAGATGAAGTTGTTACTGAAGGGCAAATTGCTCTGTATCTAGGAGCAATCATGAAGCTGAATACCAAATTATTCGGTAATGAGACTTGGGAGGATGAACGTCCATTGCTCATTAATGAACTAAATGCCTTGGCTCAGCTGAAGATACCTCAAAAGAAACCAGATCCCAGAAGGTTCTTAATACCTTGCACCATTGGCACTATAACCCTTGAGAAGGCTCTGTGTGACCTGGGGTCAAGTGTAAACCTCATGCCACTCTTTGTAATGGAGAAACTAGGGATCTTTGAGGTACAAGTTGCAAGAATCTCACTAGAGATGGCAGACAAATCAAAAAAACAGGCTTTTGGACTTGTAGAGGATGTTTGGTAAAGGTTACATCCCTACTGATTTCATAATCCTAGACACTGGGAAGGATGAGGATGAATCCATCATCCTTGGAAGACCCTTCCTAGCCACAGCGAAGGATGTGATTGATGTAGACAGAGGAGAGTTAGTCCTTCAAGTGAATGAGGACTACCTTGTGTTTAAGGCTCAAGGATCTTCTTCTGTAAACATATAGAAGAAGCATGAAAAGCTTCTCTCAGTACAGAGTCAAATAGGGCCCCCGCACTCAAATTCTAAGTTTGGTGTTGGGAGGCCACAATCATGCTCTGAGCACCTGTGAAGCTCTATAAGAGCTTCTTGTCAAGCTATTGACATTAAAGAAGCGCTTATTGGGAGGCAATCCAATTTTATTTATCTATATTAATTACTCTTTTATTTGTTTTCAATTGTTATGTTTTCTTTAGGATGATGATCATGTGGAGTCACAAAAATAACTGCAAAAATTAAAGCAAAATAAAAAAACAGCATCAAAAATAGCACACCCTAGAGGAAGAGCTTACTGGCGTTTAATGGGCATTTAATGCCCAGCCTAGCACCATTCTGGGTGTTTAAACGCCAGAAATGGGCAGCAGTTTAGCGTTTAAACGCCAGTAAAGGTATAAAAATGGGCGTTTAAACGCCCAGTCTGGCACCTTTCTGGGCATTTAAATGCCAGAACAGGGCGGTAGACTGGCGTTTAAACGCCAGAACAGGGCAGCAGACTGGCGTTCAAATGCCAGAAAAGGGCATCTGCCCGGCGTTTAAACTCTAGAAAGGCACACAGAAGGGCGTTTAACGCCAGCAAAGTGCAGGGATGAAAATCCTTGACACCTCAAGATCTGTGGACCCTACAGGATCCCCACCTACCCCACCTCACTCTCTCTCCTCTTCACACTTCTCCATAACGCTCTACCCAAAACACCATTCACCTATCAAATCCTACCCTTTTCCCCATATTCCCTTCACCACTCACATCCATTCCCTAATTCCCATAAACCCATCATACAAACCACCTACCCCCACCCACTCAAATTCAAACCATTTTTCCTCTCAAACCCACCCTTTCTCACACGAACCAACTCCCTCTCTTACCCTATAAATACCCCTCCTTACTCCTTCATTTTCACACATCACATACACTCTAAATCCCCCTTGGCCGAACCCTCTCAAGCCTCCATCTTCCACTCCTCTTCTTCTTCTACTCTCTTCTTTCTTCTCTTGCTCGAGGACGAGCAAACATTTTAAGTTTGGTGTTGGAAAAAGCGTTGCTTTTTATTTTCAATAACCATAAATGGCACCTAAGGCCAGAGAAACCTCTAGAAAGGGGAAGGGAAAGACAATTGCTTCCAACTCCGAGTCATGGGAGATGGAGAGGTTCATCTCAAAGGTCCATCAAGACCATTTCTATGAAGTTGTGGCCAAGAAGAAGGTGATCCCCGAGGTCCCCTTCAAGCTCAAAAGGAGTGAATATCCAGAGATCCGACATGAGATTAGGAGAAGAGGATGGGAAGCTCTCACCAATCCCATTCAACAAGTCAGAATCTTAATGGTTCAAAAGTTCTATGCTAATGCATGGATCACTAGAAACCATGATCAAAGTATGAACCCGAACCCAAAGAATTGGCTCACAATGGTTCAGGGGAAATACTTAGATGTCAGTCCAGAAAATGTAAGGCTGGCATTCAACTTGCCAATGATGCAAGGAGATGCACGCCCCTACACTAGAAGGGTCAACTTTAATCAAAGGTTGGACTAAGTCCTCATGGACATATGTGTAGAAGGAGCTCAATGGAAGAGAGACTCCAAAGACAAGCCGGTTCAACTAAGAAGGCTTGACCTCAAACCCATGGCTAGAGGATGGTTAGAGTTCATCCAACGCTCTATTATTCCTACTAGCAACCGGTCCGAAGTAACTGTAGATCGAGCCATCATTATCCATAGCATCATGATTGGAGAGAAAGTGAAAGTTCATGAGATCATACCTCTAGAACTGTACAAAGTGGCTGACAAGCCCTCCACTTTGGCAAGGTTAGCCTTTCCTCATCTCATTTGTCACCTATGTAATTTAGCTGGAATTGTCATAGAGGAAGACATCCTCATTGAAGAGGACAAGCCCATCACTAAAAAGAGGATGGAGCAAACAAGAGAGCCCACTCATGGACCTCAACAAGCGCATGAGGAAGTTCCTCATCAAGAAATCCCTGAGATACCTCAAGGGATACATTTTCCTCCACACAACTATTGGGAGTAACTCAACACCTCCTTAGGAGATTTGAGTTCCAACATGGAGCAACTAAGGATGGAGCACCAAGAGCACTCCATCATCCTCCATGAAATTAGAGAAGACCAAAGAGCCATGAGGGAGGAGCAACAAAAGCAAGGAAGAGACATTGAGGAGCTCAAGCACTCCATAAGATCTTCAAGAGGAAGAACTTGCCGCCATCACTAAGGTGGACCCATTCTTTAATTTTCTTGTTATTTGTTTTCTGTTTTTTCGATTTTTATGCTTTATGTTTGTCTATGTTTGTGTCTTCATTACATGATCATTAGTGTCTAGTGTCTATGCCTTGAAGCTATAAATAATTCCATGAATCCTTCACCTTTCTTAAATGAAAAATGTTCCTAATTACAAAAGAACAAGAAGTACATGAATTCCAAATTTTATCTTGAAATTAGTTTAATCATTTTGATGTGGTGGCAATACTTTTTGTTTTCTGAATGAATTCTTGTACAGTGCATATTTTTTATAGTGAAGTTTATGAATGTTAAATTTGTTGGCTCTTGAAAGAATGATGAACAAAGAAAAATGTTATTGATAATCTGAAAAATCATAAAATTGATTCTTGAAGCAAGAAAAAGCAGTGAAAATACAAAGCTTGCGAAAAAAATAGCAAAAAAGAAAAAGAAAGAAAAAGAAAAAGCAAGCAAAAAAAGCCAATAGCCCTTAAAACCAAAAGGCAAGGGTAAAAAGGATCCAAGGCTTTGAGCATTAATGGATAGGAGGGCCCAAAGGATTAAAATCCTGGCCTAAGTGGCTAAATCAAGCTGTCCCTAACCATGTGCTTGTGGCATGAAGGTCCAAGTGAAAAGCTTGAGACTAAGTGGTTAAAGTCATGATCCAAAAGCAAAAAGAGTGTGCTTAAGAACTCTGGACACCTCTAACTGGGGTCTTTAGCAAAGCTGAGTCACAATCTGAAAAGGTTCACCCAGTTATGTGTCTGTGGCATTTATGTATCCGGTGGTAATAAGGGAAAACAAAGTGCTTAGGGTCACGGCCAAGACTCATAAAGTAGCTGTGTTCAAGAATCAACATACTGAACTAGGAGAATCAATAACACTATCTAAATTCTGAGTTCCTAATGGATGCCAATCATTCTGAACTTCAAAGGATAAAGTGAGATGCCAAAACTGTTCAGAGGCAAAAAGCTACTAGCCCTGCTCATCTAATTGGGACTAAGTTTCATTGATATTTTGAGATTTATTGTATATTCTCTTCTTTTTATCCTATTTTGTTTTCAGTTGCTTGGGGACAAGCAACAATTTAAGTTCGGTGTTGTGATGAGCGGATAATTTATACGCTTTTTGGCATTATTTTTACATAGTTTTTAAATATGTTTTAGTTACTTTTTATTATATTTTTATTAGTTTTTATGCAAAAATCATATTTCTAGACTTTAGTATGATTTTGTATATTTTTCTATGATTTCAGGTATTTTCTGGCTGAAATTGAGGGACTTTGAGCGAAAATCTGATTCAGAGGCTGAGAAAGGACTGAGGATGCTATTGGATTCTGACCTCCCTGCATTCGAAGTGGATTTTCTGGAGCTACAAAAACCCAATTGGCGCACTCTCAATTGCGTTGGAAAGTAGACATCTTGGGCTTTCCAGAAATGTATAATAGTTTATGCTTTGCTCGATATTTGATGGCCCAAACTGGCATCCAAATGCCAGTCAGAGACCTTTTTCTGGCGTAAAACGCCAGAATTGGCACCAAAGCTGGAGTTAAACGCACAAAATGGCACCAAAACTGGCGTTTAAACTCCAAGAAGAGCCTATGCACGTGAAATCTTCAATGCTCAGCCCAAACACACACCAAGTGGGCCCTGGAAGTGGATTTCTACACTATCTACACTTACTTACTCATTTTCTGTAAACCTAGTTTACTAGTTTAGTATAAATAGCACCTTTTACTATTGTATTCAGATCTTTAGATCATTTTTGAGGCTACCTTAGGATCACTTTTGATCTCTTGATCACGTTTTGGGGCTGGCCATTCGGCCATGCCTGGACCTTCATCACTTATGTATTTTCAACGATGGAGTTTCTACACCTCATAGATTAAGGTGTAGAGCTCTGCTGTTCCTCATGAATTAATGCAAAGTACTATTATTTCTCTGTTCAATTCACACTTATTCTTATTCTAAGATATTCACTTGTACTTCAACCTGATAGATGTGATGATCCGTGACACTCATCATCATCCTCCCTTATGAATGCGTGCCTGACAACCACCTCCGTTCTATCTGTAAGAGCTTGAGTGTGTATATCTTGGCCTCCTGGCTCACGACGTATGGTTGTCTCTCCTGACAATAGAGCCTTCCATTCCGTGAGATCAGAGTCTTCGTGGTATAAGCTAGAATCAATTGGCAGCATTCTTGAGATCCGGAAAGTCTAAACCTTGTCTGTTGTATTCCGAGTAGGATCTGGGATGGGATGACTGTGACGCGCTTCAAACTTGTGACTGTTGGGCACAGTGACAGTGTGCGAAAGGATCGATGGATCTTATTCCGACATGATCGAGAACCGACAGCTGATTAGCCATGCGGGAAACCGTAGTGGACATGTTTTCACTGAGAGGACGGATGGTAGCCACTGACAACGGTGATCCACCAACATATAGCTTGCCATGGAAGGGAGTACGCAGGATTGGATGAGGACAATAGGAAAGCAGAGGCTCAGAGGGAACAAAGCATCTCCATACGCTTATCTGAAATTCCCACCAATGAATTGCATAAGTACCTCTATCCTATTTTATGTTTTATTTCTTTTAATTATCAAAACCTCATAACCATTTGAATCCGCCTGACTGAGATTTACAAGATAACCATAGCTTGCTTCAAGTTGACAATCTCCGTGGGATCGACCCTTACTCACGTAAGGTATTACATGGACGACCTAGTGCACTTGTTGGTTAGCTATGCGAAGTTGTGAAAAGTGTGAATCACGATTTCGTGTACTAGCATACCATTGAATTGATTCGAAAAATTATTTTCAAACTTGTTTGAATGATTCTTGTGGAACATAGAAGAGAGAAAGAATAAACAACCTTGTGAGTTGTTGAGCCATATTGTGTGGTTGCATATTTTAACCACAAATTTTGTTCTTGTGTGCTATGCTCCTATGATTGTGATCTTAGATTTGCTTGATTCTTTATTTCTGATGTTTGATGTTTTGAATGTATTTAGCATTATTGAGGCCATTTTTGAGTTAAAGTCACTCACCCACATAGCCGTACCCATTATATCTACCATTGTTAACTATCTTTGAGCCTTTTTAATCCCCTTTGGTTCTAATTGTTAGCACATCACATCCTTAAGCAGATAACCATGAATTGCATCTTTGATTGGCTTACGGTGATGTGTGTGTGGGGAATTTTTGGGAAGCATTGGTAGAGAAAAATTTTATTTTAGATATTCATTGAAAATTTTGGAAAATGGGTGCACATTCATATATCAATTTGCTTTAACCATATGCCATATGTCATAGGAAAATAAAAAGAAACAGAAAAGAAAAAAAATGAAATGAAAAAAAATAATAAGATGGGGACAAAAGTTATCCCAAAGAAAAAGGAAAAAAATTTTTTGAATAAGAAATACATATGTAGATTTGAATGAAAGAACATACATGAATGTGTGTAAAAAGAAAATGATAGAAGGTTAGGTTGCATTGTTGTTATTGGTTGATATAGGTTGAGTGAGATACTTGAGCTAATCAAATATCCGATTTCTTAGTCCATTTGGCCATATTATTCCTACCTTGACCTTAACCACATTACAACCCTCCAAAGACCTCATGATATTTGCATTCATGCATCATATATTTATTGATTGTTAGATGAAAAGCAAATCCTAGAAAGCATAATTAGGAGGAGACTTTAGTGATTAAACCCTAAATGCTGAGTGTTGAGAGTGTATACACACCTAGTGAGGGTTCAATCACTCAAATTCTATGTTTCCACACCACTTGTCATGCATTGAATTACTTCATTTTGATGAGTTGAATCAATTCTTTAGATTTTTATTGCATTGAATTACTTCCCTGCTTAGCCCTATATATTCATATACTTGCTTGGAAATTTTTTGGTATGTTTTCACCAAATTAATAGGACATTATAGTATAGATAGATATAGATAGTATTTAGTATACTTGCATGCATATAGATAGTTGCATTCAATAAGTTGTGACCCCTTGATCATTCTCATTGTTTGTGTTTAGTAGTGCACGAAACTGGCTCTGCAGAATTCACACAGATAGACCGGCAAGTATACCAAGTCGTCCAAGTAATACCTCAGGTGAGTGAGGGTCGATCCCACAGAGATTGTTAGTTTGAGCAAGCAGTGATTACCTTGCAGATCTTAGTTAGGCGGATAGAAATTATAGTTGTCACGAGAAAAAGCATAAAACAGAAGTATTCCCATATACATAAATCATTAGTATTAAGTTGGCCAAACTTGATACCATGAGGTATGCAATAGTAAACTAATAGCGTTAATCACTAGACAATCATGCATATAAAACATAAACTCTTGTCACCAAGACAAGTCTTAAGACATGACAGACACTGAGAGGATGCAATGAAGCATAGTTAGTCCACTCCCAAGGCTCTACAGGAAGGACTGCTCTAATACCATATTGTAACGTCCCGTCCAGCAAAATTACCTTGCTTAAGTCAGGGTATTTCTACTAGAAAGAACATTTACAAGTAATAATAATCACATAAATATTATTGATAATAATTCTTATACAAAAGAAACCAAATAAAACTCAAATACAATATACCAAACCTACCCCTCTATATGAAATAAAATCTCAAGGGACAACAGCGAGGGGACTCTACGAGACCAATTAAAACCATAAAGAAAACCTACTAATCGCTCGTAGCTTCAAATTGCATCTTCAAACCTGTGTCACTGAAAGGGTGGAAAATTTAGGGGTGAGAACCAAACCACATGTTCTCAGTAGAGGTAGAGAATGCCGTGAAAGTAAAGAATAAAACGTGATGAGCGGATAATTTATACGCTTTTTGGCATTGTTTTTAGTATGTTTTAGTTAGTTTTTGGTATATTTTATTAGTTTTTAGTTAAAATTCACTTTTCTGGACTTTACTATGAGTTTGTGTGTTTTTCTGTGATTTCAGGTATTTTCTGGCTGAAATTGAGGGACCTGAGCAAATATCTGATCCAAAGGCTGAAAAGGACTGCAGATGCTGTTGGATTCTGACCTCCCTGCACTCGAAGTGGATTTTCTGGAGCTACAGAAACCCAATTGGCGCGCTCTCAATGGCGTTGGAAAGTAGACATCCTGGGCTTTCCAGCAATTTATAATAGTCTATACTTTGCCCGAGATTTGATGGCCCAAACCGGCGTTCCAAATCAGCTCAAAACTGCCCGGTGTTAAACGCCGGAACTGGCACAAGAATGGGAGTTAAACGCCCAAACTGGCACAAAAGCTGGCGTTTAACTCCAAGAAGAGTCTCTACACAAAAATGCTTCAATGCTCAACCCAAGCACACACCAAGTGGGCCCGGAAGTGAATGTTTATGTCATTTACTCATCTTTGTAAACCTTAGGCTACTAGTTCTTTATAAATAAGACCTTTTGCTATTGTATTTTCATCTTGGTAGCTATCTTTATTCTTATGCTATCTTAGATCATTGGGAGGCTGGCCTCACGGCCATGCGTAGACCTTGTTCTTATGTATTTTCAACGGTGGAGTTTCTACACACCATAGATTAAGGTGTGGAGCTCTGCTGTACCTCGAGTATTAATGCAATTACTATTGTTCTTCTATTCAATTCAGCTTGTTCTTATTCCAAGATATTCATTTGCACTGAAGAACATGATGAATGTGATGATTATGTGACACTCATAATCATTCTCACTTATGAACGAGTGCCTGACAACCACTTCTGTTCTACAAGCAAACAAGGCTTGAATGTTTATCTCTTGGATCCTTAATCGGAATCTTCGTGGTATAAGCTAGAACTGATGGCGACATTCAAGAGAATCCGGAAGATCTAAACCTTGTCTGTGGTATTCTGAGTAGGATTCAATGATTCAATGACTATGACGAGCTTCAAACTCCTGAAGGCTAGGCGTTAGTGACAGACGCAAAAGAATCACTGGATTCTATTCC
>NC_029772.3:46990467-46990715 GCF_000817695.3 Arachis duranensis | reverse complement strand
AAAGATACAAACAATTAATCAGAAAGTGTCCTTCTGATATGCTTTCTGAATGGAGCATCATAGGTATTTTCTATGATGGTCTCTCTGAACTATCCAAAATGTCTTTGGATAGCTCTGCTGGAGGATCTCTTCATCTGAAGAAGACGCCTAAAGAAGCTTAAGAACTAATTGAAATGGTTGCAAATAACCAATTCATGTACACTTCTGAAAGGAATCCTGTGAACAATGGGGCTAATCAGAAGAAAGGA
>NC_029772.3:46969754-46986046 GCF_000817695.3 Arachis duranensis | reverse complement strand
TATTAGTTTTTAGTTAAAATTCACTTTTCTGGACTTTACTATGAGTTTGTGTGTTTTTCTGTGATTTCAGGTATTTTCTGGCTGAAATTGAGTGACCTGAGCAAATATCTGATTCAGAGGCTGAAAAAGACTGCAGATGCTGTTGGATTCTGACCTCCGTGCACTCGAAGTAGATTTTCTGGAGCTACAGAAGCCCAATTGGCGCGCTCTTAATGGCGTTGGAAAGTATAATAGTCCATACTTTGCCCGAGATTTGATGGCCCAAACCGGCGTTCCAAATCAGCTCAAAACTGCCCAGCGTTAAACGCCGGAACTGGCACAAGAATGGGAGTTAAACGCCCAAACTGGCACAAAAGCTGGCATTTAACTCCAAGAAGAGTCTCTACACGAAAATGCTTCAATGCTCAGCCCAAGCACACACCAGTGGGCCCGGAAGTGGATTTTTTATGTCATTTACTCATCTTTGTAAACCTTAGGCTACTAGTTCTTTATAAATAAGACCTTTTGCTATTGTATTTTCATCTTGGTAGCTATCTTTATTCTTATGCTATCTTAGATCATTGGGAGGCTGGCCTCACGGCCATGCCTAGACCTTGTTCTTATGTATTTTTCAACGGTGGAGTTTCTACACACCATAGATTAAGGTGTGGAGCTCTGCTGTACCTCGAGTATTAATGCAATTACTATTGTTCTTCTATTCAATTCAGCTTGTTCTTATTCTAAGATATTCATTTGCACCCAAGAACATGATGAATGTGACGATTATGTGACACTCATCAACGAGTGCCTGACAACCACTTCTGTTCTACAAGCAAACAAGGCATGAATGTTTATCTCTTGGATCCCTTAATCAGAATCTTCGTGGTATAAGCTAGAACTGATGGCGGCATTCAAGAGAATCCGGAAGGTCTAAACCTTGTCTGTGGTATTCTGAGTAGGATTCAATGATAGAATGACTGTGACAAGCTTCAAACTCGCGATTGTGGGGCGTTAGTGACAGACGCAAAAGAATCGAATGAATTACATAAGTATATCTAGCTTTATCTTTATGTTTTATTCATACATCATCCATAACCATTTGAGTTTGCCTGACTAAGATTTACAAGGTGACCATAGCTTGCTTCATACTAACAATCTCTGTGGGATCGACCCTTACTCGCGTAAGGTTTATTACTTGGACGACCCAGTACACTTGCTGGTTAGTTGTGCGAAGTTGTGATAAAGAGTTGAGATTGCAATTGTGCGTACCATGTTGATGGCGCCATTGATGATCACAATTTCGCCCACCAAAACGCAAATAGTTAATTCCATTCAAAAATATTTAAAAGAAAAACTGTTTTCATTTGCAGTGATCTTTACTCGCCTTATCAACCTTTTATTTTGAAAACCAACGGCATAACATTCAAAAATCCAAAATCTTATAAAGCATCATTTAATTATCCAAAATTCTAAACCCATATTTTCCTTTAACAAAATCTTAAAAGTTTTCCTAGACCGTATGAATGACTAAAATATGCCAAGCATAGGTTCATTAAGTCTATGCTGAACCAGCTCAATCTTTCATACTTACTAAACCTCAAACACAATCCAATCATGGCCTCAGGCCCAAGTAATTCAACCAACACCCAATTCACCACGATCCAGCCAATCAGTTACAAACACAAGTAATGAGGTTCAAACATAATCAAGAGCAATTATATCAAGTATAGTAATTAGCAGTTATCAGAATTATTCATTTAGGCAAACCAATTACAATATACACACCTAAACAATGTCACATAGATGCATATGATGAATGTCTAGTCCTAGTGCAGGTAATGAGCTCATTTGTCAGTTTCTACCCACTCCCGACGTAATTGATAGGCAAAATTGTGATTTCTAATAATTGAATTCATGTTCGTTCTCTCCCTGGTAATGGCACTAAAAACTTGGTGCATGATACCATGGTCCAAACATAACTTCACAACTTCACACAACTAACCAGCAAGTGCACTGGGTCGTCCAAGTAATAAACCTTACGTGAGTAAGGGTCGATCCCACGGAGATTGTTGGTATGAAGCAAGCTATGGTCATCTTGTAAATCTCATTTAGGCGGATTTAAATGATTATATTGGTTTTCAAAAATAATAATAAATAAAACATAAAATAAAGATAAAGATACTTATGTAGATCATTGGTGGGAATTTCAGATAGGCGTATGAAGATGCTGTGCTCCTTCTGAATCTCTGCTTTCCTATTGCCTTCATCCAATCCTTCTTACTCCTTTCCATGGCAAGCTTTATGTAGGGCATCAACGTTGTCAATGGCTACATCCCATCCTCTCAGTGAAAATGGTCCAAATGCTCTGTCACAGCACGGCTAATCATCTGTCGGTTCTCGATCATGTCGGAATAGAATCTATTGATTCTTTTGCGTTTGTCATCACACCCAACAATCACGAGTTTGAAGCTCGTCACAGTCATTCAATCCCTGAATCCTACTCGAAATACCACAGACAAGGTTTAGACTTTCCGGATTCTCATGAATGCCGCCATCAATTCTAACTTATACCACGAAGATTCTGATTAAGGAATCCAAGAGATATGCGTTTGGTCTAAGGTAGAACGGAAGTGGTTGTCAGTCACGCGTTCATAGGTGAGAATGATAATGAGTGTCATGGATCATTACATTCATCATGTTGAAGTGCAACGAATATCTTAGAATAGGAATAAACTGAATTGGATAGAAAATAGTAGTAATTGCATTAAAGCTCGAGGTACAGCAGAGCTCCACACCCTTAATCTATGGTGTGTAGAAACTCCACCGTTGAAAATACAAAAGTAATCAAGGTCCAGGCATGGCCGAATGGCCAGTCTCCACAAAAGACATATAAATTCGAAAATAGGGAAAAGGACCAGATATGTGGTCAAAAGACCGAATGGTCAAAAGAAGACGTCTAATACTATAATAAAATGTCATATTTATACTAGACTAGCTACTAGGGTTTACAGAAGTAAGTAATTGATGCAGAAATCCACTTCCAGGGCCCACTTGGTGTGTGCTTGGGCTGGGCTTGAGATTTACACGTGCAGAGGCATCTTTTGGAGTTGAACGCCAAGTTATAACGTGTTTTTGGCGTTCAACTCTGGTTCGTGACGTGTTTCTGGCGTTTCACTCCAGAATGCAGCTTGGAACTGGTGTTGAACGCTAGTTTGAGTCATCTAATCTCGAACAAAGCCGTTGAGAGCGCGCCATTTGGAGTTTTATAACTCCAGAAAATCTATTTCGAGTGCAGGGAGGTCAGAATCCAACAGCATCAGCAGTCCTTTGTTAGCCTTCTATCAGAGTTTTGCTCAGGTCCCTCAATTTCAGCCAGAAATTACCTGAAATCACAGAAAAACACACAAACTCATAGTAAAATCCAGAAATGTGAATTTAGCATAAAAACTAATAAAAACATCCCTAAAAGTAGCTAGATCTTACTAAAAATTATCTAAAAACAATGCCAAAAAGCGTATAAATTATCCGCTCATCAGTAACCCAGCATTACTAGCCGGATATGGCTTTCCTGTTGGCTATAACTCTGTGTACAGGAAATAACCCCTCTGCCACCACAGGGTCCACTGCACGCAGGAAATAACACATCAGTCACTGCAGGGATGTATACCGACACACCTTCTGTATACAGGAAATAACCCCTCTGCCACTACAGAAATGGAACAGGTGGTCACCGTACTTCTATAGCAGGAAATAACCCCTCTGCCTTACAGAAATAAAATATGGGTCTGTACCATAGGAAAGCATTCTCAGTGGTCACACTACTATCTATCTGACTGCCTCAATGCAGCAGATCATCACATAATCATTCTCATTACCATCATTCATTCTAATTATTCATCATCACTTTCACATTCTTACGCAGTACCACTTTCTTTCTCTGTTCAATCATACTATACAAACTTTACATCTTTCCTTTTTCTTTCATTATTGCAAATATGCAAGCGGGACATGACCCACACCCTTGCCAACAATCTCGTATACCAAATAATCTCTTTTTAAAAGAATCATTGAAGTTTTTATCATTAAATAAGCCTTAAATATTGATTTTGATTAAGTCCTTATACTTTTATGAAAATTTAGACATAATCTCCTTTAAAAATAGGACTTATCCACCCTTACGGGTTCCTTCTTTCTCAACATTTCGTCAGCCTCTTTCAGCAATTGCCACAGCAATATATTCCCAAAAACATTTGATAATAGAAAATCTATTTCTTAAATTCCATATCCAAAATAATTACCAACACAACTTGGCAGCCTGATTTCCATTTTGTTTTTAAAATATCAAATGAATTCGGAATTACGCAAACTTTATATCCATGCGACCTTCTCGAATTAATCTTTCTATTAAACCAAAAATCATAATTTTTTGTTGACTCTGTTATTGGGAATATAAGCAAAATCGTGACTGCTCTGCAGTGTTTTAAATCCAGAAAACAGCAGCAGCATACAACATTCGAAATTTCATATAAAATCCAAATTGAATCCAACCACCTTAAAAATTAATGTGGTTAAACTTAACTTATCCAAATTTCTTTCTCAATTGGTTCCAGGGTCATACCATTTTTAATGAAGGAGTTACGTAGCTTGGAAGTTAGGTAATTTTCTGCAGAATTCTGTTTTACAAATCATTAAACACAACCTCTTCCAAGTCTCATAACTCACTTATTAAAACATGAAAAACCCTGAAATTTGAATCATATGTACTAAACATACTCAACTTTCACCTCAAATTAGTTTCATCTCAATATCATTCCAGAATTAAAAATTATAAAGTCTCAAAGTTACTGACTTAGAAAACAAAACCTAACTTTTACTGCATAATACATCTTAATTTAAAAATCCAAATCTTTAAAACCACAACTCTAACAATTCTAAGTTTTTATGAAATTAAAGGATTAGGACCAAAGTTTCATTTAAAATTGGTTCCATTTCAAAAATCAAACTGGAGAAATTCCAATAGAGGAAACAAGTTTCTGCTGTGTTAAATGTTATGCAGAAAAACCAGATTTGACATCCATAATTCAAAAATTCACCATAAATCATAAACTTAATGAAAAAGTCTCAAATTTACCAGTCCAGCTCCCTATATTCCGGAGCTTAATCCGGACTTGGTTTCATGCAATTTCGATAATCACAGAATTAGTTATAGCTTTTCAAATTTGCTGACTCAGTTTAGAAATTATGCAGAAAATCAGATTTTAGAATTCAACTTGAAAAACCATAACTAATTCTCTAGTTGATACAAAACCTTCAAAATTGAGTTTTCACAATTACACTTAATATAATTTACTTAACACTTAAATTCTTATCATTTCAGTCACTATAGAGTCACTGATTTACTTTCAAAATTGCCATTTAATTTCAGGAGAACCTGATTTTCAGCAAACCATTTAGTATTCAAAATCCAACCCTTCAATACCCGTCAAAACCAATTCCAAATCAACCACCAACCAAGCTCATTAACATTATAATATACCAAATAATAGCTCAACAGCAACAAATCCAATATAACTCATTAAAATTCAGTAATTCTCAACAATAAGTCATTAAACTATTCCCAATCTACATAATCAATCAATATCACCAATCAACAATTCCAAATCACAATCTCAACCCTTCCAATCATAATTTTAGCCACAATTCAATATTCACATAATCAATTAATTACTCACAGCTATTAAATCTATTTGCAGTTATTCAATAAACCTTTTAGGCATTCTTAAATTAAAATCATTTTAAACCCCTACCTCGATGTCGCAATCGCATAGTTTAACGCAAGAATCCCTGCTTAGTCTAACCTGGCAACTGCAGCGGCGATTTCAACGCAACCGGGACGGCGGCAGCAGCATCAATTCTGGTTACGCTCGCAGCAACGGCAATTTCGGCAATTTCAGCATAACACCATAATACTAAAACAGAGATATTGGCTATCATAATTAAAATAAGAACATAATAGAGAAACAAAATACCAAACAGAATAAGAGCAAGAGCGTTACAGGGTTAGGAATAGAGGTTCAATGTCAAAACGAAGAGGATGGTGCAGTCGTTTCTCTCCTCCAGTGACAAGTTCCAGCTGTAACGATTGCAACAAATACAGTGTGCTCAAGAACATTAAAGATGGAGACAAGGTCATTCTAAAGCAACAAAAGATTCATAGACAGTGACTCTGGTAACTAGGGAACAACGAACTCACCCATATGAACAACAGCAACCAAGGTCTCCGGCGACGGCGGCGGAAGAGGAACGACTCCTCCTCTGCTGCGTCACTCTCAATGGCAGCGGCAGCAAACCCTGATGGCAACGGGAATAGGGTGCGACAATGATGAAGGCTCGACGAAGATAGTAAGGCACGATGGTGCAGGTCAGCATATTCTCTTCGCATCTCACCCTCAGCGAACGGCAACGGCGATACACGAACAACGGCAACGGGGCGTGGCTCGACGGCGGCTCCTTCCTCTCCTCCGTGGGTCACGTTCGCCTCTCCCTTTCTTCTCTGCGACAGCAGCTCGGCAGCGGCACCAAGCTCCGTGGCATTGTTCCTCTCCCTCTTTTCTTCTCCCTCGTCCTCTGTCTCCCTTCCTGTTCTCTGTTTTCCCCTATCTTCCCTCTTTCCCCTTCCTTTCTTTTCCCTTTCTGTTTTCCCCCTCGAGCTCCCCTGTTTCCTTTCTTTCCCATTCTGTTTGTGCGTATGTTTTGTGAATTTAGGATAAAATTAGGTTTTTAATTAGGAATTTAGGGTTAAGGTATAATGTATATGAGTAATATAACAACCTTTACAAAATATTTGAGATAGAATATCAATTTAAGATTCAAATATAATACCATAAAAATTACTTTCAAAACGCATAAGATTTTATTTATCAACATATCAATGAGCTCAAACAATTATTTTTAATTTAAATTATAAAATAAGCATACTAATCACATTTTATAAAATACGGTTAAACTCGAAATATCAATTACCTATATTAAATTATATGACCTTTCATTATTTTTCCATCATAACTTTAATTTCAATTTATATAAAATGACTAATTAAAATAAAAGTTGTACATAAATATTAATTGACTTAAACTTAAAATATTTATAAAAATCAATTTAATCATTCATAATAAATTAATCTCTAAGAGCTCAAATTAATAAAATAAACCATAATTTAATCATAATACAATTTTCTTAAATTAAATTATATAACACTTCCATTACTGAATTCTAATTTGAAATTATTTAAAATAACCAATTATAAAAATTTAGACAAAAAATATTAATTAACTTAACTCCAAATATTAATAAAACTAATTTAATTATTCTTAATTGATTTATAAAATAAGATATCAAATTAATAAAATAAATCGTAACCTTTTAAGAATAAAAGTTACTTAAATTAAATCATACAATTCTTTCTTATTTTTCAATTACTAAAATTATACAAAATATTCCATTATATAAAATTTCTTAAGAATCTTAATTGGTTTAAAATGAAATTACCTCCGAATCTACTTAATTATTTCTAATAAAATAATTTTTAAAATTATAAAGTTTAAACTTAATAAAATAAAGTCACAATTTATTTATAATTATATTTTCAAAAATGCGGGATGTTACAGTTAACCTCCTCTACTGCAGCAATCCACCATGTTGAGATGACTCAAGTCCTCTCATCAAGCCACCTCTAGGTTTCTTACTGTAGTAGAAGATGAAGCTCTAAGCAATCCACTCCCTTTCACGATCCTACTCAAGGTGCCACAGACAAAGCAATCTTCCAGATCAGAAAGTGCTGCTTCTCTGACTCTAGCCTTAATACCACAAAGACCTCACGCACCCATAGTCAACGTGATTTCATGTCACGTATCTAAAATTGCTCAGATATTCTATTGGAATCCCAATGCAATCTCTAGCTTTAGTTCAACGCTATTTGGGTTAGGACACGCACAGAACCTATGTAGAACAAAGGTGATTGTCACGGGTCACCCTCAATTCATGAGATGAAGAACAAGAATATGTAAGAGAATAGAATCAGACATATTGAACTAGAACGGTAATATTATTAATCCATAAAACTCAGCAGAGCTCCTAACCTTAACCTTAGGAAGTTAGTGACTCATGCTGTTTGAAAATACAATGAAAGGTTTGAATGGGCAAAGATCTCTAACAACGATGATCTTTGTTGTATATATACTAATCTGCTAACTAAGAATTACAGAAATAAGATAAGTAGTCTTGTAGTGCGAAATCCACTTCTGGGGCCCACTTGGTGAGTGTTTGGGCTGAGCTTTGAGTGTCTCCACGTGCTAGTATGCCTTAGGGGCGTTGAACGCCCAGTAAAGACCTCCTTACCGGCGTTCAACGCCAGAGATGGCTCACCCTTGGGCGTTGAACGCCTAGTAAGAACTTTTTTACTGGTGTTCAATGGCAGATTATCCCCTTTAGATTTGGCATCCACTTCTACAGTGTTGGCCTTGCACTCTTGTCTCAGGTTTACTTCAGTCTTACTTGGAAGAGTGTTAGGAGGGGTCTCAGGGATTCTCTTGCCCAGCTGACCAATTTGTACCTCCAGATTTCTGATGGAGGACCTAGTTTCTGTTATGAAACTATGAGTGGTCTTAGAGAGTTCAGAGACTATGATTGCTAAGTCAGAAAGACTCTACTTAGAAGTCTCCATCTGTTGCTGAGAAGATGGGAATGGTGGTCTGTTGTTGAACCTATTCTAGGTTCTTCCACCTTGATTATTGTTGAAGCCATGCTGAGGTTCTATTGATCCTTCCATAAAAGGTTAGGATGATTCCTACATGAAGGATTATAGGTGTTTCCATAGGGTTATCCCATGTAATTCACCTCCTCCATCAAAGGTTGATCTGGATCATAGGCATCTCCATTATAGGAAGTGTCTTGAGTACTTCCAGCTGTAGCTTGCATTCTAGTCAAATGCTGAGAAATCATTCTAGTAATACCTATTGGGTCAAGATCTTGTTCCGAGCCAATATGGCATTCAGAGTGTCAACTTCTAGGACTCCTTTCTTCTGAGCTACCCTATTGTTCACAAGATTTCTCTTAGAAGTATACATGAATTGGTTGTTTGCAACCATCTCAATGAGTTCCTGTGCCTCTGTAAGCATTTTCTTCAGGTGGAGTGATCCTCCAGCAGAATGATCCAAGGACATCTTGAATATCTTAGATAGACAATCATAGAAGAATCCTAGGATAGACCACTCTAAAAGCATGTCAGAAGGACATCTTTTGATCAGTTGCTTGTATCTTTCGCAAACTTCACAAAGGGATTCACCCTTTTTTTCTGAAGGTTTGAACTTCCATCCTGAGCTTGCTCATCTTTTGAGGTGGAAAGAACTTGGCTAAAAAAGCATTGACCAGCTTTTCCCAAGAGTCTAGGCTTTCCTTAGGTTGAGAATCCAACTGCATCCTAGCTCTGTCTCTAACAACAAAAGGGAAAAGTATAAGAATGTAGACCTCAGGATCCACTCCATTGGTCTTAATAGTATCACAGGTTTGCAAGAATTCAGAGAAGAACTTATGTGGATCTTCTAGTAGAACTCCATGGAATTTACAATTCTGTGGTATTAGAGAGACTAACTGAGGTCAAGCTCAAAGTTATTTGCTCTAATGGCAGGTATGGAGATACTTCTTCCATAGAAGTTAGAAGTGGGTGTAGTGAAGTCACCAAGAACATAAATGCATGTCCATTATTCTGTTCGGCTGCCATATCTATGTTTTTAGCTTCTTGTTCGAATAGCTCTGTGAGGTTTCCTCCGAAGTGTTGTGCTTTAGCTTGTTGTAAACGCTTCCTCAGGGTCCTCTTAGGTTCAAGATCAAGATCAAAGAAAGGTTCATTATCCTTGTTCCTGCTCATAAACAAGAAGAAAGAATGCAAGAAGAGAGAAAGAAAAGGATTATCTATATCAGAGTATAAAGGTCCTTTGTTAGAGAGAGATAGATCAAGAAGAGAAGAAAAGAATATGTCCTTTAATGAGGATAGTTTTCAAAAATTAATAAGGAGAGAAGGAGAGATATTTTTGAAAATAAAGAGAGAGAAAGAGATGAAATTTTTGAAAAAGAAGAGAGAGAAAGTAGTTAGAAAATTTTGAATAAGAAGAAAGAGAAAGAAAAATAAAAAGAGAATAATATAAAACATGTAACTAACTAAGAAAGATTTAAAAATAAGATAAGATAAAAGATTTGAAAAAGATTTAATTTTAAAGATTTTGAAATTTAAAATTGAAAAGAAAAAGTTAACAAGAGAAGATAAGAATTGAAAAGATTTGAAAAATATTTGATTTTGAATTTTGAAAAAGATTTGATTTTGAAATTTGAAATTAAGATGAGATAAGATAGCGATTTGAAAAACTTTTCAATTTTAAAATTTTAAAAGAAAGATAAGATTTGAAATTTGAAATTAAGATAAGATAATATAATGATTTGAAATTAAAATTTGAAAATTTATTTGTGGAATTTTCGAAAATTGAGATATATATATATATATATATTGATTTTTTTTGAATTAACGAAGAAAGAGAAAAACAACCAAAAGACAAAAAACTTAAAATTTTTAGATCAAGACACTAATCTTTTTTGAAAATTAAAAAAGAAAAACACCAAACATAAAAGTTTTTAAGATTAAAACAAGAAAAGAATCAAGAACAAATTGAATACCAAGAAAGAACACTAAGAGCATTTTAAAAAAATCAAAGGAAACAAAGTACACACGAAGGACACCAAACTTAAGAATTGACACTAGACTCAAACAAAAGACACTATTTTTTATTTTTTTTTTGAAAATTTTTTTATTTTTTCGAAAAAGGGAAATAAAAGACTTAAACAAAATAGTAAAAAGTACCTAATCTAAGCAACAAGATAATCCAGAAGTTTGTCAAATGCGAACAATCCTCGGCAACAGCGCCAAAAACTTGGTGCACAAAACTGGCTCCGCAGAATTCGCACAGATAGACGAGCAAGTATACCGGGTCATCCAAGTAATACCTCAGGTGAGTGAGGGTTGATCCCACGGAGATTGTTGGTTTGAGCAAGCAGTGGTTACCTTGAAGATCTTAGTTAGGCGGATAGAAATTATAGTTGTCACGAGAAAAAGTATGAAACAGAATAAATAAATAAAACATCACTAGATAAGTGTGAAATCGATGGTGATAGAACGGTTGAGGCTTCGGAAGTGCTTTGTCTTTCCAGATTAACTTTTCTTACTGTCTAGTTCAATAACTTTCTGATTCCTTCAATGGCAGCCGTAAGTGATTAACTCATGTCCTCTCATCAAGTTAACCTCCTCTACTGTAGAATCCACCATGTTGAGATGACTCGTGTCCTCTCATCAAGTCACCTCTAGGTTTCTCACTGTAGCAGAAGATGAAGCTCTAAGCAATTCGCTCCCCTTCACGATCCTACTCAAGGTGCCACAGACAAGGCAAATCTTTCGGGTTAGAAAGTGTTGCTTCTCTGACGCTAGCCTTAACATCACAGAGACCTCACGCACCCATAGTTAATAGGGTTTCATGTCACGTATCCAAAGTTGGTCAAATGCTCTCTCCAAATCTGCAATGCAATCTCTAACTTTAGTTCAATGCTATCTGGGTCAGGACTCGCACGGAACCCATGCAGAACAAGGGTGATTGTCACGGGTCACCCTTAATTCATGAGATGAAGAACGAGAATGCATAAGAGAATAGAATCAGACATATTGAACTAGAATGGTAATATTTTTAATCCATGAAACTCAGTAGAGCTCCAAACCTTAACCTTAGGAGGTTAGTGACTCATGTTGTTCAAAAATACAATGAAAGGTTCGAATGGGCAAAGATCTCTAACAAGGGTGATCTTGTTGTATATATACTAATCTACTAACTAAGAATTACAGAAATGAGATAAACTAGTCTTGTAGTGCAAAAATTCACTTCTAGGGCCCACTTGGTGAATGTTTGGGCTGAGCTTTGAATGTCTCCACGTGCTAGTACCCCTTAGGGGCATTGAACGCTGGCTAGGGACTTTCTTTTAGGCGTTGGACGCCAGCTGCTCCCCTGTGGGCGCTGGACGCCAGGAATGGGGCTAGTGGCTGGCGTTGAACGCCAGTTTTGGGCCTTCATTTCCAAAGAAAAGTATAAACTATTATATATTTTTTTCAAAGACCTAGATGTTAGCTTTCCATAGCCTTTGCGATCGTGCCATTTAGACTTCTATACCTCCAGAAAAGCTCCTTCGAGTGCACGGAGGTCAGATCCTGACAACATCTTCAGTGCTTTCTCTGTCTCAAATTCAGACTTTTGTTCAAGCTCCTCAATTTCAGCCAGAAAATACCTGAAATCACCATAAAACACACAAACTCGAAGTAGAATCCAAAAATGTGAATTTTCCACTAAAACCTATGAAAATAGAATAAAACTTAAACGAAACATAATGAAAACTATATGAAAATGATGCTAAAAAGCGTATAAAACATCCGCTCATCATTTAGCATGAGTACATGCTATTGTTTAAGTGTGGGAGAATTGATGAGCCCATATTTGACGATAACTTTTGGCTTAAATTGGACGGATTTCATCATATAAACTCATACTTAATCACCAAATTAGCATACTTCTGTGATTTCTCCCTAATTTGGACCTAAATGTGAAAATATGCATTTTTATGCTTAAATTGATCATTTTAATTCCACTTTTATTCCATTTGATGTCGTGATATAATTTGTGATTGATTTCAGGTCCTAGAGGCATGAATGGTTTGGTAGAAGTGGAAGGAAGCATGCAAAATAGGAGATTTCATGAAGAAAACAAAGGAGAAGCACTCAGTCAACTGTGCATACGCACAACTCCTGTGCAGACACACAAATGCAGAAATCAGCAAGTGTGCGTACGCACAACCCCGTGCGTACGCACAGATAAAAAATCAGCAAGTGTGCGTACGCACAAGTCCCTGTGCGTGACTTCATTAATGAAGCACGTGACTCGCGATTTTGAGGCTTTCTTAGCCCAATTTTGAGTGTGATAAAGCTGGTTTAAGGTGTTATATGAAGGGGACATCAACACATATCATGGCATTAGCTTAAAATTAGTTTTAAGGAGCTCTTATTTTAGGATAGAAAATGAATTAGGAGTATGAGTAGTGTAGATAGAAAATTCTTTCTTAGGGTTTGCTTAATTTCCATTGTTGCATTTTATAGTTCAATCTTGGTCTTGGATTTTACTATCTCATTGTATGTACTCTTTAATTTCCTCTTTAATTTCACTACTCTTGCTACACTTTCTTTTATTTCAAGTCACTTTTTTAATATATGCCATTTTGATTTCTTGAAGTTTTGGTTGATGAATTTAATGTTTTATGATTTCTCCTTGCTTGTTTGAATGTTTATTGTTGATATTGTGAATAGTTTGGTTATAGTTTTCATTTTCCTTTGCAATTTTACATGTTTTGGTTTTATTCCCACCAAGTATTTGTGAAAATGCCACTTGGTAATTGAGTAGATTTCACACCTTGTCTTGGGATATGAGTTCCTAGGATACTAGAGTCATAATGTCCGACATTTAGTAGTAATTCTTAGGTAGTTAGTTGACTCTTGTTTCCATTGACGCTAGCTTTTTACTAAGAAATTAGTAAGTCAGCTATGACTTATGGATTAATGTCAATAATGCTTGCTTGACTTACTCCTCGATGTTAGGGTTGACTAAGCGAGATTGACTCATCATAATTGTCATAGTTGTGGTTATGACAATGATAGGATTCCTTAATTCTCATTCCTAAGTCAAGGCTATTTTATGCATTTATAGCATTTTCACTAGTTTTGATCTAGTTTCCTTTTTAATTGCATTAATAATATCCTTTTTGATCATTTATTAGTTCTTTTATTTCTTAGTTCCTTTAATTTTTTGTTCCTTAATTCAAAATCCCCTTTTGCTCACAACCAAGAGTGTGACACCTTAGTTGCATTGTCCAAGGGAGACAACCTGAGGTTTAATTACTCTTGGTTATTTTTATTTGAAATTAAACTTTGATGGTGGGAGTTGGTTGCCGGTTTGGTCTATACTTGCAACGGAAGTTATTTTAAGTAGAAAAATCCAAACCTGGTGCAATCCCTACGTGTCAGTGATGATGACGCTCTCAGCAGAAAGTCTCCAAGTATTGTATGGAGCACGATTAAAGAGAAGTAAATGTTAATTAAGTTTGTAGTCTAAAGTGGGATGTTGAGGTAATAGCTAGAGGTATTAGATTAAATCAATTGAATTTCAAGAAATTGGAAGGCCGAGAGAGTTTGGGAAGCATAGTAGTAGATAAGGAACTACCTTGAATGTTGAAGTCCGTTGACCAAAGGAGTCAAAAAAAGAAAAAGAAGGATAGAGGAAGAGTATGGAGGTTTAAAGAGAGGACTTTTGTACCAAATATCATAAGTTTGAGATGTGAAATACTGTCTGAAGCCCACAAAGGCGGACTTTTGAGTTCATCCTACAGTCACTAAGGTGTACCATGAACTAAAGTAGATGTTTTAGGTGGCATGGAGTAAGAGATGATGCAGTATCACTTGCAATCTAGTGTCTGACGTGTTAGAAAGTGAAGATAGAATATTAGAGACTGTACGTTAAGGAGAGAGTAAGGAGGGCACAAGATGCTAGTCGTTTCTGTATTGAGGTGGACCCAAAGAAATTAAGTGTTTTGGATTTTGGAATGATAGCCAAAACAACGAAAGAGGACTAAAGGAAATTTGAGTTAAGAGTTCTAATTGTGAAAAGCCGATAGAATAATTCCATCGACCAGAGAGGGAACCTATAGAGTTAAAAAGGGGGAGAAGCTATGTATTCTTAGAAACTACTTTGAAAACTAATAACAAATGAGCAATCAAACTAAAAAAAAGTTTAACCCGAGGTACGTTGTGTCGTCTAATGTGTTAGAACAAATTGAACCAGTGGTATATCAAGTGTTTTTACTACCGTATCTTTCAAACATGCACAACGTATTCCTTGCCTCACAGCTTTGGAAGTGTATTTTCCCATGCAACTAATGTCCTGGAACTTGAACCATTTCAATTCAAAAAGTTTCAAGTGACTCCAATTAGGATTGACGGTATCAACATTAAGGAACTCCAAAGATAAGAGGTCCCATTAGTAAAGGTGACATGGAAGTCAAGTCAAAAGGGAGGAGCAGACTGGAGGATTTGATTTGGGATGAGGAAGGACTAACCACGCTTATTTGAAGTAGTTAAATTTTGGGGACAAAATTCCAAATTAGGTAGGTATGATGTAACCCGCGAAATTGCAAGGTTCTGAAAACTAGATCGGACCGGCCGGTTTGACTGGTTAAACCTCGAACCGAAACTTATTAAGATTTGGTTTAACTTATAAAACCGTTAATTTAAAAACTGCCTAAAAACCGTTGAACCGGCCAAGAACCTGCCGGTCAGACCGAACCGGGACCTGGCCAGTTTTGCTGAAACGGTGCCGTTTTGGGTTTTGGATAAAAACAAAAAGGAAAGCGTTCGGCGTTCAGTCTCCTCCTCCTCTCAAACTCACTTTCAAACAAAAAACAAAACCCTAGTAGTAGCCTCCACCGCTGCTACAAGGAAGGAGACACTGCCACCGTTCGTCGCGCCATCGTTGTTCTTGAGCTCTCCAACCTCTGTTCACTCCAACTCCTCTGAACTCTCACTCTCTTAAACGAAGTTGTCTTCCCCCAAAAAGAAACCCTAGCTTACAATAGCTTCCACCGCCGTTCGTCGCGCTCAGGAGCTTCTGTCCTTGTTTGGTCGTCGTCGTCGTGATCCAAGTCTCCAACTCCTCTCCTCATTCACTGGTGCACGAAATTGTGATCACTACAACTTCGCACAACTAACCAGCAAGTGTACTGGGTCGTCCAAGTAATAAACCTTACGCGAGTAAGGGTCGATCCCACAGAGATTGTTGGTATGAAGCAAGCTATGGTCACCTTGTAAATCTTAGTCAGGCAAACTCAAATGGGTATGGTGATAAACGCATAAAACATAAAGATAAAGATAGAGATACTTATGTAATTCATTGGTAGGAATTTCAGATAAGCGTATGAGGATGCCTTCCCTTCCGTCTCTCTGCTTTCCTACTGTCTTCATCCAATCCTTCTTCCTCCTTTCCATGGCAAGCTTAAGCAAGGGTTTCACCGTTGTCAGTGGCTACCTCCCATCCTCTCAGTGGAAATGTTCAACGCACCCTGTCACGGCACGGCTATCCAGCTGTCAGTTCTCGATCATGTCAGAATAGAATCCAATGATTCTTTTG
>NC_029772.3:46969354-46969530 GCF_000817695.3 Arachis duranensis | reverse complement strand
TCTTCTTGGAGTTAAACGCCAGCTTTTGTGCCAGTTTGGGCGTTTAACTCCCATTCTTGTGCCAGTTCCGGCGTTTAACGCAAGGAATTCTGAGGGTGACTTTGAACGCCGGTTTGGGCCATCAAATCTTGGGCAAAGTATGGACTATCATATATTGCTGGAAAGCCCAGGATGTC
>NC_029772.3:46968879-46969026 GCF_000817695.3 Arachis duranensis | reverse complement strand
AATCAAATAAGATAAAAAGAAGAGAATATACTATAGACTCCAAATTATCAATGAAACTTGGCTCCAATTAGATGAGCGGGAATTTTAGCTTTTTGCCTCTGAATAGTTTTGGCATCTCACTTTATCCTTTGAAATTCAGAATGATTT
>NC_029772.3:46967893-46968221 GCF_000817695.3 Arachis duranensis | reverse complement strand
GAAAGTGCATCCCTTGAGATGAATCTCTCCATCTCCCATGACTCGGAGGTGGAAGCTTTTGCCTTCCCTTTCCTCTTTCTAAAGGTTTCTCCGGCCTTGGATGCCATAAATGGTTATGGAAAAACAAAAAGCAATGCTTTTACCACACCAAACTTAAAAGGTTTGCTCGTCCTTGAGCAAAATAAGAAAGAAGAGAGTAGAAGAAGAAGAAATGAGGAAGATGGGAATGGCTTTTGTTTTTGGCCAAGAAGGGGAAGAAGTGGTGTGTAGGTTGTATGAAAATGAAGGAGTGAAGGAGGGTTTATATAGGAGAGGGGGAAGGGTGATG
>NC_029772.3:46965995-46966389 GCF_000817695.3 Arachis duranensis | reverse complement strand
CTTAAACACCAAGGATTCTTCATTCACTTGAATGATCAACTCTCCTCTATCAACATCAATCACAGCCTTTGCTGTGGCTAGGAAGGGTCTGCCAAGGATGATGGATTCATCCATGCACTTCCCAGTCTCTAGGACTATGAAATCAGTAGGGATGTAATGGTCTTCAACTTTAACCAGAACATCCTCAACAAGTCCATAGGCTTGTTTTCTTGAATTATCTGCCATCTCTAGTGAGATTTTTGCAGCTTGCACCTCAGAGATCCCTAACTTCTCCATTACAGAGAGAGGCATGAGGTTTACACTTGACCCTAAGTCACACAAGGCCTTCTTGAAAGTCATGGTGCCTATGGTACAAGGTATAGAAAACTTCCCAGGATCTTGCCTCTTTTGAGGC
>NC_029772.3:46963959-46964848 GCF_000817695.3 Arachis duranensis | reverse complement strand
TGTCTCTTACAGCAAAAGGGAATAGCATAAGTCTGTAGACCTCAGGGTCAACCCCATTAGTCTTGACTGTGTCACAGATTTGCAAGAATTCAGCTAAAAATTGATGAGGATCTTCTAATGGAAGTCCATGGAACTTGCAATTCTGTTGCATTAGAGAAACTAATTGAGGCTTAAGCTCAAAGTTGTTTGCTCCAATGGCAGGGATAGAGATGCCTCTCCATAGAAGTCGGGAGTAGGTGCAGTAAAGTCACCCAGCACCTTCCTTGCATTGTTGGCATTGTTGTTGTTTTCGGCTGCCATGTGTTCTTCTTCTTTGAAGAATTCGGTTAGGTCCTCTACAGGTTCTTCTTTGAAGATTTTTGTTAGGTCCTCTACAGAGATTTGTGCTTTGGCTTCTCTTAGCTTTCTCTTCAAGGTCCTTTCAGGTTCAGGATCAGCCTCAACAAGAATGCTTTTGTCCTTGCTCCTGCTCATAAGAAAGAGAAGGGAACAAGAAAATGTGGAATCCTCTATGTCACAGTATAGAGATTCCTTTAGGTGTCAGAGAAAAAGAAAAGTAGAAGACAGAAGTAGAAAATTCGAACTTATCAAAGGAGATGGAGTTCAAATTTTGCATTAAGGAATAGTGTTAGTCCATAAATAGAAAGATGTGAGAAGAAGGGAAGTAATTTTCGAAAATTAAGTAAAAGATTTTGAAAACATTTTTGAAAAACACTAATTGATTTTCGAAAATGAAAGTGGGAAAGAAATCAAGTGATTTTTGAAAAAGATTTTGAAATTAGAAATCAAAAAGATTTGGTTGAAAACTATTTTGAAAAAGATGTGGTTAAGAAGATGTGATTGGTTTTAAAAAGATGTGATTGAGAAGATATGATTTGAAAAACATTTT
>NC_029772.3:46962901-46963843 GCF_000817695.3 Arachis duranensis | reverse complement strand
AGAAAAGGCAACATATTTGAAATGTTGAATCAAATCATTAATTGATAGCAAGTATCTTTGAAAATAGAAAGAAATCAATTTGAAAACATATGATTGAAAAGATATGATTTGAAAAAGATTTGATTTTGAAAAACTTTGAAAACCGAAAAAAAAGTCTGCATTAAAAACAAAATCTTCCCTCTTGTGCCATCCTGGTGTTAAACGCCCAGAATGGTGCACATTCTGGCGTTTAACACCCAAAACACTACCTTTTTGGGCGTTAAACGCCCAACCAGGTACCCTGGCTGGCGTTTAAACGCCAGTCTGTCCTTCTTCACTGGACGTTTTTGAACGCCCAGCTTTTTCTGTGCAATTCCTCTGCTGTATGTTCTGAATCTTCAATTCTCTGTATTATTGACTTGAAAAGACACAAATTAAAAATATTTTTGGATTTTTAATGATAAGGACAATTCAAAATGCAACTAGAATCAAATAACAATGCATGCAAGACACCAAACTTAGCAGTTTGTATACTACTAACACTAATGAGAATGCATATGAGACACACAAACACTCAAGTCAAGAGAATTCAAGGATCAGAGTAAGAAATCATCAAGAATTATTTGAAGATCCTTAAGACACATGAATGAATGCATGCAATTGACACCAAACTTAAGATGAGACTCTAGACTCAAACAAGAAATATTTTTGGATTTTATGATTTTGAAATTTTTTTTTTATTTTTCGAAAATTAAGTGGAAAAAGATATCAAAATTCTTAATGAGAATTCCAGGAATCAGTGCAATGCTAGTCTAAGACTCCGGTCCAGGAATTAGACATGGCTTCACAGCCAGCCAAGCTTTCAAAGAAAGCTTCGGTCCAAAACACTAGACATGGCCAAAGGCCAGCCAAGCCTTAGCAGATCACTGCTCCAATAGCAAGATTGATAGAAATCAACAAGCT
>NC_029772.3:46957763-46962002 GCF_000817695.3 Arachis duranensis | reverse complement strand
GTGCCAGTTCCGGCGTTTAACGCTGGGAATTCTGAGGGTGACTTTGAACGCCGGTTTGGGCCATCAAATCTTGGGCAAAGTATGGACTATCATATATTTCTGGAAAGCCCAGGATGTCTACTTTATAACGCCATTGAGAGCGCGCCAATTGGGCTTCTGTAGCTCCATAAAATCCACTTCGAGTGCAGGGAGGTCAGAATCCAACAGCATCTGCAGTCCTTTTCAGTCTCTGAATCAGATTTTTGCTCAGGTCCCTCAATTTCAGCCAGAAAATACCTGAAATCACAGAAAAACACACAAACTCATAGTAAAGTCCAGAAAAGTGAATTTTAACTAAAAACTAATAAAAATATACTAAAAACTAACTAGATCATACTAAAAACATACTAAAAATAATGCCAAAAAGCGTATAAATTATCCGCTCATCATTCACCAATCACAGTTTCTTCCTCGTTCTCCGTGTCCGTCTTCTGGTGTACCTCTACTCAGTCACGCTTCTGCCGTCGTCCGTCATCGTGCTTGTCGCCTGGTCACCGTCATCCGTCACTCTCAAGCACTTTTCTTCATACTCTGTCCAGACTGCTCAGATCGAAGAAGGCAATGGCTTCTCTGCTCACTGCTAATGCTTGTTTTTCTTTCTGTTTTTATTTTTTGTTCAGATATTATATTAATTATTGAATGATTGATTGATTATTGAATGTTTAATTGATTATTGATTAGCTTTTCTCAATGCTGTTGTGATATACTCTGCTATATTTTGTGCTCTGTTATGTTGTGATTCTGTGTTCAATTAAAATTTTGTTTGAGAACTTAGCTTTGCCATGCTTGATAAATTATGCATTTCTTGAAATCTGATTTTGACAATTTGAGTTGTTTATGAAGCATAGTTCATTGTTATTAAGGAGTGTATGAAGCAGATTACTTGCTGTGTTTGGAGCTGTGTATTAACTAAATTAGTTAATTTATACTTGATAAAGGGTACAAAAGATAGTGAAATTATTTAGTAAAATTAAGTTCTGTTAGTTATAGGAAATATATATCTGGTATATCAATTGAGATTAGTTTTGTTAAAAAAGATTCTTGGGATGAGTCTTGAACATATATGTGCAAACTCAATAACATTGTTATTATATTGATTTTCTAAATAGCAATTACAGTGTTCTAGCATTCCAAGTTTTCCTTTCTTTTTGGTTTTTCATCCTGGTTTTTTAGTAGAGTTTGTTCATGATCATCCACTAAGATCACTTCAGGCCATGTTAAAAGTGTGAAATTATTACTTGTTCATTATAATCAGTCTTATGTTTATTTTTATTAATCTTTATTAATTTTTGTGCTAACAATTTTGTTATTCAAAACCTTGCTTTGTCCTTGTTAGTTAACATACTTACATACATGATGAAAGACCAAAAACAACTAATTGGTTTTTGACTTTTTATTAGAAAATCACTGCTAATTGGTAGACGAATTGAAACTTGAGAGTGCTATTGGCTAAGCTCAATAAACAGTAGCGGAAAAGAGATACTCGTCCAAAAAATAAAAAATAAACCCATATATAGTATATGTATACAAAATTTAATATCATCTGTAAAGATGAAAAAATAAATGTTATTAGTCTGAAATCCATTAAATTTCTGATACTTTATCACAAAGTTAATCTGGTTAATCTGAAATCCTTTTTGGTTGATGATGATTTATGTAGTGTTTTAAATTTGGAAGATATTTTAGGATGTTTATTTATAATTTATATATTATTTTATTCTAAAATGGTTTTTTTGGTTGAACCACTGGTTGAACCGGTTAGACCAATAAACCAGTGAACCAGTGACTAGAGCGGTTTGATGACCGGTCTGGTTTTCAAAACCTTGCAAAATTGATAAATAATTAGCCAATAAATTACTTGTCATTTAATAAAATTTTAAAATTAAATTTTATAGTTTAATGCAGAAGAAATAATTAAAATATGAATTTTGACACTAATTTTAAAGAATTTGGCCCAAGATTGGGCCGAATGGGCCGAACTGATTGAACCGGGCCGATTGCCCAACTCATAAAACCTCAATTCAGCCATCCTTCTTCTTCATTTTCCATGAAGCTCGCTGAAACAAGAAGGGAGAGAAAAAACTAAAAGCTCAAACCCTTGTTCCAACTTTAGATCCAATTATCTTTCAATCCAAAGTTGCGATCGTCGCATCGTTTGCGGCCACGCGACCGAAGCGTCAAGCTGTACAAAATCATCTGAACAATTTAAAAGGTAAGTCATAATTTCTAACCCAGCTTCTCATCCTTTGATTTTCGAAATTTTGAGTGTGGTGTTGAAATTTTGTTGAATTTTATTGTTTTGGGGGATAGTGACATTGCGAATTTGATGGGTCTTGCATCAATTCCATGTTGGTAAGGTGATACAACTCAAATCCTTGTAAAATCTGTGATTAAGTGAAATCTGTATTGATTTAGTGATTATTATTTGTATTAGATTGATTTGCGGGTTGTTTTAGGGCATGTTGGTGGTTATTGGTGGTGTTGGAGACTTGAGGTTGGACTTTGGGGAGCTGGAGATCTGTTTGGTGTGACTTTGAAAGCTTGGGTCTTTGCTGAACGGTGCTAATTGTGGGGTTCCGAGCTTAGGGGAGAAATCGGCCAAGGTATGGTTTTGGTTTCTCGTCATTAAAATATAATGTGTCATGAAAACGTTGGTTAGTTGACCGTAAGATAAGAATTGAATTATTGATGTGGTTGGTGATTGGGATTTAGTTAATATGTATATTAGTTAACAATGTTGAGATTGTGGTTGAAGTTGTGATGTTGTGATGTCTATTATTGTATGTGAAGGTTGGTAAATGATAATGATTATGTTTATTGATATGTTGTTTTGAACTTGAATTATTGGATTGATAACTTGGTGAAGATGGAAAGTAGGTATGTTGAGGAGTGTTGTGGTGTTGGTAGTGTTTGGTAGAGATAATTGATGATATATGTGATAATTATAATGATGGTGATATATATGTATATAAGTTGTTGATATGGCTTTTGTTGTTGTTAGAAATGAATTATTGTGTCGGAGTAATTCTATATGTGAAGTTGGTGTGATGTGGATTAAAAATGTGGTATGTTGAGGAGTATTTGGAATTGGTTTGATATGATTTGATAAGTTTTAAAAAGGGTTTGATAAACCCCAATTTTGTGGTTTATCTTGTGCTAATTTTGGGGGATTTTATCACCTTTTCTCACATTTATTCAATGAAATAGCATGATTTTGTAATTTTCCTTGAATTTGTGCTTAAGTGTAAAAACATGCTTTTTAGCACTTAAAATTGGTAATTTTTATTCACCTTTGATTCCACTAGATGCCATGATGTGTTTGTTAGTGAATTCAGGTTGAAAAGGTTAGGAATAAATCAAAGGAGTTAAGAGAAAAGCATGCAAAGTGGATACCTCAAGGAAAATCAAAGATTTAGAGTGCATACATCGACGCGCACGCGTGACAGATGCGCAAGCGTGGAGATGAAGTCGCATGGTGACGCGTATGCATGACATGACGTGCACACGTGGATAGTAAAATGGCCAGCAACGCATACGTGTGACCCATGTGTACTGATGAGCGGATAATTTATACGCTTTTTGGCATTGTTTTTAGTATGTTTTTAGTATGTTTTAGTTAGTTTTTATTATATTTTTATTAGTTTTTAGTTAAAATTCACTTTTCTGGACTTTACTATGAGTTTGTGTGTTTTTCTGTGATTTCAGGTATTTTCTGGCTGAAATTGAGGGACCTGAGCAAAAATCTGATTCAGAGGCTGAAAAGGACTGCAGATGCTGTTGGATTCTGACCTCCCTGCACTCAAAGTGGATTTTATGGAGGTACAGAAGCCCAATTGGCGCGCTCTCAATGGCGTTGAAAAGTAGACATCCTGGGCTTTCCAGCAATGTTTAATAGTCCATACTTTTCCCGAGATTTGATGGTCCAAACTGGCGTTCCAAATCAGCTCAAAACTGCCCGGCGTTAAACGCCGGAACTGGCACAAGAATGGGAGTTAAACGCCCAAACTGGCACAAAAGCTGGCATTTAACTCCAAGAAAAGTCTCTACACGAAAATGCTTCAATTCTCAACCCAAGCACACACCAAGCGGGTCCGGAAGTGGATTTTTTATGTCATTTACTCATATTTGTAAACCCTAGGCTACTAGTTCTCTACAAATAGGACCTTTTGCTATTGTATTTTCATCTTTGGACGTCTAGTT
>NC_029772.3:46955815-46957582 GCF_000817695.3 Arachis duranensis | reverse complement strand
TTGTCTGTGGTATTCTGAGTAGGATTCAATGATTGAATGACTGTGACGAGCTTCAAACTCCTGAAGGCTGGGCGTTAGTGACAGACGCAAAAGAATCAATGGATTCTATTCCAACCTGATTGAGAACCAACAGATGATTAGCCGTGCCGTGACAGGGTGCGTTGTACATTTTCACTGAGAGGACGGGATTGTAGCCACTGACAACGGTGATGCCCAACATACCGCTTGCCATGGAAAGGAGTAAGAAGGATTGGATGAAGACAGTAGGAAAGCAGAGAGACGGAAGGGACAAAGCATCTCCATTCGCTTATCTGAAGTTCTCACCAATGAATTACATAAGTATCTCTATCTTTACTTTATGCTTTATTCGTATATCATCCATAACCATTTGAATCTGCCTGACTAAGATTTATAAGGTGACCATAGCTTGCTTCATACCAACAATCTCCGTGGGATCGACCCTTACTCGCGTAAGGTTTATTACTTGGACAACCCAGTACACTTGCTGGTTAGTTGTGCGAAGTTATGATAAATAGTTGAGATTGAAATTGAGCGTACCATGTTGATGGCACCATTGATGATCACAATTTCGTGCACCAAACGCCCAGAATGGTATCCATTCTGGCGTTTAACGCCCAAAATGCCAGTCTTCCTTCTTCACTGGGCGTTTTGAACGCCCAGCTTTTTCTGTGTAATTCCTCTGCTGCATGTTCTGAATCTTCTTAAGAATGAATTCTAGTGTTTCAAGGTGATGTTCTTATCATCACCAAAGCTGATTGATCTTCATCAATTTAGCTCTTGAATGCAATGTTCTGCTGAAGCATTGCTAGACATGTCTAATTTCTTTAGACTTAAGCTTTAGACTAACATTGCATGATTCCTGGAATTCTCATTAAGAATTTTGATATCTTTATTTTCTTTTCCACTTAATTTTTGAAAAATCCAAAAAATTTACAAAATCATAAAAATATAAAAAATATATTTTATGTTTCTTGTTTGAGACACTAGTCTCATTTTAAGTTTGGTGTCAATTGCATGTTTCTATTCTTCTTGCATTCATGCATGTGTCTTCATTAATCTTCAAGTCGTTCTTGATGATTTTCTTGTTCTGATCTTTAAATTCTCTTGTCTTGTGTGTTTTGTTGTTTCTCATATGCATTCTCAATTTGTTAGTGTCAGTAGTATACAAACTTCTAAGTTTGGTGTCTTGCATGCATTGTTTATTTGATTTTAGTTGCATTTTGACTATTCTTCATTATTAAAAATCCAAAAATTTTTTAATTTGTGTCTTTTCGAGTCAATAATACACAGAATTGAAGATTCAGAACATACAGCAGAGGAATTACACAGAAAAAGCTGGGCGTTCAAAACGCCCAGTGAGGAAGGCAAACTGGGGTTTAAACGCCAGCCAGGGTGCCTGGCTGGGCGTTTAACGCCCAAAAGGGTAGAGCTTTGGGCATTAAACGCCAGAATGTGCACCATTCTGGGCGTTTAACGCCAGGATTGCACAAGAGGAAAGATTTTGTTTTTAATTCAATTTTTTTCAAGTTTTCAAAATTTTTCAAAATCAAATCTTTTTCAAATCATATCTTTTCAATCATATGTTTTCAAAATCAATTTCTTTCCTTTTTCAAAAATACTTGCTAACAATTAATGATTTGATTCAACATTTCAAGTATGTTGCCTTTTCTGTTGAGAAAGGTTTAATGTTTGAATCATATCTTTTCTTGATAGCCAAGTCATTAATTTTCAAAATCAAATCTTTTT
>NC_029772.3:46955583-46955777 GCF_000817695.3 Arachis duranensis | reverse complement strand
TGTTTTTCAAATCATATCTTCTCAATCATATCTTTTTAAAACTATATCTTTTCAATCATATATTTTTCTCACATCTTTTTCTAAATAGTTTTCAATGATACCTTTTTGATTTCTAATTTCAAAATCTTTTTCAAAAATTACTTGATTTCTTTTCCACTCTTGGTTTTCGAAAATCAATTAGTATTTTTTCAAAA
>NC_029772.3:46952149-46955471 GCF_000817695.3 Arachis duranensis | reverse complement strand
AATGCACAATTCGAACTCTATCCCTCTTGATAAGTTCGAATTCTTCTACCTCCTCCTTTTATTCTTCTTTTCCTCTGACACCTCAAGGAATCTCTATCCTATGACATAGAGGATTCCATACTTTCTTGTTCTTTTCTCTTTCATATGAGCAGAAACAAAGACAAAAGCATTCTTGTTGAGGCTGACCTTGAACCTGAAAGGACCTTGAAGCGAAAGCTAAGAGAAGCTAAAGCACAACTCTCTGGAGGGGACCTAACAGAAATCTTCAAACTAAAAGAAGATATGGCAGCCGAAAACAACAACAATGCCAACAATGTAAGGAAGGTGCTGGGTGACTTTACTGCACCTACTCCCGACTTCTATGGGAGAAGCATCTCTATCCCTAAGTCCAAACCTTCAGACAGAAGGAAGGTGAATCCCTCTATGAAGCTTGGGAAAGGTACAAACAATTGATCAGAAAGTGTCCCTCTGACATGCTTTCTGAATGGAGCATCATAGGTATCTTCTATGATGGTCTGTCTGAACTGTCCAAGATGTCATTGGACAGCTCTGCTGGAGGATCTCTTCATCTGAAGAAGACGCCTGCAGAAGTTCAAGAACTCATTGAAATGGTTGCAAATAACCAATTCATGTACACTTCTGAAAGGGATCCTGTGAACAATGGGACGAATCAGAAGAAAGGAGTTCTTGAGATTGATACTCTGAATGCCATATTAGATCAGAACAAAATATTGACTCAACAAGTCAATATGATTACTCAAAGTCTGTTTGGAATGCAAGCTGCACTAGGCAGTACTAAGAACGCTTCATCTGAAGAAGAAGCTTATGATCCTGAGAACCCTTCAATGGAAGAAGTGAATTACATGGGAGACTCCTATGGAAACACCTATAATCCTTCATGGAGGAAACATCCAAATCTCTCATGGAAGGATCAACAGAGACCTCAACATGGTTTCAATAACAATAATGGTGGAAGAAACAGGTTTAGCAATGGCAAACCTTTTCCATCATCTTCTCAGCAACAGACAGAGAATTCTAAGTAGAGCCATTCTGACTTAGCAACCATGGTCTCTGATCTAATCAAAACCACTCAAAGTTTTATGACTGAAACAAGGTCCTCCATTAGAAACTTGGAGGCACAAGTGGGACAGCTGAGCAAGAAAATTACTGAACTCCCCCTCCTAGTACTCTTCCAAGCAATAGAGAAGAGAATCCAAAAGGAGAATGCAAGGCCATTAACATGACCCACATGGCCGAACTTGGAGAGGAGGAAGAGGCAGTGATCACCACTAAGGAAGACCTCAGTGGACGTCCACTGGCCTCCAATGAGTTCCCTAATGAGGAACAATGGGAATCTGAGGCTCACACAGAGACCATAGAGATTCCATTGGATTCACTTCTGCCATTCATGAGCTCTGATGAGTATTCTTCCTCTGAAGAGGATAAGTATGTCACTGAAGAGCAAGTTGCTAAATACCTTGGAGCAATCATAAAGCTAAATGACAAGTTATTTGGTAATGAGACTTAGGAGGATGAACCCCCTTTGCTCACCAAAGAACTAGATGACTTGTCTAGGCAGAAATTACCTCAAAAGAGACAGGACCCTGGGAGGCTCTCAATACCTTGTACCATAGGCACCATGACCTTTAAGAAGGCTCTGTGTGACTTAGGGTCAAGCATAAACCTCATGCCTCTCTCTGTAATGGAGAAGCTAGGGATCTTTGAGGTACAAGCTGCAAGAATCTCACTAGAGATGGCAGACAATTCAAGAAAATAGGCTTATGGACTTGTAGAGGATGTTCTGGTAAAAGTTGAAGACCATTACATCCCTGCTGATTTTATAGTCCTAGAGACTGGGAAGTGCATAGATGAATCCATCATCCTTGGCAGACCCTTCCTAGCCACAGCAAAGGCTATGATTGATGTGGACAGAGGAGAATTAATCATTCAAGTGAATGAAGAATCCTTTGTGTTTAAGGCTCAAGGATATCCCTCTGTTACCATGGAGAGGAAGCATGAAGAGCTTCTCTCAAAACAGAGTCAAACAGAGCCCTCACAGTCAAACTCTAAGTTTGGTGTTGGGAGGCCACAACCAACTTCTAAGTTTGGTGTTGAACCCCCACATTCAAACTCTAAGTTTGGTGTTGGGAGGTTCCAACGTTGCTTTGAGTATCTGTGAGGCTCCATGAGAGCCCACTGTCAAGCTACTGACATTAAAGAAGCGCTTGTTGGGAGGCAACCCAATGTTATATTTATCTAATTTTCCTTTGTTATTTTATGTTTTCTGTAGGTTGATAATCATGGGAAGTCACAAAATCAATTGAAAAAGCAAAAACAGAATGAAAAATAGAAAGAAAAACAGCACACCTTGGAGGATAACTTGCTGGCGTTTAAACGCCAGTAAGGGCAGCAAATGGGCGTTTAACGCCCAGTCTGGCACCATTCTGGGCGTTTAACGCCAGAAAGGGGCACCAGACTGGCGTTAAACACCAGGAAAGGGCAAGAAGCTAGCGTTAAACGCTAGAAATGGGCACCAGCCCGGCGTTTAACGCCAGAATTGGCATAAAGAGCATTTTTGCTCGCCACTTGGTGCATAGAGGACTTTTCCTTGACACCTCAGGATCTGTGGACCCCACAGGATCCCCACCTACCCCACCACTCTCTCTCTTCTTCACCCATTCACCAATCACCTCAACACCTCTTTCCCAAAAACCCCTCACCTATCAAATCCCATCTTTCTCTTCACTACTCACATCCATCCTTCATAAAACCCCACCTACCTCACCATTCAAATTCAGACCACTTTTCCTCCCAAACCCACCCTCACATAGCCGAACCTTACCCCTCTCTCCACTCCTATATAAACCCATCTCTACCACCTCCTTTTCACACAACCTAGACACTACTTCTCTCCCTTTGGCCAAACCACAAAGCCATCTCCATCTCCTTCATTTCTTCTTCTTCTACTCTCTTATTTCTTCTTTTGCTCGAGGACAAGCAAACCTTTTAAGTTTGGTGTGATAAAAGCATTGCTTTTTGTTTTTCCATAACCATTTATGGCATCCAAGGCCAGAGAAACCTCTAGAAAGAGGAAAGGGAAGGCAAAAGCTTCCACCTCCGAGTCATGGGAGATGGAGAGATTCATCTCAAGGGTGCATCAAGACCACTTCTATGAAGTTGTGGCCTTAAAAAAGGTGATCCCCGAGGTCCCTTTCAAACTCAAAAAGAGTGAATACCTGGAGATCTGACATGAGATTCGAAGAAGAGGTTGGGAAGTTCTTACCAACCCCATTCAACAAGTCAGAATCTTAATGGTTCAAGA
>NC_029772.3:46950637-46952117 GCF_000817695.3 Arachis duranensis | reverse complement strand
AAGCCCGTGGCTAGGGGATGGTTGGAGTTTATCCAACGCTCAATCATTCCCACTAGCAACCGGTCCGAAGTTACTATAGATTGGGCCATCATGATTCATAGCATCATGATTGGAGAAGAAATAGAAGTTCATGAGGTTATAGCCCAAGAACTTTATAAGGTGGCGGACAAGTCCACTACCTTGGCAAGGTTAGCCTTTCCTCATCTCATTTGTCACCTCTGTTATTCAGTTGGAGTTGACATAGAGGGAGACATCCTCATTAATGAGGACAAGCCCATCACTAGCAAGAAGAGGATGGAGCAAGAAAGAGAGACCCTCCACGGATCTCAAGAGATACATGAGGAAGCTCATCATCAAGAAATCCCTGGGATGCCTTAAGGGATGCACTTTCCTCCCAACAACTATTGGGAACAACTCAACACTTCCCTAGAAGATTTGAGTTACAATGTGGATCAATTAAGGGTTGAACATCAAGAGCACTCCATCATCCTCCATGAAATTAGAGAAGATCAAAGAATCATGAGAGAGGAGCAACAAAGACAAGGAAGAGACATTGAGGAGCTCAAGCACTCCATAGGATCTTCAAGAGGAAGAACAAGCCGCCATCACTAAGGTGGACCCGTTCTTTAATTTCCTTGTTCTTTATTTCCTGTTTTTTGAATTTTCATGCTTATGTTTATCCATGTTTGTGTCTTATGATCATTAGTGTCTTAGTGTATATGCCTTAAAGTTATGAATGTCCTATAAATCCATCACCTTTCTTGAATGAAAAATGTTCTTAATTGAAAAAGAGAAGAATTGCATGAATTTCAGATTTTATAACAGAATAATTATTTTGATGTGGTGGCAATATTTTTGACCTCTGAATGTATGCTTGAACAGTTCATATGTCTTTTGAATTTGTTGTTCATGAATGTTGGCTCTTGAAAGAATGATGAAAAAGGAGACATGTTACTGAGGATCTGAAAAATCATAAAAAAAATGATTCTTTAAGCAAGAAAAAGCATTGAATACAAAAAAAAAATTCGAAAAAAAAGAGAAAGAGAGGAAAAAGAAAAAAAAAAAGAAAAAGAAATAATAAAGTTGTGATCCAAGGAAAAAAGAGTGTGCTTAAGAACCCTGGACACCTCTAATTGGGGACTCTAGCAAAGCTGAGTCACAATCTGAAAAGGTTCACCCAGTTATGTGTCTGTGGCATGTATGTATCCGGTGGTAATACTGGAAGACAGAGTGCTTTGGGCCACGGCCAAGACTCATAAAGTAGCTGTGTTCAAGAATCATCATACTTAACTACGAGAATCAATAACACTATCTGGATTCTGAGTTCCTATAGAACCAATCATTCTGAACTTCAAAGGAAAAAGTGAGATGCCAAAACTATTCAAAGGCAAAAAGCTAAAAGCCCCGCTCATCTAATTAAATTAATATTCATTGATATTTTGGACTTTATAGTATATTCTCTTCTTTTTATCCTATTTGA
>NC_029772.3:46929829-46930618 GCF_000817695.3 Arachis duranensis | reverse complement strand
TAATTTTCGAAATTATTAGTGAATTTAATTTAATTATATTGATGTGGTGGCAATAACTTTTGTTTTCTGAATGAATGCTTGGACAGTGCATATTTTTGATCTTGTTGTTTATGAGTGTTAAAATTGTTGGCTCTTGAAAGAATGATGAACAAAGAGAAATGTTATTGATGAACTGAAAAATTCATGAATTGATTCTTGAAGCAAGAAAAAGCACTGAAAAAAAAAAGTGGCGAAAAAAAAATAAAATAGAAAGAAAAAGCAAGCAGAAAAAGCCAATAGCCCTTAAAACCAAAAGGCAAGGGTAGCAAGGATCCAAGGCTTTGAGCATCAATGGATAGGAGGGCCCATGGAAATAAAATCCAGGCCTAAGCGGCTAAATCAAGCTGTCCCTAACCATGTGCTTGTGTCATGAAGGTCCAAGTGAAAAGCTTGAGACTGAATGGTTAAAGTCGTGATCCAAAGCTAAAGAGTGTGCTTAAGAGCTCTGGACACCACTAACTAGGGACTTTAGCAAAGCTGAGTCACAATCTGAAAAGGTTCACCCAGTTATGTGTCTGTGGCATTTGTGTATCCGGTGGTAATACTGGAAGACAAAGTGCTTAGGGCCACAGCCAAGACTCATAAAATGACTGTGTTCAAGAATCAACATACTACACTAGGAGAGTCAACAATACTATCTGAATTCTGAGTTCCTAAGGATGCCAATCATTCTGAAAATTTAAAGATACAGGGAGATGCCAAAACTATTCAGAGACAAAAAGCTACAAGCCCCGCTCATCTAATAAGAAT
>NC_029772.3:46895243-46929253 GCF_000817695.3 Arachis duranensis | reverse complement strand
GCGTGATTGACAACCACTTCTGTTCTACATGCAACAGAGCTTGAATGTGTATCTCTTAGATTCCCCAACAGAATCTTCGTGGTATAAGTTAGATAGTTGGCGGCATTCATCTGGATCCGGAAAGTCCAACCTTGTCTGTGGTGTTCCGAGTAGGATCCTGGGAGTCCGGGAAGTCCAACCTTGTCTGTGGTGTTCCGAGTAGGATCCTGGGAGTCCGGGAAGTCCAACCTTGTCTGTGGTGTTCCGAGTAGGATTCCGATTATGAATGACCGTGACGTGCTTCAAACTTTAACCTGCTGGGCGTTGGTGACAGACGCAAAAGAGGGATTCTATTCCAGTAGGAGCGGGAACCAACCGGTGATTAGCCGTACTGTGACAGAGTGCGTTGCATAGTTTTCACTGCGAGGATGGGATGTAGCCATCAGCCATGGGTGATGCCTCCAGACTGGTTAGCTGTGCGAGTGACAGCCGCACAGGTTATTTCCCCGTGAGGAATGAAAGTAGCCACAGTTGATGGTGAACCCCTATACAAAGCTTGCCATGGAAAGGAGTAAGAAGGATTGAGTAGAAGCAGTAGGAGAGCAGGCGTCCTTGGGCTCTACAGCATCTCCATCCGCTTATCTGAAGTTCCTACCAATGAATCTGCATAAGTGTTCTATCCCTTTTATTATTCCTTTTTATTTATTTTGAATCTAATCAAGTATCATGTTTAATCTGCCTGACTGAGATATGCAAGGTGACCATAGCTTGCTTCATACCAACAATCTCTGTGGATTCGACCCTTACTCACGTAAGGTTTATTACTTGGACGACCCAGTACACTTGCTGGTTAGTTGAACGAGATTGTGAAGACAATAAACAATGCCCTCAGAGTATACATCTTTTATAAATACATAACAAGTGATCACAATTTCGTCCACCAGCGCACAAGCCCCACCACGCGGACGCGTCCCTGGCGCGTTTGCGTTGTTTTCCCATCCTAGCCTTCCACGCGTACGCGTCCCTGACTCGTACGCGTCACTTGAAGTTCGTGCGATCCACGCATACGCGTGCCTCATGCGTACGCGTCGCATGCGATGCCCAATTGAACCACCTTAGCGCCTGATTTCAAATCATCTACCTCCTAAATTCTAATTCTCTCTTGTTCTTTTATCTTTTTCTTCTTCTTTCATCATATTAATTGCTTTTATGTCTCTCTCTGTTTGCAGTTCTTCTTTGCTTGAGGACAAGCAAACCTTTAAGTTTGGTGTTGACGCTTCGCTTATGGCTTTTCTGTTTAGCACCAAAGGGAGATGAATGTGCTTCATGAAGGAATGAGATGACCACCAGCATAACTGAGGTGGTTGAGTTATATTTAAAAGTAGTCTTATTTACTTAAATGTGATGGTATTAATTGTGATTTTGAATTCATGATATGAACAGTGCATAGTTGAATTTAAATTAAAGGATGTTGATGTACAAGGAACAGGAATCTAGAAAGTTATTATGAATTCTTTGAAATAACCAAAAGTTTAATCCTTGAAGTAAAAGAAACAGCAAAAGAAAAAATATATATATAATAATAAAGGCAAGGTCTAAGGCTCTGAGCATCAATGACTAGGGAGGTCAGACATGATTAAAAGCTCAAAGAGTTGTTTCCCTAGTCATATGCTTGTGGTGTGATTGTGTCAAGTAATCCTTGAGATAGAACACTTAGAGTCGAGACCAAGTGCGTTTAGCAGAGTATGCCAAAGGCTTTGAGCACCACTATCTGGGAGTAACTAAAAGGAAAATCAGAACTTAAAGGAAGTTCCCCAGTTAAGTGCTTGTGGTGTTTCTGTGTCAAGTAACCCTTGAGACAAAACATTTAAAGTCACGGCTAGGCTCAAGGTGCAAAGCACCAAAGAAAAATAAATTAAAGGAAATCATGCTGTGTTCAAGGATTAAACTGGAGTATAAAGATCAGAGAATTCATGACATGATCCAGATTCTAATTCCGAATGACACTGATATTCCTCTGATTCAAAGAAGAGTGAGATGCCAAAACTGTTCAATATTACAATGAATAAACCACATTTTAAGAATAGACTTTTGCTTAATCAAACTCTCATTCTCATGCAAATTTACATCCTTAGCCTATATTAGTTTGGTTGCTTGAGGACAAGCAACAATTCAAGTTGGTGTTGTGATGCATGAGCATCTTCTCATCTTTTCCTAGTGAATTTACATTTAAATTGCTAAATTTAATCAAGAATTAATTGTCTTTTAGCCACTATGGATGCTACTTTGAGTCTTGTGCAATTCTATTTATTTTAGGTAGCATTCAGCTGGATTTATTGGAGTTTCTGCAGCACAAGAATTAAAAGAGATGACAGCGAGGAGTGACGCGTGCGCGTACTTGACACGTGCGCTTGATTTGGAGCTTTCCATGGCAGCGTGTGCGCGTGGCTGATGCGTACGCGTGAAAAGCGAAGTTGCACAGCGACGCGTACGCGTACCTGACGCGTATGTGTGACACGCAGAATAGACCATCGACGCATATGCGTGACTGATGCGTACGTGTGACATGCGCCACGTGCAGAAAATACAGAAAACGCAGGAGGCGATTTCTGGGCCCCAATTTGGCACTCAAGTAAGGCGCAGCTCTCTGCCAAGTTAGGCGCGGATCCAGTGAAGCCAAGTGGTCTCCACATTACAAGGCGTGAATTATTTAATTGATTCTGATTCAAATTTGAATTTGAAAAGAGGAAAAGATATTATCTTAATTTTAGATATTAGATTTTAAATTAATTAGGATTAGTTATAAAAAGGAGAAACTTTTCTTCTTTAGGGGATTCCGGGGGATTCCATTAGGGAATTCTATACCAATTTAAATTCGGATTCCACAGTTTACCTGAATCCTTATTTTCTTCTCTGAACCATGAGCGACTAAACCTCCATTATTAAGGTTAGGAGCTCTGTCTATTTGTATGGATTGATTCAATTTTTTTTGTCTTTTAATTCATGTTTTGGTTTATAATTCAATAATTGTTTTCGCTCTTTATTTTATGAATTTGTGTGGAACGGAAGTATGACCCATGTTCTAATTGTGTTCTTGTATAACTTGGAAAAGTTCTTTACTTGGACAACAGCTTGAAAATAATTTCTCCTAAATTTTAATTATTTGGATTTAACAGGATACGTGACATATAATCCCCTTATTTTTGGGTAATTAGAATTTTTGGGTAATTAGAATTTTTGTGACATACAAACTGGAATTTGATCATGCAGCTTCTAATTGGAATTAATTGACCAAGGAATTGGCAGTTAATGAATTTTAGAGGAGACTAGAAAGGTCTAAGGAATTAGGGTCTAGTCACATATAGTTTGCCATGAATTAAATCTTACATGATTAAAATAAATTAATAAGAAAAATCAATCCAGAAAATAGATATCTCTGAAACCTTAACTATTTCTCCATATACATTTCACAGCTTCTTTACTGCTTGCATTCTGAAATTCTTAATTATTGTTTAATGCTCTTTTCTGCTTGCCTAACTAAGTGGTTTAACCAACCATTGTTGCTTGATCCATCAATCCTCGTGGGATCGACCCTCACTCACCTGAGGTATTACTTGGTACGATCCGGTGCACTTGTCGGTTAGTCTGTGGTTATAAATTCTGCACCAACCGCTCACATATTTTTAAAAGAGAATGTTATGTAGGGTTCGTGGTTGTGTACCGCCCATATGTTTTCAAAGAGAATATTATGTGGGGTTTGTGGTGGTTTACCACCCACGTGTGTGTGTTGTTTTTCAATTGAAGATCATGCGAGTTTCGTGATGGTGTACTGCTCACAATGGTGGGGTTCATGGTGGTGTACTGCCCACTAGGTGGGGTTCGAGGTGGTGTACCGCCCACCAGTTTTCGAGAAGACGATATCCGGGTTAGCTATCGGGTGTGTTGGGTTCTGGCAAAGTAATCAACACGTGAGCTCACGGTCAATAGGGAAGGCATGCATCATATGCATTTGAGTGACTTGTTTGGTTTTGCATTCTTGGGTTTGCGTAATTGATATTCATGCTTAACTGCTATATTTTCTGTTTGCTGTAACTGTAAACTACTTGTGTTTTCTTTGTATGCTTTGTTTGTCTGTGCATTTGTGTTTCGGAGGATTGGAGAAAAGGTGATGAGTTTAGGGGTTTAGTTAGAAATTGAGATAGAACCAAGAAATCTTAGATACTTCACCCTATTTATGGCTTACAATGTTAGTTTTGTGACTTTATTTTAGTTTATGTTGTATATATAGATACTCTTATATCTCCACTATATTTGTATATTATGTTTTATCCCTCTTAGAGGTCGATCTGGAGAAACAGGTTATATAAATTGTATGTTGGGCATTTTGGATTCATTTTTGTATATATGTATATATATGCTCTGGCCGATTTTACATTCGCGAGCCAAGTCCGAAACTTTGTTACCTGTATCTTGGAACTCTTTTGTAGATATCCATGCTTAGTATACTCGTACCTTATTTCGTGACGTTAATGTTTACGTGAGTGCTGCGTTTTTTTCCCATTTAACATTTTGTTTTAAATTTTTCTTCAAAAGACTCCTACATAAAAATATCCTTGTTATATTGTATAAATATATTTTTACTTTTAGAGGTCGTAACGCCTCGCCACTTCAGTTTTATATCTTAGGTGTAAAGCTCTCTGTGGTAGAGTGTTACAAAATGAATATGAGAAGACTATACCATTTGAGTTATATCTCACTATCTCACTTTATATATAATAATTTTTTTTTTTGCATGATTTAAATTCAAAATTTTAAAAAAAGGAGTAATTTTATCAATCATTTGCCCAACAAGTCAGTATGGAGTTTTTTTACATAGTATATTAGTAAATTTTTTAAAACTTTTTTTTTTCGAATTTAATTTTCTTAGAATATTTTTAAAGCATATTTGATGCATATTTTAAAATGTTTACAATAATTTTTTCTCATTCATAATAATTAAAAATTATATTAAATAATAAAGAGTGTCCATGGATAGTCCAAAAGAACATACCAAATATTATTAAGACGCTAAGTATACAATTATTAACATTCTTTCAACGAACACATTATAATAACTATCCATCAAATTACATGATTTTTATTCATATTACGTTTATATAAAAAATAGCTATTAAATTAACTATTTATATAAAATATGTATTAAAATATAAAATATACATTAAAAATATATTAAAAGTATTATAATAATATAAAAATATATAATCTTATTTTTAACAATATTTATCTAAAGTTTTATAATTACCATAAAAATATTTATTTTATTAAAGACAATAAAATCATCTTTCTCTCTCTAAAAAAAAAAATTTCAAACTGCCATTGCTGCCACATCAGCCTTTAAATAAAGGCAGCAATAGCCCTCACTTTCTCTTTCTATTATTTGTTCATTCTCTTTCTTTTCTTATTCTCTTTTTTTTTCTTCTATTTTGCTAATTATTTTCATCTTTGTTGTTCTTCACTCATTTTCTTTTCTATTTTTATTGGCCTATCCTATCTTTTCATGCACCATTACATTTGGTATTTCTCCATCCTTCTCTTCTCACTCATTTTTTTTTCTCTTGTTAATTTCCTCTACGTACTATTTCAGATTTAATCTTAATTTTAAATTTTAATTTTAATAACCTCTTTGTAATATTCTTTTTCTTTTTTAATATTTTTATTCACTTTTATGATTGATATTTGTATGATATTACAGATTTAAGAAATATCTCCAGATTTAATAGAAAAATACAATACAAAAAAAAGATTTTTTGTTTATAAAAAAATCTTTAGATTAATATTCCTATTTTTACTCATTAAGATTTTTGATAATCGAATATTGTATTTTTTATTAGTACTTGTTAACAAACTGTAAAACATTTTTATAGGGTTTATGTGTCAACTTTTTGGTTTCTCTTAATTTTTTCTATTAAATGAAGTTTAATCTATCCAAAAGTTAAAATATGACACAAATATAGAAATAAAAAATTAAAAGATATATTTATAAATTGAAATAAGTACAAGATAATCAAATCATAATAAATAATTTAGGTTTTAGTTTTTATTAATAGGAGTTTGACTAATTTAATTGGAGAAATTGATTGTCTCTCTTGATATATAATAATATTCTTTTTTATTGCATGATTTGAATTCTAAATTTTAAGAAAGGAGTAATTTAACCTATCATTTGAACCACAACTCAGTATTTTTTTTTAAAGTACCGTATCAGTAAATTATTATTTTAAAATTTTTTTCTTTTGAATTGAAATTTTTTAGAATATTCTTGAAGCATATTTGATGCATATTCTAAAATATTACAATATTTTTTTCTCATTTATAATAATTAAAAATGATAACATATTAAATATTACCAAGAGGCTAAGCATACAAATATTAATATTCTCTCAACTCCTTGTAATGACTATCCATCAAATTATATGATTTTTGCATATAACCATACTACGTATATATAAAAAATAGCTACTAAATAAGTTATTTTTATAAAATATATATTAAAATATAAAATATATACTAAAAATAAATTAAATAATATATATTTATACATAAAAATATTATAGTTGATTTAATAACTAATTTCTAGTGTGCATATATTGTTTTTGTTTCGCATGTAACTCTATATACAACTACAGAACCCGTAGTACATCTTTTTCTCATAGCCTTGGGATATATTATTATACACAATGCAAACTATGCTACCCATATCAAAAACTTTAATTTAGTTAATAAGAAAAATATTTGAAAATGATAAATAACCTTTAACTTTGAAGTATTGTTATAATTTCTGTAGAGATTCCACATCAAACTGAGTTGGATACTCAAGGCCTTGTAATTCTGGCATTCGCCTTAAATCCTCTTTTGAATATGCAGGAATAAACCAATACCATTTGTTGGTCCCAAATACCTGAGATCGTGTCAAAAGATACCTTTAAATTGAGTTTCTTACTAATAATAATGTACTAAACTACTAGGAACATCTTAGATATAGTTTGTAAAATGTATAATATCTAAGAAGAGAGTGACTATTTCTACAACTCATCTTTTATAATATAGATAGATATTTAAATTTGTCTTTAAAAAAATTTAGATTCAATATTTTGATCTTCAACGTATTTTTATTCCTTAAAATTTCTCATATAATTATTTCTGTTTAACAAATTGGTTAAATAAGTATCCAATAAATGTATTATGAGATAGTTAGGTCCCAAAAATATAACTATAAAATAAATTATATTTTTAAAAATAATAGAGGAACTAATATGTTAGATGAGAACAATTTTAAAGATTTTTATAGAATAAAAATTTATTAGAGATTATAGTATCAAATTTAAACTTCCTAAGTACTAATTTGAGTATTTATTTTATAATATATTTTATTAAGTTAAGAATGTAAATTAATTTAATAATTATGACAAATATTAATTTATTGAGTTAAACATCCAATTAGATTTAAGAGGTTCATTTAAGTAATGCAGACCCAAATAATTGAGTAGCAGCCAAAACAAATGAAAAAAGGCAATCAAATGTGCTGAATGGATATTAAATCCATAACTAAACCCAACGAAAATTGAAACAAAAAAAAGCTTTCAATAAAGTTAAGTTTAAGCATGCTTCAAATTGGGTAAACACTTGAAAGAGAAAGAGAAAGAAAGCTTCATCTTCAAGCTCACATACACAAGAGAAAAAAAAAAAGAGAAAGCTCATAAAAAAAGTAAGAGTCTAATCAAACAAATCAAAAAGCATGTTACACTAAGTCAGAGGTTAAAGATAAATAATTTTTTTTTGCATGCTAGTTGATTTCTTCACTTCTTCTCATACTCTCTGCAACGCCATTTAAAAGAAAATAAAAAAAATCGTGGTTGATTATCTCTACTGTGAATCAACGGTTAAAGTTATTACTTGGACCCAAAACACATTTTCAAGGATTTAGATTTGAGATTATCACTGAGCAAACAAATCTCTATTGCTTTGCACTCCTCGGATAAGCCAAGAAATAGATTTCAAATCCCTAAATTTTGCGAGTTGATTGAAGAAAGAGAAGGGATGATTTCTAAAAGCCCAAGGTCCAAGAAGTTGACTTGTGAGAAACGCTAACTGTGACTCTGACAAAGGTACAACAAGGAAAATTGAATCTCATCAGAGCTCAAGGAGACAGAACCCGAAAGAGAGAGCATAGAGTGAATCCTCACTACTAAGTTTAAAGTCCTAGAAGTATTGCACCTACAATAAAGGGAGCACTCCGCCAAGATGAAAACCAAAGTTATGAGTTTAGAGGCTGGGTTCAATTCATAGAGTCAAGAGTGTTATTCATTATCTCCTTCATATTTTATTGTTTTGTATTTCTGTTTCAATGTATATCTTTCTTAGTTTTCTTTGAGAGGTAAAAGGCAAGAAAGAGATACATTGAGAAAAAGCTATAGAATGAAAAAGTCTAAGAGAAACACTTGAGAGAAAAGTCAAGAATGATTTTTAGATTTTTTGTTGTATTTTCTGTCTTGTGTCATGTACCTAAGAGGTATCCCTTGCTAAGTTGGGTAAGCACTTAGTGTGGTGAGTCTAGGTATTATCATAACCAAGTCAAGTTTATGTTGAAGCTTGTGTACCCAGATAGAATTACATCGAGTCCTAGGAAATCGGTGTATGTAATACTTGGAGTATAGTGAAAATTCTACCAACGTTGTGGTGGAGACTGGATGTAGGCTGCATTGCACAAGACAACTGAATCAGAATACATGGCTATGTCATCTTCTTCCTCTCTGCTTTACTTCTGTTTTTTGGCTTTTATGAGACAAATTAAAATTATCTCCTGAATTATCCACTGCACAAACCTAATAGAAATCAAGTTCAAAGTTCTGTGTTTAAGGCTTAATTATTCAAAGTTAAAGAAGGTCATAGATTAAACCCCTTTTTTCTAAGCCTTTTGGAACCTTCAATTGGTACGAAGAGCCAAGGTCTCAAGAATCAAGCTTAACAGCTTGGAGCAAAGGTCCAATGGTAAAAAAATTGGGCACAACCACTGTGGCCTACACGCTAACAGAGGGTCAATCAAATAACATGCCTCCTTTCTTCAACGGGAAGAACTATGCTTACTAAAAAGAGAGGATGAGGATCTTCATTCAATCAATATACTACAACATATGGAAGATAGTGGTGAATGGTCCCAAAATCCCAACAAAGACTAGTGCTGATGGAGTGGTGACTCTAAAGGAGGAAGCCGAATGGAATGATGATGACAAAAAGAAGGTGAAACTAAATGCTAAAGCTATAAACTTAGTTGCATTGTGATATCAGCTTCAAGTAGTACCGAAAGGTGTCTAGATGCAAGACCGCAAAAAAAATCTGAGGGAAACTCCAAGTCACATACGAAGGCACCAAACAAGTCAAAGAAACAAGGATTGATATACTGCAAAAAGAGTATAAGATGTTTACCATGAAGGATAGAGAAAGTATTGATGAGATGTTTGAGAGATTCTCAATCATCATCAACAGTCTTGATGCTATGGGCATAATACACATTGAACAAACTCTAGTGAGAAAAGTACTTATAAGCCTCACAAAAGAATGGAAAACAAAAACCACTGTCCTAGCTAAGAGTAACAACCTGAGTTATATAACTTATGATGAGCTTAGAAGGAAACTTCTTGCTTATGAAACCACACACAAGCGCCAAGACTCAAAGAAAAAGGGAATAACCCTAAAATCAAAAGTAGAACCAAATGAGAGTGAGTCTAGTGATAGTTTTTCAGATGACAAACTTGTGTTTTTTGCTAGGAGGCTAAATAGGCTAATGAGGAACAAAGGCAGGTACAATGGCTCGAGCTCAAAAGAATACAAGAAGGATTTAAGCAAAGTAATATGCCACAACTGCAAGAAAGCTGGACACTTTATGTACAACTGCCCAAAGCTCAAGAAGGACGAAAAAGGGAAGAAAGAAAAGAAAAGAGTGTTAAAGGCCTCTTGGAAGGATCTTGAGAATGATTCGGATGAGGAAGAGGACTCCGAATATGAAGCTCAAAGTTTGCTTCATGGCTAGTGAAGATCAACTAGATGAGGTAAATTACTATGACTTATCCATGGATGATTTACATGTTATTGCTGATGATCTCACCTACCTCTATGAGAAACTGCTAAATAAGTATAATAAATGTAAAACTGAAAATGAAAAATTGAAAGCTGAAAATGATTTCTTGAAAGAAAAAGTAAAGGAGATCGAATGTAGAAAATCAATTTTTAAAATCTGAAATCAAAAAACTTAAAGGAAAGAACATTATTGATCCTTCACAAGAACTTGTTACTGAAAATGAAAGATTAAATGAAATGATTAAAAGGTTGAACAGTGACTTAGCAAAGTTTGCTCATAATTCAAGTAATTTGGACAAATTACTTGCAAATCAAAAACCATTGTTTGAAAAATCAGGTTTGGGCTATGTGACAAAAGAGGATGCATTTTTTGAAAAACCAATTGCTAAAATCATGGCCTCTTTTTCAAACACAAAAACCTCTCTTGAGAAATCTGATCTTGGATATTTTTTCAACAATGATGCCTCTTTTGAACAGCCATATTTTAATGAAACTGCGTCATCCTCTAAAACCAAACCAGTTCCAAACAATTCTGGTCAGGGGCGCCTCTCAAATAATGAGGTTGCTTTCAAACAGCTACACTCTTACAAAAGAGCCTCTTATTCAAGAAGCCCGTATGCGTTCAATAATTATAGTTTGAGATCTTTTGGAAAAAGGACCAAAAATGAATTTATCAAAAGAAATGCACCTTTTTCAAGAACTAAAAAATTTTGCCCTCTTAATCATTATCAACATCAAAGCTCCAATCAATTTCAGCAACATACACACAGAATTCATTGTTTTAATTGCAAGAAACCTGGTCATGCTTACTCCCAATGCTTTATTGACAAAAGAAGAGTAGGAAACCAAACTTACAATGTTATTTGTGATTTTAATGCACTTGAAAAACCAAGATAGATTAACTTCAAAGGATCCAAATTAATTTAGATACCTAAGGTTACTTAAGAGTGTATGCAGATTTGCCTAGCATCCAAAAAGAAGAAAGACATGTGGTACTTGGATAGCGGATGCTCTAGACACATGACGGGAAGGTCAACATTATTCATCAAACTCAACACATATGATGGAGAATTTGTGACCTTTCGAGATGATGGTAAAGGTAAAATTATAGCTGTTGAAAAAATAGGTAAAAATCATTCTACCTTTATTGGTGATATCTTTTTAGTTGATGGATTGAGACATAATCTTTTGAGTTATAGTTAACTATGTGATTTGGGTTACTTGGTGATATTCAAAAGATTGGAATAATGCCGTGTTGTAAGTGAAAAGTCTAATGAGGTATTGTTTGTTACAAATCGTTGTGATAATGTATATGGCCTCACTCTTGATGAACTAAATAATCAAATCTAGCTTGTTTTATTCTAAAGAATCTGAAAAGTGGTTATGATACAAAAGATTGGGCCATGCAAGCATGTTTCAAATAAACAAGCTTGTTAAGAAGGGTTTAGTAAAATGTCTTCCTTTGATAAAATTTGACAAAGATATCACTTGTGATACATATCAAATGGGTAAACAAACAAAAAGTGCATTTAAATTAAAGGAAGATATCTCCACCAAAAGACCTCTTGAGTTGTTACATATTGATCTATTTAGTCCAATAAGAACTCAAAGCTTAGGTGATAAACATTATGGTTTGGTGATTGTGGATGACTACACAGGATTTGGTTGGGTTTTGTTCCTTGCTCATAAAAATGATGCCTTCGTGGCTTTTGAAGTTTTTAGCAAGAGGATTCAAAATGAAAAGGATTTAAAGATTACTTCTATTAGAAGTGATTATGGTAAAGAATTTGAAAACCAATCTTTTGAATCATTTTGTGAGAAATTTGGAATATCACAAAATTTTCCTTGCCTAAGAATACCACAACAAAATGGTGTTGTAAAAAAGAAGAAATAGAAGCATACAAGAAATGGCGATAGCTATGCTATGTGAAAGTGATGTTCCAAAATTCCTGTGGGTTAAAGCTGTTAATACCGCTTGCTACATTTTAAACAGAACAATCATTAGAAAGTTTTTAAAGAAAACTCCTTATGAGCTTTGGAAAGGTCACCCACCAAAGCGGAGTTATCTTCATATCTTTGGATGCAAGTGTTTTGTTCTAAACAACTAAGAAAATTTGGAAAAATTTGATCCAAAAGCATATGAATGTTTGTTTGTAGGTTATTTCACAACTAGCAAAATTTATAGAGTTTACAATCAGGATGCTAGAGTTATTGAGGAGTCCATACACGTTGCTTTTTGTGATACTAACATGGTTCAAAATGTTTTGGAATACTGTGAGTAGAATCAGGTGGAGAATAATGCCAATGAATACCAAAGTTAAGAAAACAAAAATTTTGGACAACCTGATTCTGAACCTACTGCTGCAGAAGATTCTGCAGGAGATAATTCTATTTTATCTCCTGAAACTGGGGGAAATCCTTGAGAATACCAGTTTCATAGATCCCGCCATAACCGAATCTGTTCCTAAGTTCACTAGACCCCGTGAGTGGAGATTTTTGAAGAATTATCCACAAGAATTTGTCATAAAGGATGTTTCTCAAGGTGTCAAAATTCAGTCCTCCACTAGAAAGGCTTCAGAAGAAGCAAACTTGGCCTTTCTATCTCAAATTAAGCCATAAAATATCTAAAAAGCACTAGATGACCCCCTCTTGGGTAAAGGCTATGGAGGAAGAGTTTCATGAATTTGAAAAGAATGAAGTTTGGACACTTGTTCCAAAGCCAAATGGAAAGAAAATAACCGGCACCAAGTGGATCTTCAGGAACAAGTTGGGTGAAGATGGAAGCGTAGCTAGAAACAAAGCAAGATTGGTAGCACAAGGATATGATCAAGAGGAAGGAATAGATTTTGATGAATCCTTTGTCCCTGTGACTCTAATAGAAGCTATAAGGCTTCTTTTTGCTTATGCTGCCCATTGTGGCTTTAAATTATTTCAAATGGATGTGAAATGTACATTCTTAAATAGAGTAATTGATAGAGAAGTGTATGTGGCACATCCACCCAGTTTTGCAAATAAAGAGCTACCAAATCATGTTTTCAAACTTTCAAAGGCTCTTTATGGATTAAGACAAGCTCCAATAATGTGGTATGAAAGACTCAGCTCTTTCCTTTTGAAAAATGATTTTCAAAGAGGCACCATAGACACTACTCTATTTATCAAGAACTTTAATGATTCTTTCATTCTAGTATAAATTTATGTTGATGACATTATTTTTAGATCATCAAATGAAACCCTTTGTGCTATATTTGGAAAACTCATGACAAATGAATTTAACATGAGTATGATGGGTGAATTTAATTTCTTCCTTGTGCTTCAAATTAAACAGACTGAAAATGAAATTTTTATTCATCAAGAGAAGTATGTCAAGAAATCAGTTAAAAAATTTGGTATGCAGAATGCCAAACCCATGGGAATACCCATGCACCTTAACTCAAAGTTAGAAAAGGGTGAAACTGAGAAAGATGTTGATGAGATTAGGTATAGAGGAATGATTGGTTCTCTTATGTACCTAACATATTCTAGACCAGATATTGTATAAAGTGTTAGAATTTGTTCTAGATTTCAATCACAACCGAAAGAATCATATCTTTCTGCAGTTAAAAGGATCATTAGATATGTTCATGGCACATCCAATTTTGGTTTATATTATCCTAGGACTAATGAATTTCTGGCTGTAGGTTATTGTGATACAGATTTTACCAGAGATAGAGTAGATAGAAGAAGTATATCTATCATTTGCTGCTTTCTGGGAAGATATTTAAATGTCTAGTCTAGCAAGAAATAGTCAACAATGGCTCTTTCCACTGCTGAAGCTGAATATATTGCTGCTTCTTCTTGCTGTTCTCAGTTGCTTTGGTTGAAAACTCAACTTACTGATTATAAATTGAATGCCAAAAATATTCCCTTGTTGTGTGACAACATGAGTACCATAACTATTTCCAAAAATTTGTTTTACACTCAAGAACTAAACATATTGAAGTGAGATTTTACTCAATTAGAGTACATGTTCAAAAGGGCAATATAAGCATTCAATTTATTAAACCAGAGGATCAACTAGCTGATATTTTCACCAAACCTCTAGCTGAGGACAGATTTTGTAAACTAAGAACTAATATGGGCATTCTGAGTTACGATTTCCTGTTTTAGCCTTACTGATAAGTTGGTTGAAATTTTTTTTGTCTCTCTAGTCGAGAAGAGACAATTCTGGGCAAGCGAAGAAGTATCTTTCAGAAACGTGGTTCTGGGGTTCAACGGCAAAGTTTTGAATCATCTGGACCAACCCTCTAGTTCAGATTTTGTGTGGTCTATTGTGTTTCCTCAAGCATCACCACTTTTGGGCCTAATGAGTGTTACATTTGGTTTGTGGGCTTTTCTATTTTGTCTTTTATTTGAAAAGGTTTTCTTTTAATTTTGTTTTATTCTCTTTATTTAATTTATTTTAAATAAAACATTTTCAACATGATGTCAAGTCTTTTTAAAGAGTAGTCATAGGTTCTGCACATTCATATTTTTAAGAAACCTCTTTCTTGTTACAGTTACCAAACTTCTCTCTCATTAACTCCTTTCATAACCTCTTCGGTTTTTCCCACTATCATCATTGTTTTGATACTTGCAAAATCCTTCTTCACTTAATGATGAGAAAGAAAACTGCCACTCGTAGAGGTTCTCTCACTCAACTTTCTCAAAACCCTGAAAAACCAAGAACCTCCTCACATTCCAAGGATCCCACATTTACTCCTTCCCCCACTCCTTCACTATCTCCTCTATGCACAGATCCAATGGCTCGAACCAAATCTACTTTGAGGTACCCCTCGTTGTCCAAGCCAACGGCTCTACCCAGTGCTCCTTCTTGGCCGAGCACTTCGAAGTTGAAACGTCCTGTTGTAGAGGAACCCCGCTCTTGAACCCTCGAGACCTAAGCCTAGGTCAGTCCTTCAACGTCCACAAAGAGGTAATCCTTGTATCCCTCTTAAATCAGTTAAGGAGCCGCACAACATTGATCCTTTTGAACACAAATCTCAGTTTATGACCTCCCACTCTAACTACAACCTTCACTGTTTTCGCTCAGCCATGAACCATGACTTTTATGAAGGTGTTGTTGTTCATCATCCCATATGCCCCACTTTTTTTGTTGACTTACCGAATCTGAAAAAGAAAGGATTTAAATTTTTTGAAAATCTTGAATTTTTGGACTAGAATCAATTTTTCAAAATTAAAAAGCCAGTTTACCCAGTTTTAGTTTGAGAGTTTTATGGAAATCTGACCTACCATGAGGGAAGTATTCACTCGTATGTCAAAGGTCATGAAATTGTGTTGAATAGTGAATCCATTAGTGACTCCTTAGAATACACTGATGTTGGTGTCTATGCTTATACTGTGGGTAAGTGGGATGAGGGGTTGGGTGTTTTATATAAAGATGCTCTAGCTCATGTGTGTGAGAACATTTTTCTGATTGATAGCTTTACACCGACTCACAAATCCCTCAGCCCTCTTCATGCGCAGTTGCATTGTATAGTAAACCACATTATTCTACCTCAAAGTGGCTCATATCAGAAGGTGTCTTTCTGTGATACATTGGTTTTATATGCTATTGATAAACCACTATTTTATGGTTTATATTGTGCTAAATTGAGTGATTTTTTATCCATTATTCTCACACTTATTCATAGAAATCGCATGTTTTACGTTTTCCTTCCTGATTTTGTGCTATAATTGAAAACATGCTTCTTTGGCCTTATATTTGCTAATATTAATCCCTCTTATTACCATTCAATGCCGTGATATGTGTGTTAAGTGATTTCATAGATTACAGGGCAAGAATGGCTTAAAGAATAGAGAGGAAGCTTGCAAAAATGGAAGGAACACAAAAAACCAAGGAGATGACCAGCGAACATCGACGTGGACGCATGGCTCACGCGACTGCGTGAAATGGAGAAAATCGCAGTGACACGTTTGCGTGCCTGACGCGAACGCGTAAATTGGAATATGCACGAATGACGCGAACGCGTGGATGACGCGTACACGTGGCAAGGAAAACGCTGAATGATGCGCATGCATGGACGACGCGTACGCATGACATGCGCAATCTGCAGAATTAACAGAAATCGCTGGGGACAATTTCTGGGCTGTTTTTGACCCAGGTTTTGGCCCAGAAAACACAGATCAGAGGCTATAAAGTGGAAGAATGCATCCAAACATTACACAACTTTCATTCACATAATTTTTAGGTTTAGATGTAGGTTCTAAAGGGAGAGGCTCTCTCCCCTCTCTTAGGTTTTAGGATTAGGATTTCTCTTCTACTTTTAGTTCTTCTAGTACTCTAGTTTATTGATTTTCCTTTGTTGATTATTTGACATTGTTACTTTAATTTATGAATCCTCATGTCAGAGTTGATTTCTCTTATTTATGCAATTTGAGGTATCTCATATTTATGACTTTAATTTAGCTTTTTACACTCTTAGCTTTGGTTGAGTAATTGGAGACGCTTGAGTTATCAAACTCTTTGTTGATTGAAAATTGGAATTCTTTGCTGATTGATTTAAATTCCCCTAACTCTAGTCTTTTCTTAGGAATTGACTAGGATCTGAGAAATAAAATTGATTCATCCACTTAACTTACGTTCATAGTTAGAGGTTGACCAAGTGGGAGCAAAAGCCAATTCTCATCACAATTGATAAGGATAACTAGGATAGGACATTCAGTTCTCATACCTTGCCAAGAGCTTTTCTAGTTATTAGTTTACTTCTTTTACCATTTACTTTTCTTGTTTTCTTATCCAAAATCCCAAAAACATACTTTTCCATAACCAATTATAAGCACACTTCCCTGCAATTCCTTGAGAGACGACCCAAGGTTTAAATACTTCGGTTATCAATTTTATTAGGGGTTTGTTACTTGTGACAACCAAACTTTTGTACGAAAGGATTTTTGTTGGTTTAGAAACTATACTTACAACGCGATTATATTCTTGTGAATTTCTTTACCGATAGAAATCAGTTTGTCAAAAATGGCACCGTTGCCGGGGAATTGCAACTGTGTGCCTTATTATTGGTTATTATAAATATTTTTTTTACCTGTTTATTTGTTTTTATTTTCATTTTTTTAATTTTTATTAGCTACTATGAGTTCTCACCCCTATTGCTTTGAGTTTGGTTCCAATGCTATTGTAAGGAATGGAAATTATAACAGGAACATGCATCAAGGTCAAAATAATCAGAGATGGAAGGAGCCACGAGGATCTGATCAATCCTTTTGGCAGCGACATCTTCCACAATACCACAAACAAAGACCATTCTACAATACATGCCAAGACAATAGTTTTGGTGGACCCTTTCGTGACAACCAACACCCACCAAATTACTATAGTCAAGAGCCATTCCGAGGTGCATACCAAGATGATAGATATGGTGGACCCCCTTGTAGTTACCAACAAGCCCCATCATACGCTTATGAACCACCTCCTCAACATAGCTTTGAACCACCATACTCACAAGCCCCCTACCACCATTCACCTCCATATGACCCTAACCCATATCTACCCCAATTCCAATCCAATTACTCCCATGCCCTTGGTGAACAATGAAGAAGAGATCGAATTGGAAGAAAGCTACCAAAAGGAAGAGGTTGACATTGAAGAAGCTTGCAAAGAGGTGGAAGTTGTCAAAGAAGAGCTCAAGGGAATGGAGCTGGAAATCACCTTGCCAAAGTTGTTGGAGACCTCTCCCCCAAAGCCATCACCGTCCATTCCTTCATTCAAGTGGATAAATCTCTCATCTCTAAGCTTAATTAGCTCACTTGAATATGCTTTACTTGAGACAGATGATCAGCTTAGAGCTCTTTGTGGCCATAAGAGCAAGCGGGAAATGGTTAGTGGTAGGAAATGTCATGCAAGGTTCAATAAGGTTGCATGCTCCAAATTAAAGTGCAAGGATTGGTGCAGAGCTCCATTGAATGGGTATAGGATGTTGTTTGGCCGCTTCAGTGAGAATTTAAACTGCTTGCCACCCGGTTGGAACAAAGATGGTCAACAAGAAGACGAGTGCAAAAGCAAAGTTTGGGACCCCGGAATTCATTCTAGCAATCAACACTCTTGGGGCCTTGTCACTTACTTTAGATTGCTTGACGGATATGTGCGCCTAGTTTGGGATCCCGGAGGCCATTGGAATTACAAACATTGGTGGGGATTCAAGGATCAGTACAAGCATAAGCCACCATGACAAGGAGCTCGCCAAATGTCCAACTTAAGGACTTTAACTAAAAGTGCTAGGTGGGAGACAACCCACCATGGTATGATCGTTCTTTTCCAATCTTAGTTTTATTTTACTTTGTTTTCTTCTTAGTTTTATTTTATCCTATTTTTATTAGTGCTCATTCATTATGTCAGCATCTGCATTCTGCATATTTAAAAAGATGAAGAGCAAACGATGCGCCAGCGTCGCTGACGCGTCCGCGTCATATGTGCATGCGATAAAAATGAAGAATGAACAGAAAGTCATGCGGGAGCGTGGCTGGAGGCGTGCCTTAGGCACCAACACATCCACGCGTACGCGTTCATGCGTACGCGTCCCTGAAGCGTTCGCGTCATTTGCGAAACCAGCCTTCCACGCGTGCGTGCCACCCACGCGCACGCGTGACCCTGCAAAATTGACGTAAAAGATGTATGGATAGAGAGTTAGGATAGAGTGGCGCTAGAATCGTGCTGGAAGCACAAAGCCATATCATGTGTACGCGTCCCTGACGCGTTCGCATCATTTTCTAAATCAGACCATCCACGCGTGTGCGTCTTTCACGCGCACGCGTCAGTTGAATTTTTGGCAATAAGTGTGCATGAGACAGAAAGTTGCACGGCGCGACGCTCCTCTCACGCCAATGGCACAAATCAAGTCATGTGTATGCGTACGCGTCATTAGAAAATTTTGCAACTCACGCGAACGCGTGCTCTACGCGTCCGCGTTGCCTGCGCCGCATAGCTTATCCAAATCAGCGCCAGAAATCTTATCTTTTCTTCACCAATCCTAATTTTTCCTTCCTCCTCTCTTCCTTACTTCTTCTTCCTTTCTTTCACATCTCATTATTCACTCTCATTCTATTTTACTTAATTTATTTGCATACTTTTGTTCATTACATTTTAATTTTGTGCATATTTTTTTCTTTTCTAAATTTATTATTTTTCCATTGGTGTTAAATTTTCTTATTCAACTATTTCATATTTTCTTGAATTATTCCGGTGCTTCATGACTTGTTTTATTCTGATTGGGTATTATTATTCATAAGTCAATGCTAACTTTTATAATACTAGTATTTCTTTTGCATTGATATGCACTTATACTACCTTACATTACCCACACACTCCCTCTCATTGTTGCAAAATTTGCACCCTTGGTATGCCATGTGCTTCTATTGCTTTCTCATGTACATGTTGTAGCTACCATGTAAATGAGACCCTTATTATTTGGCATTAACCCACCTATACTTTATTTATTTTCTTATCTTTATTTCTGGGTTACTTTTCTTCTTTTCCTCTTCTTTCAGGATGGCCACCAAATAAGGGAAAGGGAAAGCTCTAAATGGGGAGACAAACAAGTCCATCTGCACAATCCTTGGAGAAAAACGTCAGTTGTAGCAACCCATCCACTTGTACATCTTAGCATGCACCGAGGACGGTGCAATCTTTAAGTGTGGGGAGGTCGATACCGACTTCCGTGGGTTAGTTATTTTCTTCTCAACACCAATGTTTTATTTTCTTTGTTAGTTCATTGTTGCATTTGCATGTTTGTTTGTTTTTGTGCATATTCTACCACTGCTTGATTGAAATGATCAATTCTTCTTCAAGAAAATTCTTATGGCATTTCACTAATTTGAATAAAATTTTTGTTAAACTTATTTGAAGAAATATTATATTGGAACATGGTTTAGAGATCGAACACACAAAACCAGTGAGATTTTGAGCCTATTTGATTGGTTGCATTTTATCAACCAATATTTTGTTTTGGTGTGTGTTGTTCTCTCTAAAATTGTGATCTATATCTTGCTTGATTCTATATTTCCATGGTTTAATATATGCATATACTTATATGATTAAGGCCTTGTTTCACTTAGCTTACATACCCATATGGCCTTACCCTTTCATTATCCTTTACAAACCAATGTTGAGCCTATTTTACCCCTTTGTTCTTTACTTTAGCTCATCACTAATTCTAAGCAAAAAACAATAATGTCCTTAATTTGAATCATTGGTTAGTTTAGACTAGTGACATTGCTCACAAATTAAGTGTGGAGAAATTGGGTTTACCAATATTTGGTTTGAGAATTGGGTATTGTGTATTCTTGAGAAAATATGAACAAGAATGTTAAGAACATGTTTATGCATTCAATACCTTAATCATATGCATTGAAAAAGAAAAAAATTAAGAAAAGAAAAATAGAAAAAGAAAAAAGAGAAAAAGAAAAGAAAAAGAGCAGAAAAATAAAAAGGGGACAAAATGCCCCAAAGTAAATGGCGATAGCAATGCATATATACTGTACTCAAAATTTGGAATGTATAAATATGTAGCAAACACAGTTAATGGGTAGTTAGGCTTTATATTATGATTACATGGATTGTCCTAAGTTAGGCGGAAAGTTCAAGTTAATTAAGGATTCAGATTTTAGTCCACTTGGCCAAATACAATCCTACCTTGACCTTAACCCCATTACAACCCTTAAAAGACCTCTTGATATGTGTATTTTGTGCATTAAATTTTTGTTGATTGTTAGATGAAAAGCAAGCCTTAGAAAGCAAGGTTAGTAGAGAATTGGGAGATCGAACCTTAAACACCTGAGTGATTAGAGTGCATACACTTCCAGTGAGGGTTCGATGCTTGATTCTATGTTCCCTGCTTTCATGAGCTATCTTCTTACAAGTTTACTTATCTTTTATTGTATAATTTGAATTAGAAAAATCTGATTTATGTTTGTCTTGAAGAGCTTATTTTCTTTTAACCAAGTAGACAGAATCATCATAGCATATAGTTGCATTCATAGGTTGTATCTCATGAGTTTTACCATTCCTCTTCACTCTCTTATAGCTTCTCTTGAGCTTAGCAATGTTTAAGTGTGGAGAGGTTGATAAACCACTATTTTATGGTTTATATTGTGCTAAATTGAGTAATTTTTCATCCATTATTCTCACGCTTATTCATAGAAATCGCATGTTTTACGTTTTCCTTCCTGATTTTGTGCTATGATTGAAAACATGCTTCTTTGGCCTTATATTTGCTAATATTAATCCCCTCTTATTACCATTCGATGTCGGGATATGTGTGTTAAGTGATTTAAGAAATTACAAGGCAGGAATGGTTTAGAGAATGGAGAGGAAGCTTGCAAAAATGGAAGGAACACAAGAAACCAAGGAGATGACCAGCGAACACCGACGCGGACGCATGGCTCACGTGACCGCACGAAATGGAGAAAATCGCAGTGACGCGTTCGCACGCCTGACGCGAACGCGTGGATTGGAATCTGCACGAATGACGCGAACGTGTGGACGACGCGTACGCGTGGCAAGGAAAACGCTTAATGACGCGCACGTATGGACGACGCGTACGCGTGACATGCGCACTCTGCAGAATTAACAGAAATTGCTGGGGGCGATTTCTGGGCTGTTTTGACCCAATTTTTGCCTCAGAAAACACAGATTAAAGGCTATAAAGTGGGGGAATGAATCCAAACATTACACAAATTTCATTCACATAATTTTTAGGTTTAGATGTAGGTTCTAAAGGGAGAGGTTCTCTCCCCTCTCTTAGGTTTTAGGATTAGGATTTCTCTTCTACTTTTAATTCTTCTAGTACTCTAGTTTATTGATTTTTCCTTGTTGATTATTTGACGTTGTTACTTTAATTTATGAATCCTCATGTCAGAGTTGATTTCTCTTATTTATGCAATTTGAGGTATCTCATATTTATGACTTTAATTTAGCTTGTTACACTCTTAGCTTTGGTTGAGTAATTGGAGATGCTTGAGTTATCAAACTCCTTGTTGATTAAAAATTGGAATTCTTTGCTGATTGATTTGAATTCCCCTAACTCTAGTCTTTTCTTAGGAATTGACTAGGATCTGAGGAATCAAATTAATTCATCCACTTAACTTACGTTCATAGTTAGAGGTTGATCAAGTGGGAGCAAAAGCCAATTCTCATCACAATTGATAAGGATAACTAGGATAGGATATCCAGTTCTCATACCTTGCCAAGAGCTTTTCTAGTTATTAGTTTACTTCTTTTACCATTTACTTTTCTTGTTCTCTTATCCAAAATCCCAAAAACATACTTTTCCATAACCAATTATAAGCACACTTCCCTATAATTCCTTGAGAGACGGCTCGAGGTTTAAATACTTCAATTATCAATTTTATTAGGGGTTTGTTACTTGTGACAACCAAACTTTTGCACGAAAGGATTTTTGTTGGTTTAGAAACTATACTTACAACGCGATTATATTCTTGTGAATTTCTTTACCGATAGAAATCAGTTTGTCAGCTATCATCATTAAAACTGAAATCTCTTTTGCATATTTAATGGTGAGGCATATGTTTGACTGTATAAGGAGTGACAAAAATGTGGCTCTTCCTTATGGCATGTTTTTAATTTACATATTTGAACAATTTGGTGTTGACCATGCAAATGAATCATATGAAAATAGACACTCATATCTAAAAGGAGGTGGTTTAGTGAAGCAGCACAAGAAGGGGCATACAAGAACTAAAAAGGTAGTTCTTGATGATGATAATGATGATGAACTTGATGACACTCATCCTCCCTCTACCTCAGGAACCTCAGCCTCAACTAGTCACAAATCACTCTTTTTTGGAGTTGTAAAGGATGTTATACGAGAATTTGTGAACTTATCCAACCATCTAATGTCTATAAGAAAACAAGAACCGAAGCTTGTGGTCAAACATGAAAATGCCCTCAGAATGTCAAGAGAAAGAGTGGTTGTCCTTATGAAGTATGTTGACAACATTAATGAGGATGAAACAATGGTCACTGACCCAGAGGAACCACTTGATTCTAAGGAGGATGGTTCGGATGCTTGAGGATGTCTCTAGTTTCTAGTCTCTGTTATTTAGATATTTGTCTTTTGGAACTATCGTAGTTTGTATTAGACTTTGTTCTATTTTGGATGACTGTAAATATTAACAACAGTTATATTTTGCTTTTGGTTTTAATCAAGTTTCTATAAACTTGGAACTCTAACCATTTTTTGCAGGCTTCCATTGCTTCTAGCTTCTTCCTTGATGACAAAATGGGGAGTAGTAGAAGTAGAAGTAGAATTGAATAGTTTAGAATTTTTGGATTTCATAATTTTTGATTTGTTGCAGGTAATATGGCATACTCTGTTTTGGAAAAATTCTTTCATGCCCTGTTTTGTTGCAGGTAATATGGCATGCTTTGTTTTGAAATGATTAATTTTCTTGTACCATGGTTTGGAATTCTTGATGATTGCTCTATTCCTTGATAAATGTTACATTATTTTTTAAACAAGTGTTGATGATGATACACTTGGACCATGATCAGATGCTTGGTTTCATTGGTTGAAAATGTTGTATCAAAATTTGTTTGTATAAGCTTATGTATACTGTGAAAAATTGTGCTATCTATATGTTGTGTATTGTGTTCTCTATGTGGATATTTTAACAGGAAACAAAAGATGGGCATAAGGTGAGGGGGAGCAACCCTTGAGGCAAAAAAGGGGAGTACATCAAAACTACTAGATGTCATAAAAGGGAAGTGCTTTAATATTATCTAATTCAATTCTTTTGATTCTATCCTTTGAAATTATGTTTGTCATTAAGGGGGAGATTGTTGAGTTAAGAATGCAAATTAATTTAATAATGATGATGACAAATATTAATTTATTGGATTAAATAGCCAATTGGGTTTGAGTGGTTCATTTAAGTGATGCAAGCCCAAATAATTGAGTAGCAGCCCAAACAAATAAAATAAAGCAATCAAATGTGCTGAATGGATATTAAATCCATAACTAAGTCCAATAAAAATTGAAACAAAGAAAAATTTTCAATAAGGTTAAGTTTAAGCATGCTTCAAATCGGGTAAATATTTGGAAGAGAGAGAGAGAGAGCTTCTTCATCTTCAAGCTCACATACACCAGAGAAGAAAGAAAAAGAAACCTCATAAAAAAAGCAAGAGTCTAATCAAACAAATAAAAAAGCATGTTACACTGAGTCAGCGATTAAAGGTAAATAATTTCGTTTTGAATGCAAGTTGATTTCTTCACTTCTTCTCATACTCTATGCAATTCCATTTAAAAGAAAATAAAGAAAATGATGGTTGATTATCTCTACTGTGAATCAACGGTTAAAGTTATTACTTGGAGCCAAAACACATTTTCAAGGGTTTGAATTTGAGATTATCACTGAGCAAACAAATCTCTGCTATTCTACACTCCTCGGATAAGCCAAGAAATAGATTTTAGGGGTTCATTGAAGAAAGAGAAGGGGTGATTTCTGAAAGCCCAAGGTCCAAGAAGTTGACTTGTGAGGAATCCTAACCGTGGCTCTGACTAAGGTACAAAAAGAAAAATTGAATCTCATCAGAGCTCTAGGAGAGAGAACCCGAAAGAGAGAGCAAAGAGTGAATCCTTACTATTGAGTTTGAAGTAGTCTTAGAAGCAGTGCACCTACACTAAATGGAGCACTCCGCTAAGATAAAGAGCAAAGTTATGAGTTCAGAGACTGGGTTCAATTCATAGAGTCAAGAGTGTTATTCATCATCTCCTTCATATTTTACTATTTCATATTTTTGTTTCAATGTATATCTTTCTTAGTTTTATTTGAGAGGTAAAAGGTAAAAAAGAGAGACATTGAGAAAAAGTCTTGGGGTGAAAAAGGCTGAGAGAAACACTTGAGAGAAAAGACAAGAGTGACTTCATATTTCTTTCTAGTTGTATTTTCTGTCTTGTGTCATGTACCTGAGAGGTATCTATTACTAAGTTGGGTAAGCACTTAGTGTGGTGAGTCTAGGTATTAGCATAACCAAATCAAGTTTATGTTGAAACGTGTGTACCCAGATAGGATTACATTGAGTCCTAGAAAATTGGTGTATGTAATACTTGGAGTATAGTCAAAATTCCACCAGACTACTGGATGTAAGTTGTATTTCACAAGGCAACTGAACCAGAATACATGGTTGTATCATCTTTTTTCTCTTTGCTTTAGCTTTATTTTTTGGCTTTTATGAGACAAAACAAAATCGTCTCCTAAATTATCTGCTCTGCAAACCTAACAGAAATCATGTTCAAAATTCTGTGTTTAAGACTTAATTATTCAAAGTTAAAGAAGGCCATAAATTCAACCCTCATTCTCTAGCTTTAAGGAACTTTCATATTTAGATCACTTGTTAGTTTGACATAAAGTAATTTATTATAGAGTGATATTAGGTAACCAATTTTTTTCAATCAATATCAATCAAGTTTTTAAAAATATTTTGTTTATCATAAATAATTTATATCTTAAATTATAAATTTATAATCCTAAATCATAAATTATGGACCTAAATTCTAAAATTGACTAATATTGAGTAATTCAAAGTTAGTTCTCTATGTTTTTTTTAATTATAATTTTATACTATTTAATCAATTATTTTTCACATTAACCAACGATTTATAACAAAAGGATTTTATTTTGACACATATGTTGTTTTGATGTAGTAATTTTATAAACTTATCCATGTTAAATAATTAGCTTAGAATAAAAAAAATAGCCATCCACTTTTTTAAAATGATATATTTTATTTTCTTTGAATACTATTAGAAAATTATGGCAATGGATTTGAAACCTAAAATTGCACATAATAATCACGAGAAAAAAGAAAAAAGAATCTCTAAACCTAATTTTTTATACGTGTATTTATAGAAGTTTGAATGATATAGAAATAAAAGATAAAAACAAATGATGAGTGATGTTCCTTGACCTAACTCTTATACATATATGAGTCGAAATATAATATACCTAGAAGGCTAAAGCAAATTAAATAAGATAATAATGACTAGAATATAAGGATGCCTTATAAACAAATTGTAATGATTAAGGAAACATGTGTTGTTAATTATTACCTGTTCAAAATTTTTCTTCCAACCTAGGTCATAATGCCATTTGGGAGTAGATTTTTTCTCAAATCCCTGCTGGTGAATTCATTTTCAAAAGTTTTCATAATTAAAATACCAATTAGAAGATAAAGTACTAAGGTATATATCTAAATGAACAGATAAAATTTTGAGAAAAAGTATGTAGTTACCTCAACGGTAGTAGTATTAGCAATGACAAGTATAATATGCAAAATCATAAACCCTAAAAGGCTGATTGCAAAAGCCAAGTTCAAAACTGCATGCATAGAACAACAATGTATGGTCATGAAATGGAGGAACCCACCGGTTATATAATATATATATATATACATGTATATGTCAACCACTTACCAAATGTAACAAAAGATAGAATAATTGTTGTTGCCGACCCAGAAATCTCTTCATCAGTGAAGAATATCAAAAAATATGGTAATAATGAGACCGTGACAAGTGTTGTCCCAAAAAATGTGTAAAGCTGTTTGGGAAAAATGTGATAGCAAAGGCATTACTAATCTTAATTTTCTTCTAGTAATACACTCCTTTCTTAAAAAATATAATTGAAGTGATAAATTAAACAACCAAAATAATCAATCAAAAAATCTTAGAGCCAATCATTTTTAGCAATTTTGATCATTCTCGGATGTAAATTTTATGTATTTTATGTCTATAAATTTTTATGAATATTAGTATAAATTATTTTGACTAAATATTCATCTAAAATGATAATATTTATTGAGTAAATAAATATTTTTAATACATTTTCTATCCTAACAATTAACATGTATATATAGTATTTAGATGAAGTAGTTTAATTTACTTTCCAAATTCTAAGGCAAGGTTACATACCACAAAAAGAAGAAAATATTTATAGTTGAATGCACCCACACAGTTTACAACCCAAATGCAATGGTGGTCCATCTTTAGAATGCACCTCCCACCTAAAACCAACGTCATTGTTAATAATAAATACAGTAACAAGACAGCATACATAATAAGGTGATATATATAATTAAAAAAAAAAAAAACTCACAAACAGAACAGTGATGGCAACGAGGAGGTTTGAAGTGGTTACACTTTCGACAATACCGTATTTTACAATGTTGTGTTTGGCCACCATCTACTGCAGATTCCGGCAATAAATCTGCATGATCATCACTACCTTTTTCCTCATCAAATTTAGGGGTCCAATTCAAAGGCACATGTCCAGGGTCCGTAAATACAACAGAGAAGTAGCTCCATAACACCATCGCCAGCTACACACGCAATGAACTTACTGAAATAATTACATATCATCATATTCGTACCCCTTAGTTAAATCACAATTTACTATTCTACCATATAATTGGATCATATAAAATTGGATCGGTTTTAGAATGGACAATAACAATTGAATCATATACCAATGCATGAAAGAGGAAAAGGATAAGGAAAGCGGTTATGGAACCATGGAGAAGGAGGGTAGGGCCGTAATTAGCAACAACAACGACATAATAGGTGACACCAACAAGGCATAGGACGATGATGATCATGATTGAACCGAGACAACGTAGCCATGTACAAAACTTGAATACGTTCCATGCCATCAACCCTCCTCCTCCTCCTCCTCCTTTCGTCGATCTGGTGTTGTCCATTATTGAATAAGGATGTTGCAACCGAAACCATGAAATCAAGAAAACCAGAATGTTCAAATCAAGAGTGGATTTGATTTTTATTTTCTCGTTTGTTTGGTTTGGGTAGTGTTAATGTGATTATTGTGATTTTGTTTTTGGGATTATTCTTTTATGGTTATGTATGTTGCTTTCAAATGCATGCATGCATGCTTGTGGTATCATGGAGGAGAAATAACTAAAATCATCATATATAATTTTTCAAATAATGCTAAATTTTATTTATATTTATAAGTATTGTCAGAGAAGTAACAAAAATTAGCGCATGATCGACTAACTCGGTTCTGAGAGGAAAAAAACTTTTAGCAATAAGTCAACCTAAATTTTAGTCAACACAGAAATTAAAAAAATTGTGTATCTAAAATCAACCAATAACAAAAATTTTACACTTCCAAAATCTACTTTTATCCAAGTCAAATAACATGTAAAGTCAGAGTTCAATTTTAATGGATTAATTATAATAAAATTTTTAAATAATTATTATTTAATTATGTTTATTTTTTTAAATGGTTACTCATGCAATAAATGTGAAACAATATAATTACTTCCAACTTAATGATACAATACTATATAACATGTGTAAAATAATGTCTTTAATAAGATGACAATTCACAAATTAATTCATTTTATTAGTATCGTAAGACCAAGACTTTTAAAAAGTCCTATTTTAAATCAATCTCAAATTATATATTTATTTATAGTTTTAATTTTAGAAATTATTTTTATTAAAGATAATTAAAGACAATTAATTAGATTTAAAATAAATTAAGATTTTTATCCAAACTCTATACTTATGGATTATTTTTTATTTATGATTAAAGTTCTAGAAATTCAAGAAATAATGAGGTTTGGCTATTTAAATTAGAATTTTGTCTAATTTTATAATTATTGAATTATTTTTTATATTTAAATTATAAAGTTGGTAGTTATGAAATAATAAAAAATTTATATGATTTGATTTTAGATGCTTTATATTTATATCATTTAATACTTTAAGTTAAAGGTAAAAGAAAATTAATTATATTACTATGTATTTTCAATTAGAGTAATTTATTGAGAATTAATTAGGACTTTTATACCACAAATAACATTTTAAAGTAATTTTAGAAATTAAATTAGTTTTTCAAATATTAATCTTTATGCTCCAATTTTATTAAAATTACTAAACTATCCCTATACCTAATTTTTATCAAAATCCTAAATTCCCAAAATGTCATCCTAACCCTAATTTCCCCAAAAACCTAGCCGCCAATGCTAACCTCTCCTTCATACCCCACTAACCGAAGAAAGAAAGAAAAAAAAAGAAGAAAAGGGAGGAACAGAGAGTAACAGGCATCGAGAAAAAAGGGGAAAGGGGGAAGAGGGACGGGAGGGAGACGGCGTCGGCGGGCATCACTGTCGTCGCACCGTCGTGTCACCATCGAAGGAGAGAGGGAGCCGCGCAGGGGAGCTTAGCTAAAAAGAGAGAGAGGCCGCGACTTGAAGGAGAGAGAGAAGCTACCACCGTCGTCGTCGCTGTACCGTCGGGAAGGAGATCCAAGAGAGCGAGCACAGAGTTAAGGGAGCAGAAAATGTGAAAAAATTACAAATAAAAAGTTCAAAAAAAAAGACTAAAAGTAGTCTAGGTAGCTTATTTGGTAGAAATTTTAAATAAAAAAGTATTAAAATTTTAGAAGAGGATTTTTCTAAAATTTGTTAACAAATTTCGAAGAGCTAGTGAAGCAAAATACTTTTAATATATAACTTCTTCACTAATTTATTTATTTATCTATTTATTTTTATTTTATTAAGATCTAATGCATAAATCTCATCATTTATGTTTTGAACTATTAAAAAAATAATAAAAATAAAAAATAGACAAGAACAAAGAAGAAAGTTTAAAGAGAACAGAACAAAAATATATAAAAAAATTTCAAAGATCAATATTATTAAAAGAAAATTTTAGAAAAGACTTACCAAAGCTTTTAACAAAAAAATAAAAAAAATAAAAAAAGAAAAAAAATTTCTATTGTCATTAAATTTTTGTAATACATTACTACTTTGTATTAGTTTACTTTAAGAAAAAAGGGGAAAAAATACTTACTAGTATTTTGGACGATCTTCTGATATTCGGATAATTTGCTATTTTGAAAACTTGTGAATGTGAATGAGTGAGTTTCTATGTTTTTTTCTAGGCTTAACCAGTGTTAGTGTGTGTGGGTGAATCTTGTGATATGAAATGAATGTGTGTAAACGAAAGTTCGAGTGAATGACTGAATGTGTATTGTCATTTATTAATTTTAATTTTTTTTAAAATATTTTCACTACACTTTCATTATTATTCATCATTCAATTATTACTCATCATTCACTTTTTCTTTCCTTACTTTGTCTTTATTTCCTTGTCTATTTTTAACTTTGGGAATGACTATTGTTCCGAGAGTTATCTGAAACGTTAATTTGAGTCTGAACGTGAGGTCCAGTCTTTCTATGAGGTAGCGTCCGACTTGTTCTTATGCCGAGGTATCGGCGTTTGAGTTCCTCGTGAGGAAGTGAGGAGTGGTACCTGACTCCGATGTTTAAGTTAGCAAGGACTTTAGGCAGATTTTTAATAGATTAAAATGAATATATACCTGAGAGGTGTCAGTGTATTTATAATAGAGTTGTTAACCACATTTGTTGAAGTAGTTCCATCTTTATGGATGGATAACCGTTTCTTTTATCTTGGGAGTTTGTTAGGGTCTATCTTTAAGAGAAGATAGAGATAGTTGGCGAGATTTGTGAAAGCAGTTACTTGCTTGGCAAGTAGAGCTGGGCTCCTTTGTGGTGTTCGACTTCTTTAAAGAAGTCAGACATATGGTAGAGGCCTTCCCTTTGGATCAGACCTTTTATCCTTATTGTGTAAGAACCAGCTTAATCGCTTTAGTAAAAATAATAATTTTTAAGTGTTCGGAGTAGATTCAAAATTTAGAAGTTTTAATTTGAAAATATAAAGGTGAAATTTGATTTCAATAAATTTTTCTGAGTTGGAAAATGTATCTTTTTCGAAAAGTTTTGTAAAAATGCGTACTGGCGCTTAAGCTGGCAATACCGGCTCTAGTCTATCTAGTATCGCGTATTTTGGAAAATAAGATTTTGAAAATTGATTTATTGTTTTGTAAGGACAAATATAATTTAGAATTGAAAACCGGACACTAATCTTAAAGGTTTTAGCCCAAAGTGGGTCAAACGGGCTAAAACCGCTAAGGGGTTGGACCGGGCCCAAATCGGACCCAAGGTCCAACATATATATATATATGTGTTTAATGAGTTTTAAACTCATCTTGTTGGGAAGAGAGAGAGAGAGAGAGAGAGAGAGCTCGGATATGGTGATGGTGGGGGTTGAAACCCCATTGCCACTATTCATCATCACCTTCCGAGAGCCATAATTTAAGCTACGGAACTCTGGTTGACAAGCCATATATATGTGTGATTTTGCTTGTTTTTAACTAAAATCTTGTTTTTAACTGTTTTACCTTCCTGGCAAGCTTGCAAACTTCCGTAACGCTTTTTTAAAACCTTTTTGCCAGTTTTAAGGGCTTGAATCAAGGGAGAAAATAATAAAGGAATAAATAGGGGTATTGTTAGTTATAAGTTTAGAGCCGGTGACATAGGTTTGGAATGTTTGTGTAATTTCTAGCTTGAATTGGTGAATGTTGAGTTGTGATGTGTATGGTTGAAGAGATTTTTGAGAAATGGAATTGCTTATGATGAACTTGAGAAATAAGAATGTTTAAGGATGTTAATGGAAATGATGATGGTTATGATAAGTTGAAGACTCAAAAAGGAATGATGATCTTGTTGAATGTGTAAAGTATGCCATGCACTACATCCTTGAAATGATAGCGTTTGAAGGAAAGTGTGCCAGGCACTATATCCTTGGAATGTTGAGAACTGATTATTGAAAGTGATTTGAGATGAGAGATGGTGATGATTTGAGGTTGATGGACTTGTTGGATGTGGATAGTGTGCCAGGAACTATATCCTTGGAATGATTTATGATGAAATAGATGTTGTTGTTGTTTTCCTTCTCTGCCACAAGAGTGTGCCAGGCACTATATCCTCGGAATGATAGTGTGCTAGGCACTATATCGTAGGAACAAAAGCGTGCCAGACGCTATATCCTTGGACGTGGCAGAAAGGTGACATCCGAAAGGATGTGTCGGGTTGGCATTCATAGACCAACAAGTGATATCACGAGCCAATAGGACAGGCATTCATCATGTGCATCTACTATGTGTTTTGTTTGCTTTGCCTAATTGCATCTCTTGCCTAAATGAATAATATGGTTATTTGCTAGTTGTTTTACTTGCTGTACATGTATATTACTTTTGTTTTACTTCCTTGCATTATTTGTGATTGTCTGGTGCTGAGGAGGTAGGTAGGCGGTGGCGATAGGATCGCACGGAGGTTAGGTTGGCGAAGGCTGTGGGACATAGCGAGGTGATTAGTATTAGTTAGAATTTTCCTAAGTTTAGATAACCCGGTTTATGGTTTAAGTTCCTTATTTATTTACTTTATTCTAAGCTTGAATATCTGTACTCAATGTGAAGTTCTAGGATTGCCTTTGGCGTCCCGGAACCTTACATCTTACATATTGGGCGCTGTTACCATACTGAGAACCTCCGGTTCTCATACCATATGTTGTTGTTGTTTTTCAGACGCAGGTTGAAAATCCACCTCCGTGAGATTGCTGATATGGTGACAGAGCAGAGTATGGTTGATGACAAGTTATCTTATGCTAGTTTTACAAGCATTTTTCATTTTTTTCATTAGGTTTTATGCACTTTCTTACACCATAAGTAAGTAATTGGACATGATTATCTTGAATCAATCAAACATCATTCATTTTACATAAAATCATAGGTTTTATGCTAGAATTAATTGATTTTATTAATGATGCAAATATCTAGTGATTTTGGTGAGACTTTGATTTGTCGTTTGGTTGCTTGTAGGTGAAGAAATGGTGGAAAGAGGAATTTTTGGCACACTTTTGAAGTTTGAGAATGCTTTGGACCTTAGGCCACACTTTAAAAAGCGTGGCCCATAAAAATAAAGCGTGGCTCATCGAAGCTCACAAGGAGCGCTCAAAGTTGCAAACGGAGCGCCCAAGAGAAAGCACCAAATGTTGCAGCAAAAGCAAAGGCCAAGGCATAGCGTTCAAAGAAGAGAATGCTATGTTGCCTTCCCTTTACTTTTTCGTGCCTCATCAAGAAAAGTAAAGCGCTGCACAATGGGAGAACCAAGGCTCGAAGAGGGAACCAGCGCATGCCAAGGAATAGCGCTCACAAGACTGAATGTAGCGCTCATTCTTTCACCTTTTTCGTGACATTCTTGGCAAGGAAACAAGGGAGCAAGGCCAGTGCTAAAAGGGTGCAACGTAGCACTCAAATAGAGGAACCAAGCAAGGCAGGGCGCATCAAGACAAGGAGGAGTAGCGCTCAAAAATTCGAGCGTGGCGCTCCCTTTTGCTCACTTTTTCGAGCTTAGAACCAAGGAAAGCCAAGCATGCACAAAGCAAAACACAAGGGCAATGTTGTAAAAAGGCAACGTAGCGCTCCCTTTTGCTACCTTTTTTGTGCTCTTGGAACCAAGGAAATATGAGTTCAAAGCAAACCAAGGCAGTGTTCACAATTTGAACGTAGCGTTCACTTAGTGAATGCTATGTACAAGGAGCTATGGGAAAGGAGGCTTGGCACATGACAAGGTGATGAGCGGATAATTTATACGCTTTTTGGCATTGTTTTTAGTATGTTTTTAGTATAATCTAGTTAGTTTTTAGTATATTTTTAGTAGTTTTTAGTTAAAATTCACTTTTCTGGACTTTACTATGAGTTTGTGTGTTTTTCTGTGATTTCAGATATTTTTTGGCTGAAATTGAGGGTCCTGAGCAAAAATATGATTTAGAGATTGAGAAGGACTGCAGATGCTATTGGATTCTGACCTCCCTGCACTCGAAGTGAATTTTCTGGAGCTACGGAAGCCCAATTGGCGCGCTCTCAACGGTATTGGAAAGTAGACATCCTGGGCTTTCCAGCAATATATAATAGTCCATACTTTGCCCGAGATTTGATGGCCCAAACTGGCGT
>NC_029772.3:46891001-46891720 GCF_000817695.3 Arachis duranensis | reverse complement strand
GCAAAGGTAGAGGTAATTGAAAAATTACCACCACCTGCCAATGTTAAGGCAATCAGAAGCTTTCTGGGGCATGCAGGATTTTACAGAAGGTTTATAAAGGATTTTTTGAAAATTGTAAAACCTTTGAGTAACCTGCTAGCTGCTGACACTCTATTTGTGTTTGACACACAGTGTCTGCAGGCGTTTGAGACCCTGAAAGTTAAGCTGGTCACAGCACCAGTCATCTCTGCACCAGATTGGACATTGCCATTTGAACTAATGTGTGATGCCAGCGACCATGCCATTGGTGCAGTGTTGGGACAGAGGCATAACAAACTTCTGCACGTCATTTATTATGCCAGCCGTGTTCTAAATGACGCACAGAAGAATTACACAACCACGGAAAAAGAGTTACTTGCAGTGGTCTAGGCCATTGACAAGTTTAGATCCTATCTAGTGGGATCCAAAGTGGTTGTGTACACTGACCATGCTGCTCTTAAATACTTACTCACAAAGCAGGATTCAAAACCCAGACTTATAAGATGGGTGTTGCTTCTGCAAGAGTTTGATATAGAAATAAGAGACAGAAAAGGGACAGAAAACCAAGTGGCTGATCATCTATCCCGAATAGAACCAGTAGCTGGGACGACCCTCCCTTCTACTGAGATCTCTGAGACCTTCCCAGATGAGCAACTCTTTGCCATTCAGGAAGCTCCATGGTTTGCAGATATTGCAAATTA
>NC_029772.3:46887162-46887905 GCF_000817695.3 Arachis duranensis | reverse complement strand
AATTCCACTGAAGCCAAATTGGCTTACCCAAGCTTGATCTCCTTGCTCTGTAAAGAGGCTGGGGTAAAGATGGGAGTAGATGAATTCATACCCATTGAACATCCAATCACCAAGAAGTCAATGGAAGGACAAATGCAAGACAACTCTATCAAGAGGAGGGCGCAGGAATTCCTCCCTGAGTTCCCTAAAATTGACTACTGGACCAGCCTAGAAGCATCTATCACCAAGTTGCAAGAAACTATGGAGCAACTGAAGGAAGAACAGCAGAATCAGAACTGCATGCTCTGCAAATTGCTGAAGGAACAAGAGAAGCATGGGCGTGAACTCCAAGAGTTGAAACGCCAAAAACTTTCATCTCAAGTTGAGGGAGCATCCACTTCTTAAAATCAAGGTTGTTGAGTCCTAACTCTGTGAAAACCTCTATCATTAGGAGCCTATTTAAATTTTTGTTTTCTATTTTTATTTTCTAGTCTAATCTTATATCTATTTTTGAGTCTTATTTTTAATTCATAATTAATAAAATTTAAAATTCATGTCTTAAAGCTATGAATGTCCTATGAATCCATCACCTCTCTTAAAATGAAAAATGCTTTAATCACAAAAAACAAGAAGTACAGGATTTCGAAATTATCCTTGAAACTAGTTGAATTAGTTTGATGTGGTGACAATAATTTTTGTTTTCTGAATGAATGCTTGAACAGTGCATATGTCTCTTGAATTTGTTGTTTTGAGAATGTTAAAAA
>NC_029772.3:46886174-46886737 GCF_000817695.3 Arachis duranensis | reverse complement strand
CTGAAATTGAGGGTCCTGAGCAAAAATATGATTTAGAGATTGAGAAGGACTGCAGATGCTGTTGGATTCTGACCTCCCTGCACTCGAAGTGAATTTTCTGGAGCTACAGAAGCCCATGTTGGATTCTGGCGCGCTCTCAACGGCATTGGAAAGTAGACCTCCTGGGCTTTCCAGCAATATATAATAGTCCATACTTTGCCCGAGATTTGATGGCCCAAACCGGCATGGCAAATCAGCCTCAGAATTTCCAGCGTTTAACGCTGGAACTGGCATAAAACTTGGAGTTAAACACCCAAACTGGCATAAAAGCTGGCGTTTAACTCCAGAAAAGGTCTCTACATGAAAATGCTTCATTGCCCAGCCCAAGCACACACTAAGTGGACCCAGAAGTGGATTTTTACGTCATTTACTCATTTCTGTATACCTTAGGCTACTAGTTCACTATTAATAGGATTTTTTGACATTGTATCTGTACCTCATGACACTTTACACGTTTCTCATTGTATCTTCTACAGCATGAGTCTCTAAACCCCATGGTTGGGGGTGAGGAGCTCTGCTGTGTC
>NC_029772.3:46876689-46885880 GCF_000817695.3 Arachis duranensis | reverse complement strand
GACATGATCGAGAACCGACAGCTGAATAGCCGTGCCGTGACAGGGTGCGTTGAACATTTCCACTGAGAGGATGGGAGGTAGCCACTGACAACGGTGAAACCCTTGCATACAGCTTGCCATGGAAGGAGCCTTGCGTGTTTGAAGAAGAAGACAGTAGGAAAGCAGAGATTCAGAAGATGGAGCATCTCCAAAACCTCAACCTATTCTCCATTACTGCAAAACAAGTACTTATTTCATGTTCTCTTACTTTTCACAATCAATCCTGATAATTTCTGATATCCTGACTAAGATTTACAAGATAACCATAGCTTGCTTCAAGCCGACAATCTCTGTGGGATCGACCCTTACTCACGTAAGGTATTACTTGGATGACCCAGTGCACTTGCTGGTTAGTTGTGCGGGGTTGCAAAAGTGTGATTGCAATTTCGTGCACCACAAGGCTAAGTGAACATAGCGTTCACAAGACCAAATGGAGCGCTCTCCTGGGAGCTGACCCATGCCTCCAACTCAATTGAACCAAGGCCAACCAGAGCCATCTCTCTTCAAATCCAAAAACCAAAAGGCCCACTCCAAGCTTTGAAGACCAAAAATAGAAAGTGTATAAATAGGAGTTAATTCAATTTGTAAAGTACCTTTTGCTCATTTTTTAGTTTGACCTTTAGCTCATTTTGAGTTCTCACTTTTAATTTTCATTTGTCTTTGAATTTGGGGATTCGGGAATTGGATCAAGCTTTCTGTTTTCATTTTCTTTCTTTCTACAACTTCTATTGTCTGTTCTTGGATTTTGAATTGTGATTGAAGAGCTCCATTGATTCTAAATTTGGGAATCATCTTTCACTCTTCTTCTAAATTGTTCTAAGAATTGGATCTAAGTTTAGTTTTCTGTTTCCATTTTCATTTTCTTCTGAAAATTCCCTTCTGCTTGATCAAGAGAGTAATTGAGATCTAGATCTGCTTTCTAATCTCATTCCTCTTCTTCGATCTTCAATTTCTCTTTAGGATTTCATAACTGCTTCAAGGTTTTCTTGCTATTCTATTTCTTAAAGCAATTTTCCATTTCTATTCTTGCTACTGATATCCAGATCTGAATTCCTGCATCTCATAGTTCTCTGATTTACTTTAACTTGAATTTTATTGTTCAATTCTGAATCCCAGCACCCAAATATTTTTATTCGTCAAGCAATTTACATTTTTCAGCAATTTAGATTAAGCAATTTACATTTCTTGCACTTTAAGTTTCTGCAATTTACTTTTCTTGCAATTTAAGTTTCATCTCTTTTATTTTCTTGTTCTTTAAGTTACTTGCAATTTACTTCTTCGGCACTTTATTCTTTTGCTCAATTTACCTTCTGCACCTTTATGTACTTGCAATTTAGCTTCTATCAATCAAAATCACTCATATCATCAAATATTTGCTTTACTAAATTCATCACCTAACTAAAATTGCTCAATCCATCAATCTCTGTGGGATTGACCTCACTCTTGTGAGTAATTACTACTTGTTGCGACCCAGTACACTTGCTGGTGAGTTTGTGTGGAATCATTTTTCCCTCATCAAGTTTTTAGCACCGTTACCGGGGATTAATTTAGATTGACAATGATTAAGTAGGGTGATAATCTAGATTAAGCATTTTCTTTTTCTTTTTACTAAGCACACTAAGTGTTTGAATTTTTGTTTAAACTAACCTTAACATAACTCTAGCAATAGAGTGAATTGTGTCTCTTGGTTTCTGGTTTCGTGTGTATGATAGAAGCAAGGAGAAAGGTCTCCACCTCTGGTGACATTGATGAGAGAATTCTTCGAAGAATAAGAAGATAAGCCAGAGGATAGGGAGTTATTGGTGGAGAGGAATCAAAGGAAGAGAAACAGGAAATGGAAGGAAATGCTCCTAATCCACCAGAGGGAGTGGCTAACAACAATGGCCAGCCTCAAAGGAGGGTTCTAGCCTCCTATACTTTTCCAAATCCAAGGCACTGTGGGAGTAGCATTCTTACTCCCAATGTTAATGCAAATAACTTTGAATTGAAGCCTCAACTCATCACTCTCGTGCAGAACAATTATTCCTATGGAGGAGGCCCACTTGAAGATCCAAACCAACACTTTTCCACCTTTCTGAGGATATGTGACACAGTAAAAATCAATGGTGTGCATCCTGACATTTTTAAGTTGTTGCTATTTCCATTTTTCCTAAGAGACAAAGCAACTCAATGGTTGGAGACATTTCCAAGAGAAAGCATTAATAGTTGGGAAGATCTAATGAAATTTTTTTTAGCCGAATTCTATCCTCCCCAAAGGATCATCAGACTCAAAATAGAGGTCCCAACATTCACTCAAATAGATGGAGAGTCATTATATGAGGCATGGGAGAGATACAAAGCTTTACTCAGGAAGTGTCCACCAGAGATGTTCAATGAATGGGATAAACTTCAAAACTTCTATGAAGGACTGACATTGAGAGCTCAAGAGGCACTTGACTACTCATCAGGAGGGTCACTACAACTCATGAAGACAGCTGAGGAGGCTCAGAACCTCATTGACACTGTAACAAACAACCAATACTTCTATGGTCATTAAAGGCAACGCCAACCAGCCCAAAGGAAGGGTGTATTGGAGTTGGAAGGTGTGGATACCATCTTAGCTCAAAATAAGGTGATGCACCAATAAATCTAGCAGCAAATGGAAATGATAGCCAAGAGGATTGATGGCCTCCAAGTTGTAACAGTGAATACAAGTCAACCATCACCCACAAGAGGGGCAAATTAAAGAAAACCAAAAAGATCAACAGCAGGAACAAGTTTAATATGTGCACAACTAAGGTTCTGGATCAAATGACTTTCATGGAGATACCTACAACTCTTCCTGGAGGAACCACCCAAATCTGAGATGGGGAGACAATCAAAATCAGCAACCATGGCAAAGAAATTCAAAGCAAAATAACTCTAGAAACACAAATCACCAAAACTATCAAAATACTAACCAAAACCAGTACAGAAAATCACAAAACAACTAACCTCAATCCAACCACTATCCACCCAACAATTCATCTGCTAACCAAAATAACTATCATCCACCCTTAACCACATCTTACAACCAACCACAACCACCCCCAGAGTCTCAAAGAATCTCTAACTTGGAGATACTGATGGAAAAGATGATGAAGCATCAGGAGATAACCAGCAAGAATCATGAAGCCTCAATGAGAAACTTAGAAAGGCAGATTGGACAACTGTCCAAGCAAGCAGTAATTGAAAGACCAACCAGTTCTGTCCTAAGTGATACCATTTCTAATCCTAAAGAAGAATGTAAGGCTATCCAATTGAGGAGTGGAAGAACTTTGGTGAATCACAAAGAAGCCACCAAGAAGCCAACAGAGGATGACAAGACCAGCAGTAAAGAGCAAGTGACAATTGAAGAAAAGAATCAAGAGAAGCTCAAGGAGAAAGAGGAACCTCAAGCTTCCAAGAAGGGGAAGCAAATAATGGAGGAGCCATCACAAGAACAGAGGACAATGGTGAAGACATACACTCCCGCCATTCCATACCCTCAAAGGTTTAACAAGGAGATCAAAGACCAACAATTCCCTAAGTTCTTAGAGGTATTCAAGAAGCTAGAGATCAATATTTCACTTGCTGAAGCTCTAGAACAAATGCCCCCATATGCAAAATTCCTCAAAGAGCTCATTAACAAGAAATGGAGTTGGAATGAGAAGGAGATGGTAATTCTAACACAAGAATACAGTGCTATCATCCAAAGAGGCCTTCCTCCAAAGCTCAAAGATCCAAGAAGCTTCATCCTTCCTATACTATAGGCAACAGAACATTGGATAAAGCTCTCTGTCACTTAGGAGCTAGCATCAATTTGATGCCCCTCTCATTAATGAAGAAGCTTGCAATAGAGGAAGTCAAGCGTACCAGGATGTCACTCCAAATGGCTGATAGATCACTCAAGATACCAAATGGGGTTGTGGAAAATTTATTAGTAAAAATTGGAGAGTTCATTTTCCCTGCTGACTTTGTTATCCTGGAGATGGAAGAAGAGGGACACAGTTCAATTATATTGGGATGGCCTTTCTTAGCAACAGCAATAGCCATCATTGATGTGGAGAAAAGGGAGATGACACTCAGGGTGCATGATGAAAAGATGATCATCAATGTCTTCAAAACCATGCAATACCCTCTAGAGAAGGAAAGGCATATGAGAGTGGAGATGATAGAAGAAGTGGGGGAAGAGCTACTGGAAGATGACAACCAGGAGGAACAAGAAGAGGAAATAGAGGTGGAACAAGAGTTCATAGAAGAGGAAGTAGTAGAGATCTCCATTGAATGCAAGGAAGAGGAGAAGCCAAAACAAGAGTTAAAGCCTCTTCCCCCTCATCTCAAATACGTGTTCCTTGGAGAAGCAGAGGCCTTGCCAGTGATCATAAACTCCTCTTTGAACATGGAAGAAGAAACAAAGCTGATTGAAGTGTTAAAAGCTCACAAGACAGCCTTGGGTTGGACAATTGATGATATCAAAGGCATCAGCCTTGCCATTTGTATGCATAAAATTCTATTGGAGGAAGATTCAAAGCCTGTAATTCAACCCCAAAGAAGACTTAACCCAACCATGAATGAGGTGGTTCAAAAAGAAGTGATGAAGCTATGGAATGCTGGGATAATCTTTCCAATCACTGACAGCTCATGGGTGAGTCCGGTTCAAGTTGTACCAAAGAAAGGAGGAATGACAGTCATCTCTAATGAGAAGAATGAGTTAATTCCCACCAGGACAGTGACTAGGTGGAGGATGTGCATAGATTATAGAAGACTGAATGATGCTATAAGGAAAGATCATTTTCCTCTCCCATTCATTGACTAGATGCTGGAAAGATTGGCTGGCCATGCCTATTATTGCTTCCTGGATGGGTACTCTGGGTACAATCAAATAGTGGTGGATCCCAAGGATCAAGAAAAGACTTCCTTCACCTGTCCGTTTGGAGTTTTCACTTACAGAAGGATGCTCTTTGGTCTGTGTAATGCCCCTGCAACTTTTCAAAGGTATATGCTTTCTATATTCTCTGACATGGTGGAAAAACTTTTAGAAGTCTTCATGGATGATTTTTCTATCTTTGGCAATTCATTTAACACTTGCTTGTATCACTCTTATTTTGAAAAGATGCCAAGAAACTAACCTGGTATTGAATTGGGAGAAATGCCATTTCATGGTTCCTGAAGGGATTGTTCTTAGGCATAAAGTTTCAAGAAAAGGTATAGAAGTTGACAAAGCTAAAATAGAAATCATAGAAAAGCTTCCTATACCTGTTAATGTGAAAGTAGTAAGGAGTTTTCTTGGGCATGCTGGTTTTCATAGGAGGTTCATCAAAGATTTTTCAAAAATAGCAAAACCATTGAGCAGTTTACTAATGATTGATAGTCCTTTAATCTTTGATGACAATTGCAAGCATGCCTTTGAAACTTTAAAGAGAAAACTAATTACAGCACCAATTATCACACCCCCTGATTGGGAATTACCTTTTGAACTTATGTGTGATGCAAGTGACTTTGCAATTGGTGCTGTATTGGGGCAAAAGAAAGACAAGCTGTACCATGTTATATATTATGCTAGCAAAGTATTAAATGAAGCACAAAAAAATTATACCACCACTGAAAAAGAGCTTTTGGCAATTGTATATGCATTTGATAAATTTAGACAATACTTGATTGGTTCAAAGGTTATAGTGTATACTGATCATGCTGCTCTCAAGTATCTAATGTCTAAACATGATTCAAAACCAAGGCTTATTGAGTGGGTGCTGCTGCTACAAGAGTTTGATATTGAAGTGAGAGATAGGAAAGGGAATGAAAACCAAGTAGCATACCATTTGTCAAGAATATCACAAGAAGCTAATCAAGCTCCACACTCAGTGAATGAAAGCTTTCTAGATGAACACCTCCTACAAATCCAACATGCTCCATGGTTTGCAGACATTGCAAACTACAAGGTTGGAAGGAAGATCCCTCAAGAATTCACCAAGCAACAAGTGAAGAAGCTGCACAATGAAGCCAAGAAATTCTTATGCGATGAACCATTCTTATTCAAGAGGTGTCCAGATGGAATGATTAGGAAATATGTTCCTGAGAGTGAAATGAGGGACATACTATGGCATTGTCATGGTTTAGCTTATAGTGGACTTTGGACCAGAAAGAACAGTATCCAAAGTACTTCAAAGTGGATTTTATTGGCCAACCATCTTCAAGGATGCTAGATAGTTTATTCATCAATGCAATGAGTTTCAAAGATCTAGAGGATTGACAAGAAGGAAAGAGATGCCTCAGAACTACATCTTAGAAGTAGAACTCTTTGATCTGTGGGGAATAGATTTTATGGGCCCCTTTCCATCCTCATATTCTTTCAAATACATACTTGTGGTTGTAGAATATGTCTCGAAGTGGGTGGAAGCCATAGCAACAACCACGTGTGATGCACAAATTTTCCTTCAATTCCTTAAGAAGCACATTTTTACTAGATATGGAGTGCCTAAGGGCATTGTCAGTGATGGTGGTAGTCATTTTTGCAACAAACAAATGGAGAAACTACTTCACAAATATGGGGTGATGCATAAAGTAGCTACACCATACCATCCACAGACCAATGACCAAGCAGAGCTTGCAAATAGGGAGTTGAAGAGGATTTTGGAGAAAACAGTGGGGAGTACAAGAAAGGATTGGGCCAGAAAACTAGAAGATGCACTCTGGGCATATAGGACAGCCTTCAAAACTCCTATTAGAAAGTCACCTTTTCAGTTGATGTATGGCAAGTCGTGCCACCTTCCTATAGAGCTTGAACACAAAGCCTTCTGGGCCACTAAACTCCTCAACCTTGATTTTCAAGCAGCAGGAGAGAAGAGGTTATTGCAATTGAATGAGTTGGATGAGTTTAGACTGGAAGCCTATGAAAATGCTAAGATATACAAGGAAAAAGCTAAAAGATGGCATGACAAAAAGATCTCAAAGAAGGAGTTCAAACTAGGGTAGCAAGTACTCTTGTACAACTTCAGACTCAAAGTTTTCCCTGGCAAACTCAAGTCTAAATAGACTGGTCCCTACTGCACAAATGGTTACTAGCTCCAAGCAATCAGGAAAACCACTAAACCACTGTCTGTTTTCCAGTTTTTAGCTTCATTACTTTCAACAAAAGCACAAGGTTTCATGTAACTGATGCATCATAGATAGTAGCTAGGAACTAAGTTTGGTGTTCCTTCACCAAAGTAAGTTCAAGTTCATGCTAATCATTTGCCTAAGTGCTTGGAAAAACAAGCAACTTTCAAAAATTTATGCAAAAAAAGACACTCAGCATCTTCAAAGGATCATCACTAAAAGAAATGCAAAGGTAAAAGATGATGATGACAAAAGGGAAGCTGCAAGACACTCCTGAGAGGTTGTATTGTCACAAAACTCACTTTGTTTTGAAACATTCTACATAAGAGGTTGCTGGTTGCCTTGATACTTATTTCAAATAATGCAAATTTTGATGTCTGCACTAGTATGAAGCTTGTTATCAATCATCTACTTTAAATTCATGTTTTGTATCCCTTATGCATCAATAAGAGAAAATGTTTGAAAAAGAAAGTGATTGTCCAATATTGTAGGAATTAGAATGAAACTTGTGGTGGTGATTGCTTGATTTAAATGGAAAGCTCAATAATAAAAGCTGCATAATAGAGTGTTCTTTGTAGTGTGAACTTGGTTGCTGTCAAAGAACTTTTCATAAATGAAATTCCCTGGAAAATGAAGCAGAGTGAGAAAGAAAAAGAAAAGAAAAGCCAAGAATTGGCAAAGAAACAAACAATAAAGCTAGACACCAATAGCTTGGACCTTAGGACATATGTCTGTGGTTCTTTTTGTACTAGGATATGCTTGGACAATTAGGTTCTGTGGAGTCTTTTAAAACTTGGTAACTTGGATTAACTAATCCGGGATTACCAACCAAAAGTCCATCATCAAGAGCAACCTAGCTACAAAGCATTTAGTGATCCAAAGAGATGCTGGACATCAATGTTCCTAAGAGGATTTGTGAGCCAAGTGTCTGTAGTGAAGAAGTGTTGAGCAAAATTAAGCCAAAGGCTGCTGCAACACTTGCCATTAAGCCTTCATTAAGCAATAAGCTTTCTAAGCAAAAGAAAGAAAGAAAATTCAATATGGATCAATCAAAAAGCAAGGCATTATAGCAGCAACTCTAGTGAATCCTCAAAGAAGCATTTCTTATCTATCAGCAAAGAATAAGTGAGCTGCATCTTTGTCTGCATAAAACCCTATAGTTCAAATTCTATTATTTGCTAAATAAGGACATGTATGCTTCTCTGTTTCATTTCATTCCTTCTCAAGTTTAGTGCTTGCTTGGGGACAAGCAAGTTTTAAGTTTGGTGTTGTAATGACAAGTCATCCTATGCTAGTTTTACAAGCATTTTTCATTATTTTCATTAGGTTTTATGCACTTTCTTACACCATAAGTAAGTAATTGGAGTGGATTTTCATGGTTATCTTGAATCAATCAAACATCATTCATTTTACACAAAATCATAGGTTTTATGCTAGAATTAATTAATTTTATTAATGATGCAAAGATCTAGTGATTTTGGTGAGGCTTTGATTTGTTGTTTGGTTGCTTGTAGGTGAAGAAACGGTGGAAAGAGGAATTTTTGGCACACTTTTGAAGTTTGAGCATGCTTTGGACCTTAGGCCACGCTTTTAAAAAGCGTGGCCCATAAAAATAAAGCGTGGCGCATCGAAGCTCAGAAGGAGTGCTCAAAGTTGCAAAACGGAGCGCCCAAGAGGAAGCACCAAATGGTGCAGCAAAAGCAAAGGCCAAGGCATAGAATTCAAAGAAGAGAACGCTATGTTGCCTTCCCTTCACTTTTTTGTGCCTCATCAAGAAAAGCAAAGCGCTACACAATGGGAGAACCAAGGCTCGAAGAGGGAACCAGCGCATGCCAAGGAATAGCGCTCACAAGACTGAACGTAGCGCTCATTCTCTTCACCTTTTTCGTGACATTCTTGGAAAGGAAACAAGGGAGCAAGGCCAGCGCTAAAAGAGTGCAACGTAGCGCTCGAAGAGGGGAACCAAGCAAGGCTGGGCGCATTGATGAGCGGATAATTTATACGCTTTTTGGCATTGTTTTTAGTATGTTTTTAGTATGTTTTAGTTAGTTTTTATT
>NC_029772.3:46876326-46876535 GCF_000817695.3 Arachis duranensis | reverse complement strand
AGATTCTGACCTCCCTGCACTCAAAGTGGATTTTCTGGAGCTACAGAAGCCTAATTGGCGCGCTCTCAATTGCGTTGGAAAGTAGACATTCTGGGCTTTCCAGAAATATATAATAGTCCATACTTTATTTGAGATTTGATGGCCCAAACAGGCGTTCCAAGTCAGCTCAAGAATTCTGGCGTAAAACGCCGGAACTGGCACAAGAATGG
>NC_029772.3:46870741-46876029 GCF_000817695.3 Arachis duranensis | reverse complement strand
TCCTCTCAGCCATGCCTAGACCTTGTTCTTATATATTTTCAACGGTGGAGTTTCTACACACCACAGATTAAGGTGTGGAGCTCTGCTGTACCTCGAGTATTAATGCAATTACTATTGTTCTTCTATTCAATTCAGCTCATTCTTGTTCTAAGATATTCATTCGCACCCAAGAACATGATGAATGTGATGATTATGTGGCACTTATCATCATTCTCACTTATGAACGCATGCCTGACAACCACTTCTGTTCTACAAGCAAACAAGGCTTGAATGTTTATCTCTTGGATTCCTTAATCAAAATCTTCGTGGTATAAGCTAGAATTGATGGCGGCATTCAAGAGAATCCGGAAGGTCTAAACCTTGTCTGTGGTATTCTGAGTAGGATTCTAGGATTGAATGACTGTGACGAGCTTCAAACTCCTGAAGGCTGGGCATTGGTGACAGACGCAAAAGAATCACTGGATTCTATTCCAACCTGATTGAGAACCGACAGATGATTAGTCGTGCTGTGACAGAGCGCGTTGAACATTTTCACTGAGAGGACGGGACTGTAGCCATTGACAACGGTGATGCCCAACATACAGCTTGCCATGGAAAGGAGTAAGAAGGATTGGATGAAGACAGTAAGAAAGCAGAGACACGGAAGGGACAGAGCATCTCCATACGCTTATCTGAAATTCTCACCAATGAATTACATAAGTATCTCTATCTTTATTTTATGCTTTATTCATAAATCATCTATAACCATTTGAATCTGCCTGACTGAGATTTACAAGATGACCAAAGCTTGCTTCATACCAACAATCTCAGTGGGATCGACCCTTACTCGCGTAAGGCTTATTACTTGAACGACCCAGTGCACTTGCTGGTTAGTTGTGCAAAGTTGTGATAAAGAGTTGAGATTGCAATTGAGCATACCATGTTGATGGCGCCATTGATGATCACAATTTCGTGCACCAAGTTTTTGGCACCGTTGCCGGGGATTGTTTGAGTTTGGACAACTGACGGTTCATCTTGTTGCTTAGATTAGGTATTTTTCATCAGAATTCTTAAGAATGAAATCTAGAGTTTCAAGGTGATGTTCTTATCATCACCAAAGCTGATTGATTTTCATCAATTTAGCTCTTGAATGTAATGTCCTGCTAAAGCTTGGCTAGCCATGTCTAATTTCTTTAGACTAAAGCTTTAGACTAACATTGCATGATTCCTGGAATTCTTATTAAGAATTTTGATATCCTTATTTTCTTTTCCACATAAATTTCGAAAAATCCAAAAAAATTACAAAATCATAAAAACCAAAAATATTTCTTGTTTGAGTCTAGTGTCTCATTTTAAGTTTGGTGTCAATTGCATGTTTCTATTCTTCTTGCATTTTTCGAATTCATTCATGTGTCTTCATTGATCTTCAACTTGTTCTTGATGATTTCCTTGCTCTGATCTTTAAATTCTCTTGTCTTGAGTGTTTTGTTGTTTCTCATATGCATTCTCAACTTGTTAGTGTCAGTAGTATACAAACTTCTAAGTTTGGTGTCTTGCATGCATTGTTTATTTGATCTTAGTTGTATTTTGATTATTCCTCATCATTAAAAATTCAAAAAATTTTTTAATTTGTATCTTTTCAAGTCAATCATACAGAGAATTGAAGATTCAGAACATACAGCAGAGGAATTACACAGAAAAAGCTGGGTGTTCAAAACGCCCAATGAAGAAGGAAAAATGGCATTTAAACGCCAGCCAGGGCACCTGGCTGGGCGTTTAACACCCAAAAGGGTAGCATTTTGGGCGTTAAACGCCAGAATGGATACCATTCTGGGCGTTTAACGCCAGGATGGCACAAGAGGGAAGATTTTGTTTTTAATGCAAATTTTTTTCAAGTTTTTATAATTTTTCAAAATCAAATCTTTTTCAAATCATATCTTTTCAATCATATATTTTCAACATCAATTTCTTTCCATTTTCAAAAATACTTGCTAACAATTAATGATTTGATTCAACCTTTCAAGTATGTTGCCTTTTCTGTTGAGAAAGGTTTAATGTTTGAATCATATCTTTTCTTGTTAGCCAAGTCAATAATTTTAAAAATGAAATCTTTTTAAATTGTTTTTCAATCATATCTTTTCAATCATATCTTTTTTAAAACCATAACTTTTCAATCATATCTTTTTAATCACATCTTTTTCAAATTAAGTTTTCAATCATATCTTTTTGATTTCTAATTTCAAAATCTTTTTCAAAATCACTTTATTTCTTTCTCAATCTTAGTTTTCGAAAATCAATTACCATTCTTTCAAAATTTCTTTTAATTAATTCACTTTAATTTTCGAAAATTTCTTCCCCTCTTCTCACATCCTTCTATTTATGGACTAACACTCCTCCTCAATGCACAATTCGAACTCTATCTTTCTAAGTTCGAATTCTTCTACCTCTTCCTTCTATTTTTCTTTTCCTCTAACACCTCAAGGAATCTCTATACTGTGACATAGAGGATTCCATATTTTCTTATTCTCTTCTCTTTCATATGAGCAGGAGCAAAGACAAAAGCATTCTTGTTGAGGCTGACCCTGAACCTGAAAGGACCTTGAAGCGAAAGCTAAGAGAAGCTAAGGCACTACTCTCTATAGAGGACCTAACAGAAATCTTCAAACAAGAAGAAGACACGGCAGCCAAAAATAACAACAATGCCAACAATGCAAGGAAGGTGCTGGGTGACTTTACTGCACCTACTCCCGACTTCTATGGGAGAAGCATCTCTATCCCTGCCATTGGAGCAGACAACTTTGAGCTTAAACCTCAATTAGTTTCTCTAATGCAACAGAATTGCAAGTTCTATGGACTTCCATTAGAAGATTCTCATCAGTTTTTAGCTGAATTCTTGCAAATCTGTGACACTGTCAAGATCAATGGGGTTGACCATGAGGTCTACAGACTTATGCTATTCCCTTTTGCTGTAAGAGACAGAGCTAAGATATGGTTGGACTCACATCCCAAAGAAAGCCTGAACTCTTGGGAAAAGCTAGTCAATGCCTTCTTGGCAAAGTTCTTTCCACCTCAAAAATTGAGTAAGCTTAGAGTGGAAGTCCAAACCTTCAGACAGAAGGAAGGTGAATCCCTCTATGAAGCTTGGGAAAGATACAAATAATTGATCAGAAGGTACCCTTCTGACATGCTTTCTGAATGGAGCATCATAAGTATCTTCTATGATGGTCTGTCTGAACTGTCCAAGATGTCATTGGACAGCTCTGCTGGAGGATCTCTTCATCTGAAGAAGACACCTGCAGAAGCTCAAGAACTCATTGAAATGGTTGCAAATAACCAATTCATGTACACTTCTGAAAGAAATCCTGTGAACAATGGGACAAATCAGAAGAAAGAAGTTCTTGAGATTGACACTCTGAATACCATATTGGCGCTCAAAACAAAATATTGACTCAGCAAGTCAATATGATTTCTCAAAGTCTGTCTGGAATGCAAGCTACACCAGGCAGTACTAAGGACGCTTCATCAGGAGAAGAAGCTTATGATCCTGAGAATCCATCAATGGAAGAGGTGAATTACATGGGAGAACCCTATGGAAACACCTATAATCCTTCATGGAGAAATCATCCAAATCTCTCATGGAAGGATCAACAGAGACCTCAACAAAGTTTCAACAACAGTAATAGTGGAAGAAATAGGTTTAGCAATGGCAAACCTTTTCCATCATCTTCTCAGCAACAGAGAGAGAATTCTAAGCAGAGCCACTCTGACTTAGCAACCATGGTCTCTGATCTAATCAAAACCACTCAAAGTTTCATGACTGAAACAAGGTCCTCCATTAGAAACTTGGAGGCACAAGTGGGTCAGCTGAGTAAGAAAATTACCGAACTCCCTCCTAGTACTCTTCCAAGCAATACAGAAGAGAATCCAAAAGGAGAGTGCAAGGCCATCAACATGGCCGAACTTGGAGAGGAGAAAGAGGCAGTGAGCGCCACCGAGGAAGGCCTCAATGGACGTCCACTGGCCTCCAATGAGTTCCTTAATGAGGAACCATGGGAATCTGAGGCTCACACTGAGACCATAGAGATTCCATTGGATTTACTTCTGCCATTAATGAGCTCTGATGAGTATTCTTCCTCTGAAGAGGACGAAGATGTCACTGAAGAGCAAGTTGCTAAGTACCTTGGAGCAATCATGAAGCTAAATGACAAGTTATTTGGTAATGAGACTTGGGAGGATGAACCCCCTTTGCTCACCAAAGAACTGGATGACTTGACTAGGCAGAGATTACCTCAAAAGAGACAGGACCCTGGGAAGTCCTCAATACCTTTTACAGTAGGCACCATGACCTTCAAGAAGGCTCTGTGTGACCTAGGGTCAACCATAAACCTCATGCTTCTCTCTGTAATGGGGAAGCTAGGGATCTTTGAGGTACAAGCTGCAAGAATCTCACTAGAGATGGCAGACAATTCGAGAAAACAAGCTTATGGACTTGTAGAGGATGTTCTGGTAAAGATTGAAGACCATTACATCCCTGCTGATTTCATAGTCCTAGAGACTGGGAAGTGCATGGATGAATCCATCATCCTTGGCAGACCCTTCCTAGCCACAGCAAAGGCTGTGATTGATGTTGACAGAGGAGAATTGATCATTCAAGTGAATGAAGAATCCCTTGTGTTTAAGGCTCAAGGATATCCCTCTATAACCATGGAGAAGAAGCATGAAGAGCTTCTCTCAAAACAGAGTCAAACAGAGCCCCCACAGTCAAACTCTAAGTTTGGTGTTGGGAGGCCACAACCAAATTCTAAGTTTGGTGTTGAACCCCCACATTCAAACTCTAAGTTTGGTGTTGGGAGGTTCTAACATTGCTCTGAGTATCTGTGAGGCTCTATGAGGGCTGGTGCATGAAATGGTGATCATCAATGGCGCCATCAACATGGTACGCTCAATTGCAATCTCAACTCTTTATCACAACTTCGCACAACTAACCAGCAAGTGCACTGGGTCGTCCAAGTAATAAACCTTACGCGAGTAAGGGTCGATCCCACGGAGATTGTTGGTATGAAGCAAGCTTTGGACATCTTGTAAATCTCAGTCAGGCAGATTCAAATGGTTATGGATGATTTATGAATAAAGCATAAAATAAAGATAGAGATACTTATGCAATTCATTGGTGAGAATTTCAGATAAGCGTATGGAGATGCTTTGTCCTTTTCGTCTCTCTATTTTCCTACTGTCTTCATCCAATCCTTCTTACTCCTTTCCATGGCAAGCTGTATGTTGGGCATCACCATTGTCAATGGCTACAATCC
>NC_029772.3:46870136-46870359 GCF_000817695.3 Arachis duranensis | reverse complement strand
TAATTGCATTAATACTCGAGGTACAGCAGAGCTCCACACCTTAATCTATGGTGTGTAGAAACTCCACCGTTGAAAATACATAAGAACAAGGTCTAGGCATGGCCATGAGGCCAGCCTCCCAAAGAGGGTTCAATCATAAAAGCATGATCAAAAGATGAAAATACAATAGCAAAAGGTCCTACTTATAGAGAACTAGTAGCTAGGGTTTACAGAAATGAGTAAA
>NC_029772.3:46867419-46869757 GCF_000817695.3 Arachis duranensis | reverse complement strand
ATCAAATAAGATAAAAAGAAGAGAATATACAATGAATTCCAAAAATATCTATGAAGATCAGTATTAATTAGATGAGCGGGGCTTTTAGCTTTTTGCCTCTGAACAGTTTTGGCATCTCACTTTATCCTTTGAAATTCAGAATGATGGGCTTCTATAGGAACTCAGAATCCAGATAGTGTTATTGATTCTCCTAGTTAAGTATGATGATTCTTTAACATAGCTACTTTATGAGTCTTGGCCGTGGCCCAAAGCACTCTGTCTTCCAGTATTACCACCGGATACATACATGCCACAGACACATAACTGGGTGAACCTTTTCAGATTGTGACTCAGCTTTGCTAGAGTCCCTAATTAGAGGTGTCCAGGGTTCTTAAGCACACTCTTTTTGCCTTGGATCACAACTTTATTTTTTTTCTTTTTCTTCTTTTTTTCGTTTTTTTTGAATTCAATGCTTTTTCTTGCTTCAAGAATCATTTTTATGATTTTTCAGATCCTCAATAACATGTCTCCTTTTTCATCATTCTTTCAAGTGCCCACATTCATGGACAACAAATTCAAAAGACATATGCACTATTCAAGCATACATTCAGAAGTTAAAGTATTGCCACCACATCAAAATAATTAATCTGTTATAAAATTCAAAATTCATGCAATTCTACTCTTTTTCAATTAAGAACATATTTTATTTAAGAAAGGTGATGGATTCATAGGACATTCATAACTTTAAGGCATAGACACTAAGACACTAATGATCACAGGACACAAACATAGATGATGAACATTAGCATAAAAAATTGAAAAACAGGAAAATAAAGAACAAGGAGATTAAAGAACGGGTCCACCTTAGTGATGGCGGCTTGTTCTTCCTCTTGAAGATCTTATGGAGTGCTTGAGCTCCTCAAAGTCTCTTCCTTGCCTTTGTTGCTCCTCTCTCATGACTCTTTGATCTTCTCTAATTTCATGGAGGAGAATGGAATGTTCTTGGTGCTCGACCCTTAGTTGTCCCATGTTGGAACTCAGTTCTCCCAAGGAGGTGTTGATTTGCTCCCAATAATTTTGTGGAGGAAAGTGCATCCATTGAGGCATCTCAGGGATTTCATGATGAGTGAGATCTCTTGTTTGCTCCACCCTTTTCTTGGTGATGGGCTTGAGGTCATGCCTTCTTAGTTGAACCGGCTTCCCTCTTGAATCTCTCTTCCATTGAGCGCCCTCTTCACAAATGTCTATGAGGACTTGGTCTAACCTTTGATCAAAGTTAACCCTTTTTTGAGTTTGAAAGGGACCTCGGGGATCACTTTCTTCATGGCCACAACTTCATAGAAGTGGTCTTGATGCACCCTTGAGATGAAACTCTCCATCTCTCATGACTCGGAGGTGGAAGCTTTTGCCTTCCCTTTCCTCTTTTTAGAGGTTTCTCCGGCCTTAGATGCCATAAATTGTTATGAAAAAACAAAAAGCAATGCTTTTACCACACCAAACTTAGAAGGTTTGCTCATCCTCGAGTAAAAGAAGAAAGAAGAGAGTAGAAGAAGAAGAAATAGAGGAGATAGAGGTGGCTTTGTGGTTCGGCCAAGGGGGAGATGTAGTGTTTTGGTTGTGTGAAAATGAAGGAGTGAAGATTGGTTTATATAGGAGTGGAGAGGGGGCGTATGGTTCGGCCATTATGGGTGGGTTTGAGAGGGAAAGTGGTTTGAATTTGAATGGTGAGGTAGGTGGGGTTTTATGAAGGATGGATGTGAGTGGTGAAGAGAGTAGTGGGATATGATAGGTAAGGGGGTTTTGGGGAAGAGGTGTTGAGGTGATTGGTGAATAGGTGAAGAGGAGAGAGAGTGGTGGGGTAGGTGGGGATCCTGTGGGGTCCACAGATCCTGAGGTGTCAAGGAAAATTCATCCCTGCACCAAGTGGCGAGTGATGAGCGGATAATTTGTACGCTTTTTGGCATTATTTTTAGTATGTTTTTAGTATGATCTAGTTAGTTTTTAGTATATTTTTATTAGTTTTTAGTTAAAATTCACTTTTCTAGACTTTACTATGAGTTTGTGTGTTTTTCTGTGATTTCAGGTATTTTCTGGCTGAAATTGAGGGACCTGAGCAAAAATCTGATTCAGAGACCAAAAAGGACTGCAGATGCTGTTGGATTCTGACCTCCCTGCACTCGAAGCGGATTTTCTGGAGCTACAGAAGCCCAATTGGCGCGTTCTCAACGGCGTTGGAAAGTAGACATCCTGGGCTTTCCAGCAATATATGATAGTCCATACTTTGCCCAAGATTTGATGGCCCAAACCGGCATTCAAAGTCACCCTCAGGAATTCCAGCGTTAAACGCCGGAACTGGCAC
>NC_029772.3:46865785-46865879 GCF_000817695.3 Arachis duranensis | reverse complement strand
GGAATTCTTGAAGATGAATTCTAGAGTTTCATGATGATCTGTTGAAATCTAGCTGGCTGTGAAGCCATGTCTAATTTCATTGGACCGAGGTTTC
>NC_029772.3:46865390-46865500 GCF_000817695.3 Arachis duranensis | reverse complement strand
TCCAAAAAAAATTTTAAAATCATAAAATCCAAAAATATTTCTTGTTTGAGTCTAGTGTCTCATTTTAAGTTTGGTGTCAATTGTATACATTCATTCATGTGTCTTAAGGA
>NC_029772.3:46861088-46865290 GCF_000817695.3 Arachis duranensis | reverse complement strand
TTTAAACAAAATCTTAAAACAACAGAACAAAACAAAATAAACAAAACTAAGTAAAAATATACCTTGAAGAAGAGCAGCAGCAGCGCCACCGAGGGGAGAAGGCGGCAGCGGTGTCACCGCGGAGAGGAGCCGCCAGCGGCGTCACTGAGAAGAGGAGGCGGCGAAGGGCATTATTCAGAAGAAGAGCGGCGGACGACGTCGGCGTGTGTCAGTGGGAGTGACTGAGAGTGAATGATGCTGTGAATCTGTGATAGTGAGAGTGAGTGATGTTGTGTAAGGATGAAGAACGAAGACTAAGGAGTAAGGACTAAGGAGCGAGAGAGAGAGAGCACTGAGCAGAAAGTGTTTCTTACTTTCCTTCTTTAGTTTAGGGTTTTCAAAATTTAGGAATCGGCGTTGCGCTACTGCACAAGTGTGAAGTGTGCTAGTGCTAGTGTGCTACGGTAGGTAATAGGTATTATTATTATTATTATTATTATTATTATTATTATTAATAATGATTTTAATGGTGTAAGATTAGTGTGAGATTTCATCCAATGGTTCACTTTTTTTTGTTGGTTACATGCTGGCTAAAATTTAACAAAATTGCTGGCTCTAAACTTTTCTTTTATATAATATATTATTAATTTATTTTTAATATATTTTTAATATTTTAATATATATTTTATATTAATAATTAATTTTAATAGTTAATTTTGTTATTATAGGAAAGAATAATATGAACCGTAGTTATCCGAATATAAACCAACACGTCGGATTGGCGCGGAATAAATGTCAACGGTCCCACTCTCTCACTCTCTCTCTCTCTCTCTCTAGAACAACCTATTCCTGATGACCCTACCATACTTATTCGTTCTTTTTTTTCTTCCTTCTTTCCCCTTTCATCACATACTCATATATAATCACTCCAAACCTCGAAATTCCTCACATCAACAACTATTACCAAACACACCAAATTCAGACATCCAAAAAAACCGAAAAACCGCATCATCATATCAAAACGAATAGAAGATATTAAAAATGAAACTAGTATGGTGTCCGGAGAGAGCATCGAAAGCGTACATCGACACAGTACAATCCGTAAGCACGCTGAAACGGGAATCCGGCGTGGCGGAGCTAGTGTCAGCCATGGCAGCGGGGTGGAACGCGCAGCTGATCGTGGAAACATGGTCGCAAGGAGGCTTGATCCCAACCAGCATAGGATTGGCCATCGCAAGCCGTCACACGGGCGGTAGACACGTGTGCATAGTCCCGGACGAGACGTCGGGATTAGAGTACGGTGAAAGGATGAGCGAAGCCGGAGTTAGGAGGCCGGAGACACTGGTAGGAGAGGTGGAAGAGGTTATGGAAGGTTTAGAAGGAATTGACTTCTTGGTCGTGGATTCGAGGCGCGGCGACTTCGCCAGGGTTTTAAGACTGGCCAAGTTGAGCGCCCAAGGGGCCGTTATGGTCCGAAAGAACGCCAACGCCAGTTCAAGTTCTTCGAAGCCCACGTTTAAGTGGAGGGGAGTGGTGGATGAAGGAGGATCCAGAAGACGCGTTGTACGGTCGGTGTTTCTTCCGGTTGGGAAGGGGCTTGACATAGCACATGTTTCCGGTGTCGGTGGTGGTCGTGGTGGTGCTGATGGGAAGAGGTGGATTAAGCATGTTGATCGGAGATCTGGGGATGTTCACGTTATTAGACGATGAATCAGTGATGATGGATTCGGGGCGTCAAATTTTCAACGCCGTTAGTTTTGTAAATAGGAAATATAGCATGAATTTTATATGCCAAGAATTGTTTAATTTGTTTGTTTTGTTTTATACTATATATATTAACAACAACAGAATTCGATGAAGTGGTCTTTTCTAACTTGATTTTCAGTTAATTACTTCTCTCCCCCCTGTGGTACTCCTTGTTGTCGCCTATAATTTTGCTGAAGAATTTCACGGTGTAGGTACAAATTTTTAGTATCTGGTTCTTATATATTGGATCTCACTTTTATCGTAGATACTTTCACTTATTTATTCATAGGACTCACGGTATTTGTTGTGTATGTGTACTTGAATGATGAGATGATGAACGAACTTGTCTTTATACAAAAATATCTCTAATTATATCGCTTGTGGTTCTTAACTTACATGTTTGATGGTCGGTTTTCACTTTTGACCTTAAGGACACAAACACAATCACCATGATTAGTATTACAAGTTGTGACAAGTAAAGATCACTGCGATACTTTTTGTGTTGCTATTTGATTAACAAAATAACGAATTCCCTTTCTTTAATTGTTGTTGGATGCTTACTACTGCACTATCTTGTTTGCTTTCTAAAACGGATCTTCTAAAATTATTAGGATCTTCTGAAAAGAATAATGGGATATATTATCTTAATGATTGGTCATATTAGTAATTAAGGAATGGATATTATCAGTTACAAATTGGTAATAATACTGATTTGATTTTGAATGATATTATTTCGATCAAATTATATTTATATTTATAATAAAAAAATGAGTAAAAATATAAAATTCACATTATAAGCTAATTTTTTGTGTTTGTTAAAAAAAATATGTGAAGTAATATGTATATAATGGGTTAATTACCGATGTTAATGGAGAACTTTGGTATTTCAATACAAAGCATATCCATAATATTTTGTTTCTCAAATTAGAAGTGAAAATATTCACTTCATAGAATTACTATACCTAAAAAATTTTAAACCGATAATGCAATTCCACTATCTTCAATTTAAAATAACTACATATCTGCTTAGGTAAATTCATATATTAATAAATTAATATATCTAGACATACTTATACTTAGATTGATTTTTAAATATACTTTATTTAAATGAACAATTCTATGAAAGGAGCTCTCACTTTCAGCCAAATGCCGTCTTTTTAGCCCTAAAGTAAGGAAGTTGTCGTGGACGAATTTTTATTGTAAAAATGGATATAATTTTATGAGCACCTATTAAACCACATTTCAATTTCAAGTGTGAAGAGAACCAACAGATAATTATTACATTCAAATAATAATCAGAGCCTATTCATGGCCACATATGTACTTTTCAGATGGATTGGGAGGGGGAGAAAGGGGGCACAACTGATGGGTATGGTGTGAAGGTGAGTGAAACCAACACTAGCCATCAGTCGCAATCGTTGAAAGCCATAAAAAAGAGACAGAATCATGTTTTACGTAACACTAGGAGGTAATATAGGAGATAAGATACATTGTGAACATGAAAATGACACGGATATCTCTTACGGTACATGTTGCAGCACTTGAAGCAATGTGCATCAAATTTTAAATGCAAAGAAATTCATGTGAAACACAAGTGCCGTTCATATACTAGTTTGAAGTTTGAATTATAATTCAAGAATTCTATCACGGAATCATATCCATTTCCTTAACCACAAGCATTTACTACGCCACCAGCAGTCCCTCACAACTACCTAAATAGAAAAGTAACTACGGCAAAGACAAAATCGTGTATAAAAATGTTTCGTTGACCTTCAAAGTTGTGCCACAACTAAGGACACGTGCTATGCATATGGTCAATTCTCAAATTGAGGAAAATTGGAAACATTGTAAGGATAAAATCAAATAATTGATATTTCTATATTCATCAAGTCCTAGATAGTACATCATAATTTTGGCCTTGTATCAGTACGTAACAACTCCAGAGGCGTTGTGCTATGCTAGTCCAATATTTCTATTTTATAGTCCAATTATGGTGCCTGTAACCTGTAGTCAATGACTGAGAATTAGAAAAATTTATGAAAATAATAAAATAGCTTGCTTGATAATGAATCTAAAGTAGTCAACAATGGTGAACTTACTAAAAATAATGTACAAGTTCACCATCTGGAAATGAATGTGTTAGTCCCAACTATTTTTGCTTCTTCTGAACGCTTTCTTGTCTGAAAGCACCTTCTTGCTTTTGAGGCGTTTCTGCTCTCCTATTGCAGCCCTTCAATCATAAGTGCATATTTGATTAACAGAGGTTAATTGCATGCCATTGACCATTATTAAGCAATTCAAATCTAACGGAAGCCACAAGCAACATGGTGTACCTAGAATAATTCGTATTTAACCTGAAGACTGAGGAAATACAAAAGTGAAGTGCTCTTACATCTTCGCAATTTTCTTCTTTTGCTCTTCAGAGGGAGGTGGTGGGACATATGCTGCTGCATCAATGATTTCCTGATTTATTCCAT
>NC_029772.3:46860105-46860988 GCF_000817695.3 Arachis duranensis | reverse complement strand
AGTCCAAACCTTCAGACAGAAGGAAGGAGAATCCCTCTATGAAGCTTGGGAAAGATACAAACAATTAATCAGAAAGTTTCCTTCTGATATGCTTTCTGAATGGAGCATCATAGGTATTTTCTATGATGGTCTCTCTGAACTGTCCAAAATGTCTTTGGATAGCTCTGCTGGAGGATCTCTTCATCTGAAGAAGACGCCTACAGAAGCTCAAGAGCTGATTGAAATGGTTGCAAATAACCAATTCATGTACACTTTTGAAAGAAATCCTGTGAATAATGGGACTAGTCAGAAGAAAGGAGTTCTTGAGATTGACACTCTGAATGCCCTATTGGCTCAGAACAAAATATTGACTCAACAAGTCAAAATGATTTCTCAAAGTCTGTCTGGAATGCAAAATGCACCAAGCAGTACTAAGGAGGCTTCATCTGAGGAAGAAGCTTATGATCCTGAGAACCCCCCAATGGAAGAGGTGAATTACATGGGAGAATCCTATGGAAACACCTATAATCCTTCATGGAGAAATCATCCAAATCTCTCATGAAAGGATCAACAGAGACCTCAACAAGGTTTCAACAATAATAATGGTGGAAGGAACAGGTTTAGCAATAGCAAGCCTTTTCCATCATCTTCTCAGCAACAGACAGAGATTTCTAAACAGAACACCTCTGACTTAGCAACCATGGTCTCTGATCTAATCAAAACCACTCAAAGTTTCATGACTGAAACAAGGTCCTCCATTAGAAATTTGGAGGGACAAGTGGGTCAGCTGAGTAAGAAAGTTACTGAACTCCTTCCTAGTACTCTTCCAAGTAATACAGAAGAAAATCCAAAACGAGAGTGTAAGGCCATCAACATGGCCGAATTTGGAGAGGAGGAAGAGGCA
>NC_029772.3:46859846-46860062 GCF_000817695.3 Arachis duranensis | reverse complement strand
TAAATTCACATTTCTGGACTTTACTATGAGTTTGTGTGTTTTTCTGTGATTTCAGGTAAATTCTGGCTGAAATTGAGAGACTTGAGCAAAACTCTGAAGAAGGCTGACAAAAGGACTGCTGATGCTGTTGGAATCTGACCTCCCTGCACTCGAAATGAATTTTCTGGAGCTACAGAACTCCAATTGGCGCGCTCTCAACGGCGTTGGAAAGTAGAT
>NC_029772.3:46859350-46859747 GCF_000817695.3 Arachis duranensis | reverse complement strand
GTAACTTGGCGTTGAACGCCAAGTACATGCTGCTGTCTGGAGTTAAACGCCAGAAACACGTCATGATCCGGAGTTGAACGCCCAAAACACGTTATAACTTGGAGTTCAACTCCAAGAAAAGCCTTAGCTCGTGGATAGATCAAGCTCAGCCCAAGCATACACCAAGTGGGCCCCGGAAGTGGATTTATGCATCAATTACTTACTCATGTAAACCCTAGGAGCTAGTTTATTATAAATAGAACATTTATCTATTGTATTAGAGATCTTTTGACAGTTTAATCTCCTGACTATTCGGTCACTTGATCATGGAGAGGGCTGGCCATTCGGCCATGCCTGAACCTTTTACTTATGTATTTTCAACGGTGGAGTTTCTGCACACCATAGATTAAGGGTGTGA
>NC_029772.3:46855320-46855910 GCF_000817695.3 Arachis duranensis | reverse complement strand
AATCCAAAAGGAGAGTGCAAGGCCATTGATTTGATCAAAGTGGCCGAATGCACTAGGGAGGAGGAGGACGAAAATCCTAGTGAGGAAGACCTCCTGGGACGTCCTTCAAGCAAGAAGGGTTTCCTATTAAGGATCCAGAGGAATCTGAGGCTCATCTAGAGACCATAGAGATTCCATTAAATCTCCTTTTGCCATTCATGAGCTCTGAAGACTATTCTTCCTCTGAAGAGGATGAAGATGTGACTGGAGAGCAAGTTGCTCAATATTTAGGAGCTATCATGAAGCTGAATGCCAAACTGTTTGGTAATGAGACTTGGGAAAGTGAACCTCCCTTGCTCATTAGTGAATTAGATACTTGGATTCAGAGAACTCTACCTCAAAAGAAACAAGATCCTGGCAAGTTCTCAATACCTTGTACCATAGGCACCATGAGCTTTGAAAAAGCTCTATGTGATCTGGGGTCAGGGATAAATCTTATGCCACTCTCTGTAATGGAGAAGCTGAGGATCATTGAGGTACAACCTGCCTTGTTCTCATTGCAATTGGCAGATAAGTCATTGAGACAAGCTTATAGAATAGTAGAGGACGTG
>NC_029772.3:46850242-46851115 GCF_000817695.3 Arachis duranensis | reverse complement strand
TTTTCACTGAGAGGATGGGATGTAGCCATTGACAACGGTGATGCCCTACATACAGCTTGCCATGGAAAGGAGTAAGAAGGATTGAGTTGAAGCAGTGGGAGAGCAGGCGTCCTTGAGCCATACAGTATCTTCATTCGCTTATCTGAAATTCCTATCAATGAAGCTGCATGAGTACTCTATTCCTTTTATTATTTATTTTCTTATTTCTGTTTTCAAAAACCCATAAATCAATTTAATCTGCCTAACTGAGATTTGCAAGGTGACCATAGCTTGCTTCATACCAACAATCTCTGTGGGATCGACCCTTACTCACGTAAGGTTTATTACTTGGACGACCCAGTACACTTGCTGGTTAGTTGAACGGAGTTGTGTTCACTCGTGCCAATCTCAAATTCCATAATTTTACAATTACGTGCAACTACAGCACCAAGTTGATAAATGCAACTCAAAGAATAGTGATCACAATTTCGTCCACCACTGAGCAAGAAAATTACTGAACTCCCTCCTAGTACTCTTCCAAGCAATACAGAAGAAAATCCAAAAGGAGAGTGCAAAGCCATCAACATGGCCGAATTTGGAGAGGAAGAAGAGGCAGTGAACACCACTGAGGAAGACCTCAATGGACGTCCACTGGCCTCCAATGAGTTCCCCAATGAGGAACCATGGGAATCTGAGGCTCAAAATGAGCCCATAGAGATTCCATTGGACTTACTTCTGCCATTCATGAGCTCTGATGAGTATTCTTCCTCTGAAGAGGATGAGTATGTCACTGAAGAGCAAGTTGCTAAATACCTTGGAGCAATCATGAAGCTAAATGACAAGTTATTTGGAAATGAGACTTGGGAAGATGAACCCCCTTTGCTCACCAAAGAA
>NC_029772.3:46849675-46849833 GCF_000817695.3 Arachis duranensis | reverse complement strand
TAGTGTTTAAGGCTCAAGGATATCCCTCTGTCACCATGGAGAGGAAGCATGAAGAGCTTCTCTCAAAACAGAGCCAAACAGTGCCCCCACAGTCAAACTCTAAGTTTGGTGTTGGGAGGCCACAACCAAACTCTAAGTTTGGTGTTGAACCCCTACAT
>NC_029772.3:46849104-46849547 GCF_000817695.3 Arachis duranensis | reverse complement strand
TTAAAGAAGCGCTTGTTGGGAGGCAACCCAATGTTATATTTTGACTATTTTCCTTTGTTATTTTATGTTTTTTTTTTGTAGGTTGATGATCATGAGAAGTCACAAAATCAATGAAAAAAGCAAAAATAGAATGAAAAACAGAAAGAAAAACAGCACACCCTGGAGGAGAGCGTACTGGCATTTAAACGCCAGTGAGGCTAGCTGTTGGGCGTTTAACGCCAGAAAGGGGCACCAGACTGGCGTTAAACGCCAGAAAAGGGCAAGAAGCTGGCATTAAACGCCAGAAATGGGCACCAGCCCGGCGTTTAACGCCAGAATTGGCACAAAACATAATTTTGCTTGCCATTTGGTGCAGGGATGACTTTTCCTTGACACCTCAGGATCTATGGACCCCACAAGATCCCCACCTACCCTACCACACTCTCTCTCTTCTTCACCCATTC
>NC_029772.3:46843201-46846574 GCF_000817695.3 Arachis duranensis | reverse complement strand
TGGGACCGAAGCCAATGATCACTCTTGTTCTTATGTATTTTCAACGGTGGAGTTTCTACACACCATAGATTAAGGTGTGGAGTTCTGCTGTACCTCGAGTATTAATGCAATTACTATTGTTCTTCTATTCAATTCTGCTTGTTCTTGTTCTAAGATATCACTTGTTCTTCAACTTGATGAATGTGATGATCCGTGATACTCATCATCATTCTCACCTATGAACGTGTGACTGACAACCACCTCCGTTCTACCTTCGATTGGGTGAATATCTCTTGGATTCCTGATACACGATGCATGGTTGATCGCCTGACAACCGAGTGCTCGCCTGACAACCGAGCCAGCCATTCCGTGAGATCAGAGTCTTCGTGGTATAGGCTAGAACTGATGGCGGCATTCAAGAGAATCCGGAAGGTCTAACCTTGTCTGTGGTATTCTGAGTAGGATTCAATGATTGAATGACTGTGACGTGCTTCAAACTCCTGAGGGCGGGGCGTTAGTGACAGACGCAAAAGAATCACTGGATTCTATTCCGGCCTGATCGAGAACCGACAGATGGATAGCCGTGCCATAACAGGGTGCGTTGAACATTTCCACTGAGAGGATGGGAGGTAGCCACTAACAACGGTGAAACCCTTGCTTAAGCTTGCCATGGAAAGGAGTAGGAAGAATTGGATGAAGACAGTTGGAAAGCAGAAAGACGGAAGGGACAAGCATCTTCATACGCTTATCTGAAATTCCTACCAATGAATTACATAAGTATCTCTATCTTTATCTTTATATTTACATAAGTATCTCTATCTTTATCTTTATATTTTATTCGCATACATCCATAACCATTTGAGTTTGCCTGACTAAGATTTACAAGGTGACCATAGCTTGCTTCATACCAACAATCTCTGTGGGATCGACCTTTACTCGCGTAAGGTTTATTACTTGGACGACCCAGTACACTTGCTGGTTAGTTGGGCGAAGTTGTGTTTATGCCATGGTATTGAACACCAAGTTTTTGGATTCATTACCGGGGATTATTTGATTTGTGAAAAGTATTGATCACAATTTCGCATACCATAGCTCACGCCCCTGCTTCTCTTGTTCCTTTAGTAATTTTCAGAGCATGCAGTTTTGATTCTGCTGTTCTTCCTTAATTTGTTCCATAGCTTCTTGCAGCTTGGCAACAGATGCTTCTAGACGAGTCCAGTAGTCAATTTCAGGAAGTTCAGGGAGGAACTCCTGCGCCCTCCTTTTGATAGAGTTATCCTGCATTTGTCCTTCCATTGACTTCTTGGTGATTGGATGTTCAATTGGGATGAATTCATCTACTCCCATTCTCATCCTAGCATCTTTACATAGCAAAGAGATTAAGCTTGGGTAAGCCAGTTTGGCTTCAGTGGAGTTCTTGTTTGCAATTGTGTAAATCTCACAAGCAATCAGATGATGAATCTCCACTTCTTTTCCCAGCATAATACAATGAATCATCACTGCTCTCTTGATAGTAACCTCAGAACGGTTACTAGTGGGCAAGATAGAACGCCCTATAAAGTCCAACTAGCCTCTTGCAACTGGTTTGAGATCTCCCCTCTTGAGTTGGTTTGGGACACCTTTTGAATTGGTAATCCACTTGGTTTCAGGGAGGCATATGTCCTCTAGAACTTGATCCAACCCCTTATCTACTCTCACCATTCTCCTATTAAAGGATTGAGGATCATCTTGTAGTTGAGGTAATTTGAAGACCTCTCTTATTTTGTCTAGATGGAAGTAAATAATTCTCCCTCTGACCATGGTTCTGTAGGTATGAAAAGCGGTTCCAGTCATTCTCTGCTTATCTGTCAGCCACAGATTTGAGTAGAATTCCTGAACCATATTTCTCCCAACCTTTGTCTCAGGGTTGGTTAGAACTTCCCATCCTCTGTTTCAAATTTGCTCTTGGATCTCCGGATATTCATCTTCTTTCAGATCAAATTTAACTTTCGGGATCACTGACCTTAGACCTATTATTTTGTGGTAATGGTCTGCATGTTCTTTGGTTAAGAACTTCTCTTGACTCCAAAGGTCTTTTGGAGCATTCTCTTTCTTGCCTCTTGAATTGGTTTGTTTTCCTTTGGGAGCCATGATCTTGATGAGCCTTAACTTAGTGATCACGGAAAAACACACCAAACTTAGAGGTTTGCTTGTCCTCAAGCAAAAAAAAAGGAAAGAGGAGAGAGAGGAGGAGAGCAAATTCGAATGGTGGGGAAGGGGGTGTGGCCGAACATATATTTATAAGGAAGGGGGAGAGATTTCGAAAATTTTGAAGGAGATTTGAGAAGATATAGAAAGAATTTGAGAGATATTTGAGTTTTTTTTAAAGAAGATTTGGAAGGATTTGAAAGAGATTTGAAGAATGATTTTAATTTTGAAAATTTGAAGGTGAATGATGAAAGTTTGAAATGTGTTTATGTAGAAAATTATGGATCAAAACAGGAAAGTTTGAAAAAAATTGAAGTTGAAAGCAAAATCTCTGTCCCCCACCCTTCTGGCATTAAACGCCCAGAATGGTATCCATTCTGGCGTTTAACGCCTAAATGTTGGCCAATTTGGGCGTTTAATGCCCAGCCAGGTACCCTGGCTGGCGTAAAATGCCAGAAACCCCTTCCTGGGCGTTTTTCTGAACGCCCAGTGATGCTGCACACCTGGCGTTAAACGCCCAGAATGGTGCCCGTTCTGGCGTTTAACGCCCAAAATGGCACCTTTACTGGCGTTAAACGCCCAGAATGGTGCCCATTCTGGCGTTTAACGCCCAAAATGGCACCTTTACTGGCGTTAAATGCCCAGAATGGTGCCCATTCTGGCGTTTAACGCCCAAAGTACCCCTTACTGGCGTTTTTTCGCCAGCAAGCTCCTTTTCTCTGCTTTTTACACTGAATCCTTCTGTAACTCTGTGAATTCCTTCAATTTTGATGATTGCCTTTGAGAATATGTATCAAACTTTGATTAAACAAAACAGATAACCTGCTAATGACTGGGTTGCCTCCCAGCAAGCGCTTCTTTATTGTCTTTAGCTGGACCTTCACTGAGAATCATTCAAGCCCCAGTTTTGAGCATTCTTGCTCAAAGTTGCTTTCAAGATAATGCTTGATCCGTTGTCCATTAACAATGCAAGATAATGCTTGATCCTCTGTCCATTAACAATGAACTTTTTGTCAGAATCAGTATCCTGAAGCTCAACATATCCATATGATGACACTTCTGTAATCACAAACGGACCCCTCCACCGGGATTTAAGTTTTCCTGGGAACAGTCTGAGCCTAGAGTTGAAGAGCAGAACTTTTTGTCCTGGCTCAAAGACTCTGGATGACAACTTCTTGTCATGCCACTTCTTTGCCTTTTCCTTATA
>NC_029772.3:46838195-46843046 GCF_000817695.3 Arachis duranensis | reverse complement strand
TGCCCAGTAGGCTTTATGTTCCAGTTCCACGGGCAGATAACAGGCCTTGCCATACACAAGTTGGTATGGAGAGGTTCCTATAGGAGTCTTGAATGCTGTTCTGTATGCCCACAGAGCATCATCCAAGCTCTTTGCCCAATCCTTTCTACGGGCAATTACAATCCGTTCTAGGATTCTTTTTAGCTCTCTGTTAGAGACTTCAGCTTGCCCATTTGTCTGTGGATGATACGGAGTTGCTACTTTGTGGCTAATTCCATATCGGACCATAGCAGAGTATAGCTGTTTGTTGCAGAAATGAGTGCCTCCATCACTGATTAGGACTCTAGAAACACCAAATCTGCTGAAGATGTATTTCTGGAGGAATTTCAGCACAGTCTTAGTATCATTAGTGGGTGTAGCAATTGCTTCTACCCATTTAGATACATAGTCCACTACCACCAGAATGTAAGTGTTTGAGTATGATGGTGGGAACGGACCCATGAAGTCAATACCCCATACATCAAACAATTCAATCTCTAAGATCCCTTGTTGAGGCATGGTGTATCCATGAGGCAAGTTACCATCTCTTTGGCAACTGTCACAGTTACACACAAACTCTCGGGCATCTCTATAGAGAGTAGGCCAGTAGAAGCCATATTGGAGGACCTTAGTGGCTGTTCGCTCACTTCCGAAATGTCCCCCATACTGTGATCCATGGCAGTGCCATAGGATCCTTTGTGCTTCCTCTCTGGGTACACATATGCGGATCATTCCGTCTGCACATCTCTTAAAGAGATATGGCTCATCCCATAGGTAGTACTTGGCATCTGAAATTAATTTCTTTCTTTGCACCCTGCTGTACTCCTGGGGTATGAACCTCACAACTTTATAATTTGCAATATCTGCAAACCATGGAGCTTCCTGAATGGCAAAGAGTTGCTCATCTGGGAAAGTATCAGAGATCTCAGTAGAAGGGAGGGACGCCCCATCTACTGGTTCTATTCGGGACAGATGATCAGCTACTTGGTTCTCTGTGCCTTTTCTGTCTCTTATTTCTATATCAAACTCTTGCAGAAGTAGCACCCACCTTATGAGCCTGGGTTTTGAATCCTGCTTTGTGAGTAAGTATTTAAGAGCAGCATGGTCAGTGTACACAATCACTTTTGACCCTACTAAATAGGATCTAAACTTGTCAATGGCAAAGACTACTGTAAGTAACTCTTTTTCTGTGGTTGTGTAATTCTTCTGTGCATCATTTAGAACACGGCTGGCATAATAAATGACATGCAGAAGCTTGTTATGCCTCTGCCCCAACACTGCACCAATGGCATGGTCACTGGCATCACACATTAGTTTGAATGGCAATGTCCAGTCTGGTGCAGAGATGACTAGTGCTGTGACCAGCTTGGCTTTCAGGGGCATTACACAGACCAAAAGGCATTCTCCTGTAGGCAAACACGCCAAAAGGGCAAGTGAATGCTGTTTTCTCTTGGTCCTAAGGATCTACTATAATTTGGTTGTAACCTGAATAGCCATCCAAAAAGCAGTAATAATCATGACCAGCTAGTCTTTCTAGCATTTGGTCTATGAATGGTAAAGGAAAATGATCCTTTCTGGTGGCCACTGGTATGGCATTATCCTCCAATAGGATCTTGTGCATGCATCTTGTTGGGCTAATGCCCTTAAGATCACTTATGGACCACCCAAGAGTTGTCTTGTGTGTCCTTAGCACTTGAATCAGTGCTTCCTCTTCCTGTGGATTTAAAGCAGAGCTTATGATCACTGAAAAAGTGTCACCCTCTCCCAAAAATGCATACTTCAGGGATGGTGGTAGTGGTTTGAGCTCAGGTTTGGGAGGCTTATCCTCTTCCTGAGGAATTTTTAAAAATTCTTTTGTTTCCTCTGGTTCTTCCTGATCAGGCTGAACATCCTTGAAGATGTCATCTAGCTCTGATTCTAGACTTTCAGTCATATTGATCTCTTCTACTAAAGAGTCAATAATGTCAGCGCTCATGCAGTCATTTGGTGTGTCTGGATGTGGTATAAAGGGAAATGAATTTTTTTGGTAATTTAAAGCCTTGGGAAGCAAGTTTCCAATTATAGAACAAAATCTGGGAAGGATTTACAAAACCATGCAAATAGTATGAATAAGTGGGTGAAGAGTTGATAAAATCCACTCAATTAAGCACAAGATAAACATGAGAGTTGCACTCTTGTGCTCCTCCATTTCCAGCACTACAAAGTCAGTTGGAAAGGTGAATGGCCCAACCTTGACAATCATGTCCTCAATTATACCTGATGGATATTTAATGGAGCCATCAGCAAGTTGGAGACATATCCGGGTTAGTTTGACTTCATCAGTCAACCCAAGCTTTCTGATAGTAGATGCAGGTATTAGATTGATACTTGCTCCAAGGTCACGCAGTGCTGTCTTGGTGCAAGCATCTTCTAATGTGCATGGTATCATAAAGCTTCCTGGATCTTGAAGCTTCTCTGGTAAGCTTTTTCAGAATGACTGCACTGCATTCTTTAGTGAGAAACACTTTTTCAGTTTCTCTCCAATCCTTCTTATGACTTAAGATCTCTTTCATGAACTTAGCATAAGAAGGTATTTGCTCAAGTGCCTCTGCAAACGGAATCTTTATTTTAAGAGTCCTTAGATAGTCTGCAAAGCAGGCAAATTGCTTATCCTGTTCTGCTTGGCGGAGTTTCTGAGGATAAGGCATCTTGGCTTTATATTCCTCAACCTTAGTTGCTGCAGGTTTGTTCCTTACAGAGGTGGTTGGAGAAGCCTTTTTAGAGGGGTTACTATCAGCACTCTTAGGTGTCTGATTCCTCATTGGCATTTGAACGCCAGGATTGGGTGAGGAATGGGTGTTTAACACCAACTTTTCCCCCTTTTCTGGCTTTTGAATGCCAGAACTGGGCAAGGAATGGGCGTTTAACGCCAACTTTTCCCCCCTTTCTGGCATTTGAACGCCAGGAGTATTCCTCTCTGGGCTCTTACTGTCCTCAGAGGGATTTTGAGCAGTGGTTTGGTTATCCTCTGTCAACTGTTCTTTTCTTGGCTTTTTGCTACTTTGAGCAGTGTTATTCAATGTCTTCCCACTCCTCAGTTGAACTGCTTAGCATTCTTCTGTTATCTGTTTAGATAACTGCTGTTTTGTTTGATTCAACTGTTATTCTATGTTCTTGTTGGAATTTTTATTTCTTGGAGCATCTCTTTAAATTCTGCCAACTGTTTTGTCATCAGGAGTAATTGCTGATTAAGCTCAACAATCTGTTCTTGAGGATTAGGATTAGTAGCTACTGCCATAGCTTCTTCTTTTGTAGAGGGCTCACTGCTAGAGTACAAATGTTGATTTCTAGCAACAGTATCTATGAGTTCTTGAGCCTCTTCAATCGTCTTCCTCATATGTATAGATCCACCAGCTGAGTGGTTGATAAACCCCATTTTGAGGGTTTATCTTGTATTGATTTCAGGGGTTTTATCAATGATTCCACACACTTTTCACATGAAAATACAAGACTTTGTGTTCCTTTCCTAATTTTTGCCTCATGAATGAAAACATGCTTATTTTGCACTAAATTAGATACATTTCTAATCTTCTCTTGGTACCATTCGATGCCGTGACCTGTGTGTTAAGTGGTTTCAGGATATAGGGCAGGGATGAACCGGAAGAGAGAAGGAGAATGGGCGCGAAGGAAAGGAGCATGAGAAATTGAGTTTTGGGAACTTCAGCAAGGGCGCGTGCGCGCACTTGGTGCGCCCGCGTGGATTGTGCTGCTAGAAGTCAAAGCCAGAAGCCAAGCCACGAGCCGGCATGTGTAGCGGCTAGGCCCTAATCTCCATGGGCACGCACGCGTACGTTGCACCTCCGCTCGCATTGCAAGATGCCCCAGTGGCGCGCACGCGTGCTTTCCGCGTGCGCGCCGATGCTCGAATATGATTTTTTTTTAGAAGTCACGTGATCTGGGCGTGGAGACAGTGGGAGATCTCATCTTGGGGAAGTGTCTTGGCGGGAAGAGCTTAAGAAGACCAGGGGTTGAAGGGTTGAGGGACTTTTTGCTCATTTTTAGATTGTTCTAGATTTTTTGCTATTGGTAGTTACACTCTTGGGGGGTAGAGAGAGATTCCAAGCTCTCATTAGGGTTCATCTTCTTCCATTTCTGAATTCTCAATCACTCTTTGGTGAGATCTATTGCAATTCTCAATTTACTTTGTTCATGTTATAGATCTTCTTCTCTAATCTCAATTAGTGCTTGTAATTGCTCAATTCTCAATAGATCCTAGATTCAACTTTGTAGTTTTGGATTCTGATAGCGCGAAATTGTGATCAATACTTTTCATAAATCAAATAATCCCCGGTAATGAATCCAAAAACTTGGTGTTCAATACCATGGCATAAACACAACTTCGCACAACTAATCAGCAAGTGCACTGGGTCGTCCAAGTAATAAACCTTACGCGAGTAAGGGTCGATCCCACAGAGATTGTTGGTATGAAGCAAGCTATGGTCACCTTGTAAATCTTAGTCAGGCAAACTCAAATGGGTATGGTGATAAACGCATAAAACATAAAGATAAAGATAGAGATACTTATGTAATTCATTGGTAGGAATTTCAGATAAGCGTATGAAGATGCCTTCCCTTCCGTCTCTCTGCTTTCCTACTTGTAAATCATGTTGCGTGTATGCGAAGTTTGTATTCGTAGGTTTTGATGAATGACAAACCAACAAACGACATGAAAAGACAAACCAACAAACAACTTGAATGAACAAACATGAAGAGTTGAAAGCAAACACAACAACAACAAGAAACTCAAGTCCACAACTTTTGAAGACAAGTATAGAGTCTTAGGACTTAGGTAAC
>NC_029772.3:46836870-46837436 GCF_000817695.3 Arachis duranensis | reverse complement strand
GCTCATCACAACACCAAACTTAAATTGTTGTTTGTCCTCAAGCAACTGAAAATCAAATGAGATAAAAAGAAGAGAATATGCAATGAATTCCAAAAACATCTATGAAGATCAGTATTAATTAGATGAGCGGGGCTTTTAGCTTTTTGCCTCTGAATAGTTTTGGCATCCCACTCTATCCTTTGAAATTCAGAATGATTGGCTTCTTTAGGAACTCAGAATCCAGATAGTGTTATTGATTCTCCTAGTAAAGTATGATGATTCTTGAACATAGCTACTTATTGAGTCTTGGCCGTAGCCCAAAGCACTCTGTCTTCCAGTATTACCACGGGATACATACATGCCACAGACACATAATTGGGTGAACCTTTTCAGATTGTGACTCAGCTTTGCTAGAGTCCCCAATTAGAGGTGTCCAGGGTTCTTAAGCACACTCTTATCGCCTTGGATCACAACTTTATTTCTTTCTTTTTCTTTCTTTTTCATTTTCTCTCCCCTTTTTTTTCGAAAATATTTTTTTTTTGAATTCATTGCTTTTTCTTGCTTCAAGAATCATTGTAATGATTTTT
>NC_029772.3:46835635-46836757 GCF_000817695.3 Arachis duranensis | reverse complement strand
TGCACTGTTTAAGCATACATTCAGAAAACAAAAGTATTGCCACCACATCAAAATAATTAAACTGTTATAAAATTTAAAATTCATGCAATTCTTCTCTTTTTCAACTAAGAACATTTTTTATTCAAGAAAGGTGATGGATTCATAGGACATTCATAACTTTAAGGCATAGACACTAAGACACTAATGATCACAAGATACAAACATAGATAAACATAAGCACTAAAATTCGAAAAACAGGAAAATAAAGAACAAGGAAATTAAGGAACGGGTCCACCTTAGTGATGGCGGCTCTTTCTTCCTCTTGAAGATCCTATGGAGTGCTTGAGCTCCTCAATGTCTCTTCCTTGTCTTTGTTGCTCCTCTTTCATGATTCTTTGATCTTCTCTAATTTCATGAAGGATGATGGAGTGTTCTTGATGCTCCACCCTTAGTTGTCCCATGTTGGAACTCAATTCTCCTAGGGAGGTGTTTAGTTGCTCCCAATAGTTTTGTGGAGGAAAGTGCATCCCTTGAGGTATCTCAGGGATCCTCCCATGACTCGGAGGTGGAAGCTTTTGCCTTCCCTTTCCTCTTTCTAGAGGTTTCTCCGGCCTTGGATGCCATAAATGGTTATGGAAAAACAAAAAGCAATGCTTTTACCACACCAAACTTAAAATGTTTGCTCGTCCTCGAGCAAAAGAAGAAAGAAGAGAGTAGAAGAAGAAGAAATGAGGAAGAAGGGAATGGCTTTGTGTTCGGCCAAAGGGTGGGTGTGGGAGGGAAAGTGGTTTGAATTTGAATGGTGAGGTAGGTGGGGTTTTATGAAGGATGGATGTGAGTGGTGAAGAGAAAGATGGGGTTTGATAGGTGAAGGTTTTTTTGGGGAAGAGGTGTTGAGGTGATTGGTGAATGGGTGAAGAAGAGAGAGAGTGGTGGGGTAGGTAGGGATCCCGTGGGGTCCACAGATCCTGAGGTGTCAAGGAAAAGTCATCCCTGCACCAAATGACAAGAAAAAATATGTTTTTAGCCATTTCTGGCGTTAAACGCCGGGCTGGTGCCCATTTCTGGCGTTTAACGCCAGCTTCTTGCCCTTTTCTGGCATTTAACGCCAGTCTGGTGCCCCTTTCTGGCGTTAAATGCCCA
>NC_029772.3:46834611-46835102 GCF_000817695.3 Arachis duranensis | reverse complement strand
TTGGTTGTGGCCTCCCAACACCAAACTTAGAGTTTGACTGTGGGGGCTTTGTTTGGCTCTGTTTTGAGAGAAGCTCTTCATGCTTCCTCTCCATGGTGACAGAGGGATATCCTTGAGCCTCAAACACAAAGGATTCTTCATTCACTTGAATGATCAACTCTCCTCTATCAAAATCAATCACAGCCTTTGCTGTGGCTAGGAAGGGTCTGCCAAGGATGATGGATTCATCCATGCACATCCCAGTCTCTAGGACTATGAAATCAGTAGGGATGTAATGGTCTTCAACTTTTACCAGAACATCCTCTACAAGTCCATAAGCCTGTTTTCTTGAGTTGTCTGCCATCTCTAGTGAGATTTTTGCAGCTTGCACCTCAAAGATTCCTAACTTCTCCATTACAGAGAGAGGCATGAGGTTTACACTTGACCCTAAGTCACACAAGGGCTTCTTGAAGGTCATGGTGCCTATGGTACAAGGTATTGAAAATTTCCCA
>NC_029772.3:46832926-46833423 GCF_000817695.3 Arachis duranensis | reverse complement strand
TTGACTTGTTGAGTCAATATTTTATTCTGAGCCAGTATGGCATTCAGAGTGTCAATCTCAAGAACTCCTTTCTTCTGATTGATCCCATTGTTCACAGGATTCCTTTTAGAAGTGTACATGAATTGGTTATTTGCAACCATTTCAATCAGCTCTTGAGCTTCTGTAGGCGTCTTCTTCAAATGAAGAGATCCTCCAGCAGAGCTATCCAAAGACATCTTGGATAGTTCAGAGAGACCATCATAGAAAATACCTATGATGCTCCATTCAGAAAGCATATCAAAAGGGCACTTTCTGATTAATTGTTTGTATCTTTCCCAAGCTTCATAGAGGGATTCTCCTTCCTTCTGTCTGAAGGTTTGGACTTCCACTCTAAGCTTACTCAATTTTTGAGGTGGAAAGAACATTGCCAAGAAGGCATTGACTAGCTTTTCCCAAGAGTTCAGGCTTTCTTTAGGTTGTGAGTCCAACCATATTCTAGCTCTGTCTCTTACAGCAAA
>NC_029772.3:46829401-46829593 GCF_000817695.3 Arachis duranensis | reverse complement strand
CATCAAATCTTGGGCAAAGTATGGACTATCATATATTGCTGGAAAGCCCAGGATGTCTACTTTCCAACGCCGTTGAGAGAGCTCCAATTGGGCGTCTGTAACTCCAGAAAATCCACTTCGAGTGCAGGGAGGTCAGAATCCAACAGCATCTGCAGTCCTTTTTAGTCTCTGAATCAGATTTTTGCTCAGGTC
>NC_029772.3:46822687-46829081 GCF_000817695.3 Arachis duranensis | reverse complement strand
TAATTGTTGTCATCATTGAAGGAACTATAAGGATAGAATTCCTAATGCCAACCCTAGGCCAAGCTTTCTAAAGATTGATTGTTTGTCATCTATTTTGCTAAACCTTCAAAGAATCATAACAAGGCTTCCTAATCAATAAGATGCATTCTCTAGCAATTCCAAGGGAGGACGACTCGGGAGACTAGTACTCTCGGTTATAGATTGTAGGATTGTTTGATGCGAAGTTTAAGTGTCGGTTAGACTATACTCACGATCATATTCATCATTGAATTCTAAATCGACATGCTAAAATTTCGTTTATCAAAATGGCGCCGTTGCCGGGGAATTTGCTTAGTGTGCCATGTTATTGTTTAGAGTAAATGTGTGTATATGTACATAGTTGCATTTCATTGTAATTCTTTGTTCAAGTGACTAACCCCTCATTGTCACCATGAGTTTTACTTCTCCTTCATTGCATGACGCGTTCACAACCGAAACCGAGCTTAGTCCCCTTTGATCCGGAAATCGAACGAACTTTGCTTCATATTAGACAAGCTCGGAAGTGGTTAAGGTTTGGAAAAGGTGAAAAAGTTTTCACCACCCCAACCACCTTACCAAAAGTGAATATTGAACCGTCACTCAAAGAAGGCAATAATCATTCTCCCATCAATATCACTAACAACTCTTCTTTTGTTTTAGGTACTAACGCCATGGATGCTCCGAGGAGAGTTACTATCAAGGAAGCGGGTGCACCGGATTATGTCCTTCAACCACTTCATGTAACTCACCCCAACTTGAATGCAAACTTTGAACTTAAGACCGCTTTGATCAACCTCCTACCCAAATTCCATGGGCTTCCCGCACAAGACCCTATTCAACATCTCAAAGACTTTCATCGTATATGCTCAACAACTAGACGGGAAGGATCCGATGAAGTTGCTATATGGTTGTTTGCTTTCCCTTTCTCTCTTGAGGACAAGGCTAAAGAATGGTTATACACTCTATCTAGTGAAGTCACCTCCGATTGGGACTTGCTTAGAAGAGGATTCTTGGATAAATTCTTGCCCCCGGAGAAGATGGATAGGCTAAGGAAGGAAATGTCTTGTATTGTACAAGGTGAAATGGAAACATTATACGAGTATTGGGAACGGTTTCGTAAGCTACTAGATGCATGTCCTAATCACATGCTTGACACACAAGTGTTGCTTGGATACATATGTCAAGGGATGCGAGAACAAGATAGAACTCTTTTGGACACCTCTAGCAATTGTTCTTTGTCTAAATATAAAATAGCGGAGGAGGCATGGCAACTTATCATTGACCTAGCCGAATCCAATCAACATATGAGACGAAGAGTCAACCGCCCAAAAATCGTGAATGAGGTATCAACTAGTAGCGAAACCACCGCTCTAACCAAATCCTTGAGTGAAATGACATCCATCTTGAGGCAACTCCAATTGAGCCAACAACAACTACAACAACCTCAACCATATCAACAACACTCTCCACCCCCTCAACAATACAACCAACAATTGGTCCCTCAGAAAGTGTGTGGCATTTGTTCTTGCTATTCCCACTACACGGATGAGTGCCCAAGCCTTCAAGAAGACAACACTTTGGCGGCTACCAATAATTTCTATGACTACCCAAATCAAGGGTACTACCAAGGCAATCCTAACCAAGGGCACCCTTATCAAGGAGGAAGCTACAATCAAGGGAGTAGGAATCACAATCAAAATTGGAGAGATAATCATCAACAAGGGAATAGGGACAACAACAACAATGGAGGAGGTCAAAGATGGAATAACAACTCACAAAACCGACCACCATTCAACCAACAAAATCCACCATTCAACCAACAACATCAACCATATAACCAACAAAACCCACAAAGAAACTACCAAACATATCAACCACCACATCAAAGACCACTACCCAACCAATCACAAGCTCCTCAACTCACATATCCATCCACCCCTCTAACCAAGATGATACACTCCGGACCATCATCCAAGGCCAAAAGGAACTACAAAACACACTTGCTTCTGGTCTCACCGGCCTCACCTCTACACTACAAGCTCTTCTTGCACGCATGGATACACCATCAAATCCCACTCTTCAACCCCCAATCCAAAGCGTCATTCCCTCTCAACCTCAACCCAATCCTAAGGGAGGCATCAATGCCATCACCCTAAGATCCGGAACACAATTAAAAGAGAAGGGAGCAAAGGATTCAAATCCCATCACAATCGCTCAAGAGGAGGAGAGAATAGATGTAGAAGAGGTAGTGGAAGAAGAGACACCACAAATCACAGTTGAGGATGAAGAAGCTCAACCAACAAAAGGGACCCCCAAGACCAAGAGAACCTTGGAAGAAGAAATTGCTCAACCACTCCCATTTCCAACACTTACAAAGAAAGCTAGGAAGCGCGTAGAACTCGACCCCAAAATGATAGAAACGTTCAAGAAAGTCGAGGTAACCATCCCCCTCTTTGATGCTATCCATCAAGTTCCTAGATATGCAAAATTCTTGAATTCTTGAATTGGAAACCATCCCATTGGGGAGTTCTATTTCCGCTTTAATAGGAGCATTGCCCGAGAAATGTGATGATCCAGGCCCTTGTATGGTCACTTGCACCATCAATGGAGTTCAATTCATAGATTGTATGTGTGACCTCGGAGCATGTGTTAGCATCATGCCTCTCTCCGTCTACCGGGTATTGAAGTTGCCACCATTAAAAAGGTCGACGACAAGATTTGTCCTAGCGGATAAAAGCATAATAACCGTGACGGGTGTTGCGGAAGATGTACTGGTGAATATCAAAGGGTTGGTGTTTCCGATTGACTTCTATGTCCTTGAAATGCCATCAAGCGAAACCGAGAGAGCATCATCCATCCTACTTGGAAGACCATTTTGAGAACTTCTAGATTTAAGCTAGATGCCTACTCGGGAACCTACTCATTTGAGATAGATGGGAGAGTCGTAAGTTTTATCCTAGAAGAAGCAATGAAGCATCCACCGGAGAATCATTCTCTATTCCGGTGTGACCCAATTGACAACATTGTTGCCGAAGTGCACCTTGCAAAGTTAGATGAGAAGTACATGATTGAAGAAGCAAATGAAGATCCAAGCAAATTAAACACCACACACCATACAAACCATCCGGAAACTCAAACCTCAAATAATGACAAAAAGATGGAATTGAAGCCACTACCACCCCACCTAAAGTACTCATATCTTGATGAAGCCCAAAAGCTGCCCGTGATAATCGCAAAAGAGCTAACTCCTGAACAAGAAGAAAAGTTGCTAGATGTCTTGAGGAAAAATAAAAGGGCAATCGGGTGGAGTTTGGCAGATCTAGTGGGAATAAGCCCCCAAGTATGCGAGAACCGCATATTTCTTGAAAAAGGAGCAAGACCGGTCCGACAACCTCAAAGGAGACTTAATCCAACCATTCTTGAGGTTGTGAAAAAAGAGGTCACTCAGCTACTTGAAGTGGACATCATCTATCCTATCTCGGATAGCGAGTGGGTAAGCTCGGTCCAAGTGGTGCCAAAGAAATCCGGGGTGACCACAATCAAAAATGAAAGTGGTGAACTCATAGCAACAAGGGTGCAAAATTCTTGGAGGGTATGCATAGACTACCGAAGATTGAATGCGGCCACAAGAAAAGATCACTTCCCACTACCGTTTATTGATCAAATGCTTGATCGACTAGCCGGTAAATCTTATTATTGCTTTCTTGATGGTTACTCCGGATACTTCCAAATACACATTGCTCTAGAGGACCAAGAAAAAACCACATTTACTTGTCCCTTTGGAACGTATGCTTACAAGCGTATGCCATTTGGTCTATGCAATGCACCGGCAACGTTTTAAAGATGTATGATGAGCGTATTTGCGGACTTTCTAGAACAATGCATGGAAGTTTTCATGGACGACTTTAGTGTGTACGGTGATTCGTTTGATCATTGCTTAGGTAACCTTGAAAAAGTCTTAGAGAGATGCACCAAAACAAACCTTGTCTTAAATTTTGAAAAATGTCATTTCATGGTCAAACAAGGCATTGTTTTGGGACACATAGTTTCAAAAGAAGGCATCTCCGTAGATCCGGCAAAAATAAATGTCATATCTAGTCTACCTTACCCCTCGTCCGAGAGGGAAGTCCGCTCTTTTCTTGGACATGCAGGATTCTACCGGAGATTCATCAAAGACTTTAGCAAGGTGGCCTTACCTCTCTCTCGACTACTACAAAAGGACACTAAATTTGAGCTGAGCAAGGAATGTGTGGAAGCATATGACAAACTTAAAGTGGCATTGACACAAGCTCCTATTGTGCGAGGACCGAATTGGACTTAACCATTTGAAATCATGTGCGATGCCTCGAATTATGCGATAGGAGCCGCGTTAGCACAACGCGAAGGTAAGATTCCCTATGTCATAGCCTATGCTTCCAAAACACTAGATGGAGCCCAATCCAACTACACTACCACCGAAAAGAACTCTTAGCTATTGTTTTTGCTTTGGACAAGTTCCGAGCCTATCTTCTTGGTTCCAAGGTAGTAGTGTACTCGGATCACACGGCATTAAAGTACTTGTTGGCCAAAAAGGAATCAAAACCGAGATTAATTCGATGGGTGCTTTTGTTACAAGAATTTGATTTGGAGATCAAGGATATGAGTGGTTCCCAAAACTTAGTGGCAAACCATCTAAGTCGCCTCGAACACACAAAAGGCGACACCACTCCTATCAATGACTCCTTTCCTCTAGACGGTTTGCACGCAATCTCAAAAGTAGTTCCTTGGTATGCCCCAATAGCAAACTACTTGGTTTCACGCACCTTCCCTCCCAATCTCAACAAACATCAAAAGGATAAGCTGAAAAGCGAATCCAAATACTATGTTTGGGACGATCCCTATTTGTGGAGATGTGGAGCGGACCAAATAGTGCGACGATGCATACCTCAAATCTAAGTGTAGGGAGGTTGATAAATCCCATTTTGAGGGTTTATCTTGTATTGATTTCAGGAGTTTTATCAATGATTCCACACACTTTTCACATGAAAATACAAGACTTTGTGTTTCTTTCCTAATTTTTGCCTCATGAATGAAAACATGCTTATTTTGCATTAAATTAGATACATTTCTAATCTCATCTTGGTACCATCCGATGCCGTGACCTGTGTGTTAAGTGGTTTCAGGATATAGGACAGGGATGAACCGGAAGAGAGAAGGAGAATGGGCGCGAAGGAAAGGAGCATGAGAAATTGAGTTTTGGGAACTTCAGCAAGGGCGCGTGCGCGCACTTGGCGTGCCTGCGTGGATTGCGCCGCTAGAAGTCAAAGCCAGAAGCCAAGCCACGAGCCGGCATGTGTAGTGGCTAGGCCCTAATCTCCATGGGCGTGCACGCATACGTTGCGCCTCCGCTCGCATTGCAAGATGCCCCAGTGGCGCGCACGCGTGCTTTGCGCGTGCGCGCCGATGCTCGAATATGATTGTTTTTTTAGAAGTCACGTGATCTGGGTGTGGAGACAGTGGGAGATCTCATCTTGGGGAAGTGCCTTGGCGGGAAGAGCTTAAGAAGACCAGGGGTTGAAGGGTTGAGGGACTTTTTGCTCATTTTTAGATGGGGACTTTTAGCTCATTCTACATTTTCTCTAGATTTTCTCCTGTGGTAGTTACACTCTTGGGTAGAGAGAGAGATTCCAAGCTCTCATTAGGGTCCATCTTCTTCAATTTCTGAATTTTCAATCACTCTTTGGTGAGATCTATTGCAATTCTCAATTTACTTTGTTCATGTTATAGATCTTCTTCTCTAATCTCAATTAGTGCTTGTAATTGCTCAATTCTCAATAGATCCTAGATTCAACTTTGTAGTTTTGGATTCTATCAATTTCTTGAGAAGTTCATTTCCATTGTTAGGACTTGTGACTCAAGTTAGTTACTCTCATTTGACTTTCCTTTATACCTAGGGGTTAACTAAATGAAGCAAAGCCTAATTGTTATCATCATTGAGGAAGCTATAATGATATAATTTCTAATGCCGACCCTAGGCCAAGTCTTCTAAAATTGATTGTTTGTCATCTATTTTGCTAAACCCTCAAAGAATCATAACAAGGCTTCCTAATCAATAAGATGCATTCTCTAGCAATTCCAAGGGAGGACGACTCGGGAGACTAGTACTCTCGGTTATAGATTGTGGGATTGTTTGATGCGAAGTTTAAGTGTCGGTTAGACTATACTCACGATCATATTCATCATTGAATTCTAAATCGACATGCTAAAATTTCGTTTATCAGTGGTCTAGAGACATCTGTGCTTTTTTTGTAAGCCCATAATAGAAGATGTCTAACTGTACCCACTCTGAAAACATTTCAGAGGGGCATTTTCTTAGCATACCTCTATACCTCTCCCA
>NC_029772.3:46817253-46822582 GCF_000817695.3 Arachis duranensis | reverse complement strand
TTTGGAGGGTAAAATTGATTCAGGAATTTGTCTGATAACTGTTTTCATGTCTTTATGCTTGCTGTGGGTTGGTTATTCAACCACCTCTTAGCTTGATCTTTTACAGCAAATGGAAACAGTAATAACCTGTAGACATTATGATCTACCTCTTTATCATGTACTGTGTCAGTAATTTGTAATAATTGTGCCAGAAACTCAGTAGGTTCTTCCTGTGGAAGACCGTAATACTAGCAATTTTGCTGCACCATGATAATGAGTTGAGGATTTAGCTCAAAGCTGCTTGCTTTAATGGGAGGTATACAGATGCTACTCCCATATGCAGCTGTAATGGGGTTAGCATATGACCCCAGAGTCCTTCTGGACTGCTCAATTCCACTTAGGTCCATGATGGAGAAAGAGAATATGATATGGATTCACAAGTAAAGTAAATTTTTTTTTTATTAAAGGTGACCGAAAAATTTAAAATAAAATAAAATAAAATTTCAAAAACTAAAAAAAAATAAAATCAAAACAAATTGAAAACTAAATCAATTAGTTAATAAAAAAAGATTTTGGAATTAGCAATTGAAAAGATATGATTGAAAATTATTTTGAAAAAGATTTAATTTTTGAGATGAGGAAAGAGAAAAACGACAAAATGACACCAAACTTAAAATTTTTAAGGATCAAGAAAGGACTAAGGACATGCAAATTCGAAAAAATAAAAGAAAACAAAAGCATGCAATTGACACCAAACTTAAAGTATGAAACTACAAATAAAAGACTCTAAACCAACAAAAATAAAACAGTCCTAATCTAAGCAACAAGATAAATCGTCAGTTGTCCGAACTCGAACAATCCCCAACAATGGCGTCAAAAACTTGGTGCACGAAATTGCAATCACACTTTTGCAATTCCGCACAACTAACCAGCAAGTGCACTGGGTCGTCCAAGTAATACCTTACGTGAGTAAGGGTCGATCCCACGGAGATTGTCGGCTTGAAGCAAGCTATGGTTATCTTGTAACTCTTAGTCAGGATATCAATAATTATCAGGGTTGACTGTGAAAAGTAAAAGAACATGAAATAAGTACTTGTTTTGCAGTAATAGAGAACAGGTTGAGGTTTTGGAGATGCTCTATCTTCTGAATCTTTGCTTTCCTACTGTCTTCTTCTTCATGCACGCAAGGCTTCTTCCATGGCAAGTTGTATGTAGGGTTTCACCGTTGTCAGTGGCTACCTCCCATCCTCTCAGTGAAAATGTTCAACGCGCTCTATCACAGCACGGCTATTCAGCTGTCGGTTCTCGATCATGTCAGAATAGAATCCAATGATTCTTTTGCGTCTGTCACTAAAGCCCCACAATCGCGAGTTTGAAGCTTGTCACAGTCATTCAATCCTTGAATCCTACTCAGAATACCACAGACAAGGTTTAGACCTTCCGGATTCTCTTGAATGCCGCCATCAATTCTAGCTTATACCACAAAGATTTTGATTAAGGAATCCAAGAGATAGTCACTCAATCTAAAGTAGAACGGAGGTGGTTGTCAGGCACACGTTCATAGGTGAGAATGATGATGAGTGTCACGGATCATCACATTCATCAAATTGAGGAACAAGTGATATCTTGGAATCGAAGCAAGCATGATTGAATGAAAAACAGTAGTAATTGCATTAATCCATCAAGACACAGCAGAGCTCCTAACCCCCAACCATGGGGTTTAGAGACTCATGTCGTAGAAGATACAATATGAAACGTGTATTGTGTCATGAGGTACAGATACAATATCAAAAGGTCCTATTAATAGTGAACTAGTAACCTAGGGTATACAGAAATGAGTAAATGACGTAAAAATCCACTTCCGGGGTCCACTTGGCATGTGCTTCAGCTGAGCATTGAGGCTTTCATGTGTAGAGACTTTTTCTGGAGTTAAACGCCAGCTTTTATGCCAGTTTGGGCGTTTAACTCCAATTTTTGTGCCAGTTCCGGCATTAAACGCTAGGAATTCTGAAGCTGATTTACAATGCCGGTTTGGGCCATCAAATCTCGAACAAAGTATAGACTATTATACATTGCTGGAAAGCCCAGGATGTCTACTTTCCAACGCAATTGAGAGCGTGCCAATTGGGCTTCTGTAGCTCCAGAAAATCCACTTCGAGTGCAGGGATGTCAGAATCCAACAGCATCTGCAGTCCTTTTCAGCCTCTGAATCAGATTTTTGCTCAGGTCCCTCAATTTCAGCCAAAAAATACCTGAAATCACAGAAAAACACACAAACTCATAGTAAAGCCTAGAAAAATGAATTTTAACTAAAAACTAATAAAAATATAACAAAAGCTAACTAAAATATACTAAAAACATACTAAAAACAATGCCAAAAAGCGTATAAATTATCCGCTCATCAACGCCCCACCATGGTAAACTCTTTCCATCCTCTTTTAGTTTTGTTTAATAAGTGATTTGAGTTGCCATTGTAGGTAGATTTTCATTTCATATTGATTTGTTTGTAAAGATTGGTTGTTAGTATGTTGTATTCATTAGTAGTAGATGAAGAATAAATCCTAAAATCAAATTGCATTTTTGTGAATTGTTTGATATTTGATTGAATAAAGAAGAGTTTTAGACATTATAGGGAGCTCTTGGGCCATTTTTTCTGCTTTTTTGGAAAAAATTTAATAAAGAAAAAAAAAAGGGCATCGGCGCTAGCACGCTGTGCCCGCGCGCGGATTGCACTTCCGCAACTTCTAGTACAAAAACTAGAGAGTTGTGCGCGCTTTGTGCTAGTACTGTGCTGGGAGCACAATCTCATCCGCGGGTAAGCGCGCTGCGCGCGCGCGGATTGTCCCTGCTGCATCCACGCGTAAGCGCATTGTGCGCGCGTGCGGATTTGCTCCCTGCTTTTCTCCTTCCTCCTTTCTCCTTCTTTCTTCTTTTCTTCTTCTTTCTTTCTTCTTTTTTCTTTTCTTTTTTATTCTTTCTTCTTCCTCTCTTGGAGAAATTTTTTCTCTTTTAATAAAAAAAAATAATAAATAATAATAATAATAATAAATAAATAAATAAAATACTAAAAAAAACAATTTTCTTTTTTTCTTTTCCTCCATTTTCTTTTAGTGCATTTGCTTCTTTTCATTTATTGCATTCTAGTTTTATTTTTCTGCCTTGTTCTCATTTTATTTTCTAAAAGTTTCTCATTTTAATAATGGTGTTGCATTTTTCTATTCAATTATTGAGAATTTCTTGCATTATTTTGGTGCCTCTTGACTTGTTTGATTTTGTTGATATGCCATTAGCCCATATTATTTTCTTACTCACATGCTTAGCTAACATGTAGTAGGGAATCATACTCTTATTTGGCATTAGCCCCCGCCTATGTTCTAATTGCTTTGATATCTTTGTTATAGGCTTAATTTTCTTTCCTTTTCTTTCCTTTTAGGTTGGCCACCAGAAAGGGAAAAGGAAAAGTTTCTAAATGGGACAACAAACAAGTCCTCCGCACAACCTTGTGAAGAAGCTCATCAATTGTAGCAACCCATCCACCTTGCTCTTCTTTGCATGCACCGAGGACGGTGCAATCTTCAAGTGTGGGGAGGTCGTCCGACCGATCCCCATAGGTAACAATTTCCTTTTCAACACCAAATTTTTATTTTCTTTGCTAGAGTAGCTATTGCATTGCATGATAGGTTGCATGTTAGTTAGAATTTGTACATATTTTTACCACTTCTTTTTTGTTAGGACTACCTGGTTAGGGTGATGATTTCCTTTCTAAGAAACTGTTTTAGGGCACCCTACCAATTTGAAAAAAAAATACTTTGTGGAACTTGCTTGAAAGAATGTATTTTGGAACATGGTTTTTGAGCTAAGAACACACAAGCATGTGAGTTTTGAGCCTAATTGCATGGTTACATCTTATAACCACCTATCATCCTTCTTGTGTGCATTATTCTCTTTCTATGATTGTAATCTTTGATTTGTTTGATTCTTTATGTCCATTATTCTGTGTATTCATGCATTTATATGATTGAGGCCATCACTTCATTAGCTCACTTACCCAAATGGCCTTACCTTCTATCTTCCTTTGTTATCCAAATTTGAGCCTACGATTAACCCACTTTGTTCTTAATTTAGCACATTACAAGCCTTAAAGCGGAAAATAATAAAAGTCCTTATTTGGATCTTTGATTAGCTTAGGCTAGTGTGTTTGAGTATCATTCAAGTGTGGGAACCTTGGGACATTGGGTGAATAAAATGGTAGTTTTGTATTTTTATTGAAAATATTGGGAATTGGGTACTATTGGAAATATTGGGAATTGGGTACATACTCATGTATTGATCAAATGTAAAACCTTATGCATTGATGTTCTTGTATATAGAAAGAAAAAAAATGAAAAATGAGAAAAACAAAAGAAAAAGAAAAATAATATGGAAAAGAAAAGAAAAAAATATAGAAAAAGAAAGAAAAAGAAGAAAAAGAAAGAAATAAAGAGGGGACAAAATGCCCCAAAGTGAAGTCCAATAAGAGTCAATGCATAAGTATTTTGAAATGAAAAAGAAAATGCATGAGTATGTGAAAAAGTGAGAATTATGGGTAGTTAGGTTAGCTTTTAATTGTATCAGGTCATTATATAGGTTAGGTTGGAAAGTCTAGGTTAATCAAAGATTCAAATATTTAGTCCACTTAACCATAGACAATCCTACCTTGACCCTAGCCCCATTACAACCAAAGAATAAGACCTCATGATAATTGTATGCATGCATGAAATAATTGTTGATTGTTAGATGAAAAACAAATTTTGGAAAGCATGATTAGGGGAGAATTGAGAGAATCGACCCTATACACCTGAGCGACTAGAGTGCAAACACTTCCGGTGAGGGTTCGATGCTCGACTCCTTGATTCCCGGCTTTCATGAGCGCCCTTCTTGCAAGTCTACTTGAACCTCAATTTTTATACTAAAATTGGTAGGATTCATGAATCGTCATATGACCTTAGCCCTACCCATTTATACATGCTCTTGGAGGATTGATTTATTTTTAACCAAGTAGGTAGAATCATTTTGCATCTAGTTGCATTCATGTAGATAGGATGCATATAGATAGATTACATTGAATAAATGTTGATGCTCTTTGCTTTCTCTTAGCTTAAGCATGAGGACATGCTTGGTTTAAGTGTGGGGAGGTTGATAAACCCCATTTGTAGGGCTTATCTTATGCTTGATTTAGGGGATTTTATAACCTTTTACCCACATTTATGCATTGAAATAGCATAGTTTTATAACTTCTCCGTTATTTGTGCTTAAGAGTGAAAACATGCTTTTTAGGTCATAAAATAGCTAAATTTAATTCACCTTGATT
>NC_029772.3:46801842-46817150 GCF_000817695.3 Arachis duranensis | reverse complement strand
AGGGAATGAAGAAAAAAGCATGTAAAGTTGGAGAACTCATGAAGAAATGATGGAACCAAAAAGCTGTCAAGCCTGACCTCTTTGCACTTAATTGACTATAACTTGAGCTACAGAGGTTCAAATGATGCGGTTTCAGTTGGGTTGGAAAGCTAACATCCGGGGCTTCGAAACGATATAAGATTTGCCATAGTTGCATCGCGCATAGGGGCACGCACACGCACGGTATGTGGACGCGCCGATGGTGGCACATGACCCACTTAATGCAACACGTGGCCAGCGATTTTAGAAGCCTTGTGGGCCCAATCCAACTCATTTCTGATGCTATTTAAGCCAAGTATTGAAGAGGAATCAACATACTTTTGATCATTAGTCATAGTTTAGTAGTTAGAAGTAGTTTTTAAAGAGAAGCTCTCACTTCTCTCTAGAATTAGGATTAGGAATTAGGGTTAGATTAGGATCTCATAGTTCTAGGTTTAATTCAAGTCTCCTTCTACTTCTACCTTCAATTGATGATTGCTACACTTTGGTTCTTTTTTCTATCCCTATCCTCTTGTTGTAATTTCTCTTATTTTGTTTCTAGGTTTTGTAATTGAGATATTTTTGTTCTTTTGTTTTCTTTTAATAATGCAATTTGAGATAATTCATGTCATTGTGATGTTGTTGATTGTCTACTACTAGTTAGAGGATGATTTAATGAGATTAATCCTTGCCAATTCTCATATCGTGGTTAGTGATTAGGATAGAGATCCTTGACCACCAACCCTTGCCAAGACCTTTTTAGGCCTTAGTTTACTTTCTTGCCATTTATCTTTCATGCTTCTTATCAAAACCCCAAAATAACTCACAACCAATAACAAAACACTTTATTGTAAGTCCTAGGGAGAACGACCCGAGGTTTCAATACTTCGGTTTATAAATTTTAGGGGTTTGTACTAGTGACAAACAAATTTTTGTGTGAAAGGATTATTGATTGGTTTAGAAACTATACTTGCAACGAGAATTCATTTGTGAAATTCTAAACCGTTAAAAATCCAATCATCAGTATGCATTGTAGAATGGTCGTTGTCCATGATATCTTGGAGGGTGTTATTGCCTAAAGGGTTGATTAGATCCTCTTGACTCCATCCATCCTTGATTAGTCTGACCTTGATGCATATTCCTGCTATGGTTTCTATTTCCTTCAACAAAGTTAGAACTAAACTCAAAGCGAGAGGGGTGAGAATTCATAGCAGTTATCAGAAATAAGGGAGAAGAGAGAAAACAAATAAACAAGTTAAAGAAAAAAAAAATATATATATACATATATATATATACATATATTTTTAAATAAATATTTACAATAACCAATAATAAGGCACACGTTTGCAATTCCCCGGCAACGGCGCCATTTTGACGTTGGGATTTTTGCTAGTAAAGAATTTTATAAAAATAGTCGCGTTGTAGATATAGATTCTAATCCAACAGAAATCCCTTCGTACAAATGTTTTGGTTGTCACAAGTAACAAACCCCTTTTAAAATTGATAACCGAGTATTTAAACCTCAGATCTTCTTCTCAAGGAATTGCAGGAAGGTATGTTCTTATTATTGGCTATGAAAAAGGTAAAATTGGGGTTTTGAGAATGAGGAATAAATATGGCAAATAATTTAAATGACAATTAAATTAAATAAATACTGTAAAGAAAACCTTTGGCAAGGTATGAGAAATTGGAAGTCCAGACTTTGTTATTCTTAAATTATGTTAAGCTAAGATAACTCCTGAGTTACTGATTTCTCAACCAAGACCAAAAGGAAAAGAAATTAAATCTGCTGGAATAAAAATTGTCTTCAAATTGGGGATAATAAAAATGAACAATCATAAATTGAAATACCTCAAATATCATTAAATAAAAATATCAATTCTAACATGGACAATATCAACAGCCAATTGGGCAACATCAATCAAACACAATAAAAGCTTCAGAGTAAACAAAAATAGAAGAGAAATTAAATAGTAAAAGGAATATTGAACCTGGGATCGAGAGTTACTCCTAAAACTAAGAGAAGTCCTAAATCCTAATTTCTAAAAACCCTACCTAAATCCTAAGAGAGAGGAGAGAACCTCTCTCTCTAAAAACTACATCTAAAACATGAAAAGTGAATTATGAGAGCATGATCATGAATGGATGCATTCCCCCACTTTATATCCTCTAATCTGTATTCTCTGGGCCGAAAACTGGGTCAGAAACAGCCCAGAAGTCACTTCCAACGCTTTCTGGTCCGTACAGGTCGCGACCAAGCGACGCGAAGGCGTCGCCCACGCGGCCGCGCGGATTGAAGTTCGCAGATGCGACGCGTCCACGTGGATCACGTGTTCGCATCGCCTAGCGTCAGGGCAACTATGGCATATATATATCAAATTGAAGCCCCGGACGTTAGCTTTCCAACGCAACTGGAACCGTGTCGTTTGGACCTCTATAGCTAAAGTTATAGCCATTTGAGTGCGAAGAGGTCAGGCTGGACAGCGTAGCAGTTTCTCCAACTTCTTGTATTCCTTCCATTTTTGCATTCTTCCTTTCCATCCTCTGAGCCATTCCTGCCCTATAATATCTGAAAACACTTAACACACATATCAAGGCATCCAATGGTAATAAGAGAGGATTAAACATAGGGAACTTAAGGCCAAAGAAGCATGTTTTCAATCAAAGCACATAATTAGGAAGGCAAATGTAAAACCATGCAAATAGTATGAATAAGTGGGTAAAGAGTTGATAAAATCCACTCAATTAAGTACAAGATGAACCATAAAATAGTGGTTTATCACTAAGCATGATAGGCCAACGTTAGTGACACTCACCTTTGTCACTAACGTTGGAGATGGGAATCACCACCACGTTAGTGGTCACATTAATCCAATTAACGTGAACTCTAACGTGGGAAGGAGGGGCGTTTGGAGTGTTAGTGACAAAGGTAAGTGTCATAACACTCGTGAAGCTTAGGCATGCCCGCGTTAAGGGTCACGACTATTATACTAACGTGAACTCTAAAGTGGGGAAAAGAGGCAAAAAGCAACGTTATTGGAAAAAGGTGAATGCCAATAACGTTTGTGAAGGACTAAGAGGCAACGTTAGTGGTCACGTTAGTGCCACTAACGTTGAAGTTAACGTGGATCATTTTGGTTTGGAACGTTAGTGAAAAAGGTGATCGTCATTAACGTTCTCGAACCCATATTTTCACTTAACGTTAACGCCACTAACGTCCTAACTAATGTCCATGCCTAACTCACACTTTTCTGCAAACAAAGCTGAGCCCACTGAAGATTGTAACTGCTTCAACTGAAGATCAAAGGCCCATATCCAAGACTTGAAGAACTAACTAGAAGATCAAGAAAAGTAGTATATATAGGAGTAGTTTTGAACTAGAAAAGGAGCTTGGCAATTTTGGAGAACTACACTCTGTATATTTACTTTTCTGCACTTTCTAGTTTGTTTAGAATGTACTCTCCTCTACCATTTTCCATTTCCAGAGTTATGAACAACTAAATCCCCTTTCATTGGGTTAGGGAGCTCTGTTGTAATTTGATGGATCAATTGTAGTTTTCATTCTTTTTCCTCTTTCTTTTCTCTTGATTTACTAGAAAGCTTTCGATCTTAATTCAATTGGTTAGTTGTCTTGGAAAAGAAACTCTCCATAATTGGATCTCCTCTGAGCCTTGGAAAAGGGATGATGAGATCATGCTAGAAATGTTTTCTCATGTTGGACCAAATTGGGGTTTGGACGGATATAGTAACATGTAATCCTCCCAACACTTTGATTTGGAAATACATGTGGTATAATCAGTGACCATACTTCATCTCTTCCCATGAGCAATTAAATCAAGGAATTGGGCAATTGTTCAAGCTTAGAGAGATTGGGTTGCCAAGGAATTGGAATCTAATCACCTAAGATTGCCAAGGAGATCAATGAATGCATTGATTGAGGAAGAGATGAGAATGAACTTGATCCGGAGAATGCAACATCTTCTAAGCCCAATGAATCTCCCATTTCTGATCTTACCCATTCTCTTTACTTTCTGCCATTTATCTTCATGCTCATTTCCCCAATCCCTATTTAAGATTCTGCAATTTACTTTCTACACTTTACTTTCCTGCCATTTAATTTTCTGCAATTCTCAACTCAATTTCTGTTTAGCTCAACTAGCACATTCTTCTAACTAAAGTTGCTTGACCAATCAATCCCTGTGGGATTCGACCTCACTCTATTGTGAGTTTTTACTTGACGATAATTCGGTATACTTGCTGAAGGGAAATTTGTTGAGAGACAAGTTTCCGTGCATCAGTTGTTTCCATTTGCTCTAAGAGACAAAGCTACTTAATGGTTAGAGACATTTCCAAGAGAAAGCATCAACAATTGGGAAGATCTAGTGAACAAGTTCTTAGCCAAATTCTATCCTCCCCAAAGGATCATCAGACTCAAAACAGAGGTCCAAACATTCACTCAGATGGATGGAGAGTCATTATACGAGGCATGGGAGAGATACAAAGCATTACTCAGGAAGTGTCCACCAGAGATGTTCAATGAATGGGATAAACTTCAAAACTTCTATGAAGGACTAACATTGAGAGCTCAAGAGGCACTTGACTACTCAGCAGGAGGGTCACTACAACTCATGAAGACAGCTGAGGAGGCTTAGAACCTCATTGACACTGTAACAAACAACCAATACTTCTATGGTCATCAAAGGCAACGCCAACCAACCCAAAGGAAGGGTGTATTGGAGCTGGAAGGTGTGGACACCATCTTAGCTCAAAACAAGGTGATACACCAACAAATCCAACAGCAAATGGAGATGATGGCCAAGAGGATTGATGGCCTCTTAAGTTGCAGCAGTGAATACAAGTCAACCATCCCCCACATGGGGGCAAAATGAAGAAAACCAAGAAGATCAGCTGTTGGAACAAGTTCAATATGTGCACAACCAAGGTTTTGGATCAAATGACTTTCATGGAGATACTTACAACTCTTCCTGGAGGAACAACCCAATCCTGAGATGGGGAGACAATCAAAACCAGTAACCATGGCAAAGAAATTCAAACCAAAATAACTCCAGAAACACAAATCACCAAAACCATCAAAACACTAACCAAAACCAGTACAGAAAACCACAAAACAACCAACCTCAACCCAACCATTATCCACCCAACAATTCATCCGCTAACCAAAATAACTATCATCCACCCTCAACCACATCTTACAACCAACCACAACCACCCCTAGAGTCCTAAAGGATCTCTAACTTGGAGATACTAATGGAAAAGATGATGAAGCATCAGGAGATAACGAGCAAGAACCATGAAGCCTTAATGAGAAACTTAGAAAGGCAGATTGGACAACTGTCCAAGCAAGCAGTAATTGAAAGACCAACCAGTTCACTCCCAAGTAATACCATTCCTAATTCTAAAGGCAGATTGCTCTCACATATCTTTGTATATTTATCTTTGTTGCCATAGAGGCTTTATTTCTAATCTGAGAGATAGGTTGTATAAGCTGTTTTAAACTTCAAAGCTATGTCGTAGTCTATTTGAGCTAGTCGCCCTAAACTCCGCAGGTAGTGGCTAGTCTTCTTTTGTGTGTGTGTATATATATATATATATTTACCTTATTGATCTATTAATTACTACCTTGTATCTTGGAGCTTTATTGCAAGGTTGTATATATTTTGTTTTGTATCCTTGCGTGCCGAATGCGTTTAGTTACCGTGTGCGAACGCTTATATATATATATATTATGTACTATAAGCTTTAGAACTGTCGTGGCACCTTGTTATCCTTTGCTTTACGGCTAGAGGTAAGGCTTAGGGTAACGGGGTGTTACATTTAGTAGTATCAAAGCGATTTGTCCTCGTGAGCCTGAGGGATGGACCGATTGTACTTCATTGCATACTGCAACAAGTGGAAAATATGGAGAGTGTTGCACCGCCACATACCTATCAAGAAGAACCACCTTCCTATTATGAACCCTTTCTCCAAAATAATGAACCCTTCTATCTACCCCAAACTTTAATGGATGACTATCTCACTTTGATACGTCAAGGGCAAGAAAAAATGCAAAGGGAGGTACTAGGTTTCACGGCCGCCTTGGAAGAGGTGATAAACTGATTAGCCTCCCAATGCTTGAACTCTCAATGTACTCCCATGGCCACATGTGGAGAATCAAATGAAGAGCCTTGCATGAAGGAGCGATTGGAAATTTCGGTGGAAAATAAGGAATGTTGCTTTGTATTAAAACAATTGGAGGAAGCTATAATTGTTGAAGAAAAAGAAGAAGTGGTTGAAGACTTAGAAGATGCGGAACCTCCATGAGAACCTAGAGTTGAAGAAAACTCCTCCAAGATGATTGAATTTGATGCTAAGGGTGAACGTGCACAACCCCCAAGGCTTATTCCATATGAAGAATTGGATGAGATAGAGCAAGAATTGAGTTTCCATGGTAATGAAGAGCGAGCATCAAATCCTAGTAGCGAAGAATTCTTTGAACTTGAACAACCTTCTCCTGGTGAAATTAAAAGAAATGTGGAGGTAGATTTTTCTCATCCTCCCATTTATGATTTAAGTAAGGGACAAGGTTAGATAAAATTGATGAACAAAGGATTGAAATTAAGATATCTTGTGAGGAGGTGGAGGTCCTTAGAAAAAGAAGGACGGGATACGCTTTGTCAAGATCCTTGGAAGCTTCTTTGCCTAGGTTATCATCTACTTCTACATTTGAGTTGGGGAAATTCACTTCTATTAGCTTTATTGTCCCACTCGAATATGACTTGCTTGAAACGGATGGTCAACTTAGGGAACTTTGTGGGATGAAGCGCAAGAGAAGGATGTTTCGTGGTTGGCATTGCAAATCAAGGCTCATTATGGTTGATACTTCAAGGGTTAAATACAAGGGTTGGACTAGTGCTCAATTAGTTGGGTCTAGAAGGATGTTTGGCCACTTCATTGAGAATTCATCTTGCTTGCCACCCAATGGGAATAATGATGATCAATTCAAAGATGGGTGTAGAAACAAGATATGGGATCCGGGAATACATGAGGATCACTTTTGGGAGCTCATAACTTGTGCGAAACTCTATCAAGGCTTGGTAGCATCAATTTTGAATAATGGAGCTTATTGGAAGTCCAAGCATTGGTGGATGTTCAAGGATGAGTACAAGCACAAGCCACCTTGATGAGGAGCTCCCCATAAGTCCAACTTAAGGACAATAAATAAAAGTGCTAGGTGGGAGACACCTCACTATGGTAAAATCTTTTCATTTTCTCTTTTGTAAATATTGGTAACTAGTTCAATTTCATGTTTTATTGAGTTTGTTGAGTTTATTTGGTAGTCTAGTATAGTAAATAAGGTTTTATGGTGTTTCGGTAGCTATTTGGAGGTTTGGAATGCTTGGTTGGGTGCAAGAACTTGAAAAATTTTGAAAAACATAGCACCAACCCACGCGTACGCATGACCCACGCGTACGCGTGCCCCAAGCATTTTCGACCATCCACATGTACACGTCACTCACGCGTACGCGTGGATCCAGAAGTTTCACCCCTCCATACATCCACCCGAGAGTTGTGCCTACATCGCACGAAAATTGTGCCTAAGGTACAAGTCAACCACGCGTACGCGTCGATGCCATTTCACCCAACCATGCGCACGCATCAATCGACGCGTACACGTCGATTGCCTTCCCTCATCATCTTCTTTCATTTTCTTTCCTTCTCCTTTCTTCTTCTCTTCTCCTATCCCTCGTCCAACACTACCAGACACCATTTGTAACCAATTTTTTTAGTTAGTTAGCTAATTAGTTTAATTTCCATTTCATTTTCTCTTTTTTATTATAAGTGTTGGATTATTGATTTTGTTTACTATATCTATTGCTGCTTATTATTAATTGAATGTTATTCTAGTATAATTGTTTTGGATATTCATTGTTGGATTTTCTTATTGAGGTTACAATTCATTACTTGGTTTTGAGTTTCTAATACTTAACTTTTGTGAAGACTAAGTGAATGACACTGCCTTCAAGCTTTTAATTCTTTTGAATTGCAAGATTTGGCCACCATGTGATTTGAATCCTTTTCTTTGATTAGGCAATCTCTTGATGGATGTTGTGCATTTATCTTAATGCATTGTATTTTTAGCTTGAATGCTTTTATGCTTCTTTATTGCTTGTTGGGTAGTTTTGACCCACAAGTCTAGAGCATCTCAAGCACACTAGAATGAGTGAAGTGCATACTTCTTTTGTGACACCACTTTTCATGTTAGTGTATGTTCTAAACCGCGCACAACTTGGAACTCACACACCTATTTCTCATAAATGTCACACTAATTCATCCACATCATTCTAGTGATTTACCTCATTCCAACAATATATGCTTCCTTGCTTTTGCATGTACTTTTCTTATTATCCTGTATTCTAATTTTAGGATGAGTCATCTTAAGCAAAAATGGAAGCGGGAAAAAAACACGCAGCAACCAGTTGACCTACCAGCTGAAGGTGGCAATCCGGACAGTCGCCGTACCCCCTTGCACATCTTTGAATGCACTGAGGACGGTGCAAAATTTTAAGTGTGGGGAGGTTGTCCGACCAGTCGGTGCTTTTGGGTGACAAAATTCTAATCCCAACACTTTTGCATTTCATTTTAGGATTCTAGTTGTATTTTCTTATTTTGCATATATACATATAATAAGCTTAGTCAAAATAATGAGATTTTCCAAGAATCTATCTATGGAGCATTGACATCCCAATTGATTTGAGTGAAAATTTTTCATAGAACTTGCTTGAATTGTATACATTGTGGATCATGTTCTGAGCTAAGAACACAAGCTTGTGAGTTTTGAGCCTAAAAGCGTGGTTACATCTTATAACCACTTATCATCCTTCTTGTGTGCATTATTCTCTATACACCCTATGGTTGCTCCTTCACAATCATCCTTGTATACGTTTTGCTTGTCCCATGAGTCTATCTTTTGACGGATGGTTGCTTGAAGCCGGTCCATTGCTTCCTTGAGGCTATCTTGTTCCAACTTGCAAACATAGGTAAGATCATCTTGCTCTTTGTAACAACCCAATTTTCAGTATGCCTAGATCATACCGGAAACTGAGCGTTACCAACTTGTCTTTCTAGTTATTATCTATTATTTATTATATGAGCTAGATTCGTTGTTAAAAACGTAGTTATTTTGCGAGGTACTTTTTTTTGAAAATGTTTGGATTAACAAACAGAATCATTCATAATCAATTCACAAGTAATAACAGATAAAATAGTTATAAACAACCACACATACATACATCACAAGTAGTTGACAACATTCAGTGATTCAGCCTTTATTAGAGTATAGCCTTTTAGTTAAAACACCCCTAGATATAGCTAGATAATAACCATATACATATATATACATACAACATCCCAGGCCCTGACCTGTTCAAGAAGTCCCTAAGCTGGCTCCCAGGCTAGCCTAGACTCTATACTCACCTAGTCCCTCTAAACTACTAAACTGAGGGAAAGTACGTTCTAAGTCTTCAAAACTCAAGTCAGGTGGAACGTCTCAAAAGGTGGAATATCACCTACTACTCCTCTGCACGATCAAACATTGCCATATGATGTCTCTCTGGTACTCCATCAAGTAGCCACACAACAGGAGTCTTGTACACAGGATTTAGGCTAAAGTTCACGTACAAATGGGGTGCAGACATTGGCTGGTCTTACCGTATATACATTTGAACAGAAAACAGGATTCACCCTAAACTCAGAAGACTACCTAGAGCAGAATCCTCTTTATGAACGGTCATCAATGAACTACGGAAGGGTACCCAAGCTTCCATCTGAAGGGGGAAGGGAGAGAGAAGGGGTAAGAACTGGGGAGTTCTTAGTAGGGTCGGTGTTATTAGTTAAGTTCATTAATTCTGTGTTGCTTAGCAGACTAATAGCAGAATACAGAGAAGCAGTAAATAAAGAAATAGAGAGAATAGAGCAAACAGAAAATAGAACACAAATAAAAGAATACAATAAAGTAAAACACAGACACAATGAACAGAATACAAACAAAGAAAGATTATATTCAAACAACAATCATAACAGAGGAAATGCACAACCAAGTATGATGCATATCTAGCCCTAGTGCAGGTAATGAGCTTATTTGTCAGTTTCTACCCGCTCCCGACGTAATCCGAAGCAACTGAAACGGGTATGGCTTTCCAGTTGGCTATACCCCTGTGTATAGAAAATAACCCCTCTGCCACCACAGGGTCCACTGCACACAGGAAATAGCACATCTGCCACTGCAGGAATGTATGTCGACACACCTTCTGTATACAGGAAATAACCCCTCTGCCACTACAGAAATAGAACAGGTGGTCACGGTACTTCTGTAGCAGGAAATAACCCCTCTGCCTTACAGAAATGAAATATGGATCTGTACCGCAGGAAAGCATTCTCAGTGGTCGCACCACCATTTATCTGACTGCCTCAATACAGCAGATGAACAAACAAATAACTCTGGAGTTGCCTTAATGCAACAAATAAACAAACAAGCACCTCTTGGGTTGCTTTAAGCAACAAATGACCCTTCAACAGGTCCTCTGCTTTTTATCATACTACTCTTTTCTCTTTACTCTGCTCTGATTACTCTCTTCTCTGTATCTCTTTACTTTTTTCAGATTTCTCTGTTTAACGTATGTATTTAAAGCTTATGTAAATTTCGGTATGAATAGTTAGCCTGTCCCAAGTATAGGTTCATTAAGTCTATACTGAAACAGTTTAACTTTTCATATAATACCTAACCCTAGTCGCAACTCAAGGACTAACTATGTTGCCCTAGTTCGTTCACTAATCTCTATCTCTTTCTGTCATTTAGGCTTTACAGACTTTTCTTTGGTTTTTTATCTTTTCTTTAATTTTTTTTCTTTCCTTTATCTTTGCCTCACTAATATGTTTTTACCACTCCCTAAGTGTCTTATGAAGGTAGTTATAAGATCTGCGCTTAAAGTTGTCTTTCTAAAGCTTTTACAAAAAACTGCCTTTTTCGCATTATTTTATTATTTTTATTAAAATATTATTTTTAATTAAATATTATTATTTAATATTTTATTATTATTTATTATTTTATTTTTAAATTTTCAAAAATTATCCCACTTTAACCTTTAACCTTTAAAAATTCACTTTTTACCACCCACAACTTTTAATATATCTACTTTAACCACCCTATCTTTCAGAAATTACCAAATAACCCCTTAAACACCAAAATTTTTACTTCCTTGCCCTTTCTAAGATCTAAAACCTGTTCTTCATTGTTCTTCATCACACTCAAAGTGTTCTTCATGTTCTTCGTAAATTCTTCAGATTCTTTCTCTGTTTTTACCCGTTTTTCAGTCTTTTCAGCATCCGATTTTTACCAAAATTCAAAATAAATTTCCAGCCACTAAAACCCCATCTTTTCTACATGTTTTAGACATAAATTGAACCTCAATTTAAGCTCTAGGGTTCGTTTTTCCAGCAACCACAAGAACACACATTCATGGCTTGAATTTCATTAAATTTCATCAAATTTTCACCAAAATTTCAACAAGAATTACTCATACAAACAATCAATTTCAAACACAGCCAAACCATATCATAATCACACAACTCAAACACAATCAATCAAGATTAAATTCGTCAAACCCTACCTTGATTTGCTGCTCCAAATCCGGTTACTCTTTGAAGTGTTTTTAAAGCACTTTTTCCTCCTAAATCACATCAAGAACAACTTTAAATCCACAAACCCTCAACTGACCAAATCTCTCTCAGCACGTTAGGAAGGGATATCTCACCTTAGACTTGCTGGAAATTTACATTTCTTGGCCCTCAAGTCAAGTTAAGCATGATTTCTAAGGAAGAACATCAAGAAAACACATGTTTAAGCATGTTTCCTTGAAAACCGAATTGAAAGGTGAAAGGAACAGCCATCTCACCTTATTTCCAGCCTTGATAAGTTACATGGTTATGTAGCGGAAGAAGAGAGGATCATTTTGGTGAAATCGGAATTTTGATTTGAGTTTTAGTTCAGAAGAATCAAGCTGTGAAGATTAAGTGTTCATGAAAGTTTCTCTCTTTTCTCTCTTGTTATTTTCGGGCAAAAGGGAGTAAATGACCAGCCTTGGAGTGTCTTGGGGGTGTAGGGTGAGTTGTGATTGGTTGGCTTAGAGGTGGATTAAAATAATATTAAAATATCTCAGGTGTATAACTACTAAAACTAGATGTATCGGAACACTTGTAAAAACATCTCTAAAAGTTATTTTCTGAGCTACTAGCATAAATGACACTAGTAACATATTTATTGTGAGAATAAAACATGTATAATGAGGCCTTAGAATTGCTAAAGTCATCAGAGAGTGCTGGTGCTAAGCTGCACCAGTAAACTGTGAACCCGATTAAACCGATTTTCTGTTTTTAACTAAAACTAACCAAGTAACCTTATAATATTATTCAAGAAGCTTCTAATACTAATATAATGGTAATATTACCCTATTATCTCTCTTCTCTCATGAATCGAGTCCAGTTCGTCAAACCGAGACTATTTACGAAAAACCGGATCAAAACTCCTAACCGATACGGTTCAAAAATTAGGTTCTTCGTGACTACGTTATCGAGCTTGCCTCATAAAAGGTTCTAACTTAAAGATGGCATAATGACAATGAGGATTGAGATACTTGATGATATATCAGAGCTTCTCCCCTTACTGATCCTCCAGTGTTCTCCGTACTTTCACTCGAAAACTGGGGTTGTTACATTCTACCCTCATAAAAGAAAATTTTGCCCTCAAAATTTCAGTTACCTGAGAATAGATGTGGGTAATCAGCTCTCATCTTCTCTTCCAACTCCCAAGTGTACTCTTCTTCTTCTCTTTGTCCCCAAGCTACTTTGACTAAGCGAACAATTTTGCCTCTTAGCTGCTTATCACTTCTTTCTACGATATAAACTGGTGATGCTTGATATGTCAAATCATTTTGTAATGGTACTGTCTCTGGTTGTAAAACATGACTCTCATTAGGAATATATTTCTTAAGTTGCGAGACATGAAAAACATCATGAAGGTTTGATAGGTGTGGAGGAAGGGCTATTTGATAAGCTACTAGACCGACTCTTTTAAGGATTTGGAAAAGGTCCTATGTATCGAGGGTTAAGCTTTTTAGTCTTAAGGGCTCTACCTATTCCAGTAGTCGGGGTTACTTTAAGAAAGACATGGTCTCCCTCACTAAACTCTAAGGGTCTACGTCTATTATCGGCATAGCTCTTTTGACGGCTCTGTGCTGTTTGGATCTTCTGGTGAATCCCCTTTATCTTCTTAGTAGTTTCTTGCACTAAGTCTAGACCTAAGACACTAGCTTCTTGATGAGCGGATAATTTATACGCTTTTGGCATTATTTTTAGGTAGTTTTTAGTAAGTTCAAGCTACTTTTAGGGATGTTTTCATTAGTTTTTATGTTAAATTCACATTTCTAGACTTTACTATGAGTTTGTGGGTTTTTCTGTAATTTCAGGTAATTTCTGACTGAAATTGAGGGACTTGAGCAAAACTCTGAAAAAGGCTGACAAAAGGACTGCTGATGCTGTTGGAATCTGACCTCCCTGCACTAAAAATGAATTTTCTGGAGCTACAGAACTCCAAATTGCGCGCTCTCAACGGCTTTGGAAAATAGACATTCAGAGCTTTCCAGAAATATATAATAGTCCATACTTTATTCGGGAATTGACGACGTAAAGTGGCGCTCAACGTCAAGTACATGCTGCTGTCTGAAGTCAAACGCCAGAAACACGTCACGACCCGGAGTTGAACGCCAGAGACACGCTATAACTCGGAGTTCAACTCCAAAAGAAGCCTCAGCTCGTGGATAGATCAAGCTCAGCCCAAACACACACCAAGTGGGCCCCGGAAGTGGATTTATGCATCAATTACTTACTCCTGTAAACCATAGTAGCTAGTTTATTATAAATAGAACTTTTTACTAGTGTATTTGACATCTTGGGACGATTAGTTCTCAGATCATGGGGGCTGGCCATTCAGCCATGCCTGGACCTCTCACTTATGTATTTTCAACGGTGGAGTTTCTAATATCTCTTAGATTCCCCAACAGAATCTTCGTGGTATAAGCTAGATAGATGGCGGCATTCATGGGAATCCAAAAAGTCTAACCTTGTCTGTGGTATTCCGAGTAGGATTCTGGGATTGAATGACTGAGACGAGCTTCAAACTCCTGAAGGCTGGGCGTTAGTGACAGACGCAAAAGAATCAAGGGATTATATTCCAACCTGATTGAGAACCGACAGATGATTAGAAGTGCTGTGACAGAGCATAGGACCATTTTCACTAAGAGGATGGGATGTAGCCATTGACAATGGTGATGCCCTACATACAGCTTGCCATGGAAAGGAGTAAGAAGAATTGGATGAATGTAATACGAAAGTAGAGATTCAAGAGGAGCACAGCATCTCCATACGCCTATCTGAAATTGCCACTATTGATCTACATAAGTATTTCTATCCTATTTTATTTTCTGTTTATTATTAATTTTTGAACTAATCCATAATCAATTATTATCCGCCTGACTGAGATTTACAAGGTGACCATAGCTTGCTTCATACCAACAATCTCTGTGGGATCGACCCTTACTCACGTAAGGTATTACTTGGATGACCCAGTACACTTGCTGGTTAAGTTGAACGGAGTTGTGACCATACATAGTTGTAAACCATGGTATTGGCATCATGTGTTTGGTGCCGTTGCCGGGGATTGTTCGAGTATGGACAACTGACGGTTCATCTTGTTGCTCAGATTAGGTAATTTTCTTTTCAAACATTTTTCAAAAATCTTTTTCAAAATTTTTCTTTTCTTTTTCGTTTTTCCAAACTTTATTTTCGAAAAATATAATAAAAATACAAAAAAATCATAAAATCATAAAAATCAAAAATATTTGTGTTTATTGCTTGAGTCTTGAGTCAATTTTTAAGTTTAGTGTCAATTGCATGTTTTTAAAATTTATGCATTATTTTCGAAAATTCCATGCATTCATAGTGTTCTTCATGATCTTCAAAGTTGTTCTTGACATGTCTTCTTGTTTGATCTTGATGTTTTCTTGTTTTGTGTTGTTTGTTGTTTTTCATATGCATTTTTCGTTTGTTAGAGTCCATGCATTAAAGATTTCTAAGTTTGGTGTCTTGCATGTCTTCTTTGCATAAAAAATTTTTCAAAAATATGTTCTTGATGTTCATCATGATCTTCAAAGTGTTCTTGGTGTTCATCTTGACATTCA
>NC_029772.3:46800048-46801578 GCF_000817695.3 Arachis duranensis | reverse complement strand
TATCTTTTAGTTTCTTGTTAGTTAAGTAATTAATTTTAATTTTAAAAATTAAATCTTTTTCAAAATATCTTTTTCTTAAAAATCTTATCTTTTTATCTTATCTTCTTATCTTTTTATCTTATCTTTTTCAAAATTTGATTTCAAAATATCTTATCTATCTTATCTTCTTATCTTTTCAAATTTGATTTTAATATCTTTTTCAACTAACTCTTTGACTTTGTGTTTGTTTCTTATCTTTTTCAAAACCACCTAACTACTTTTCCCTCTCTAATTTTCGAAAATACCTCTCTCTTTTTCAAAAATTCTCTTTAATTGTTTTAAATTTTAATTTTAATTTTATCTTATCTTTAATTTTCAAAAATACTAACCTCTTTTTCAAAATTATTTTCGAAATTCTCCCTCTCTTTTCTTATTCTATTTAATTATTTATTTACTAACATTTCTCTTCACCTCTCTTCATCTAAAAATCCGAACCCATTCTTCTTCACTCTCCCCCCCCTTTCTTCTTCTACTAACATAAAGGAATCTCTATACTGTGACATAGAGGATCCCTTTTCTTTTCTTGTTTTCTTCTCTTTCATATGAGCAGGAACAAGGAAAAAGTCACTCTTGTTGAAATTGATCCTGAACCTGAAAGGACTCTGAAGAGAAAACTAAGAGAAGCTAAATTACAACAATCTAAATGTAACCTTTCAGAAATATTAGAACAAGAGAAGGAGATGGCAGCCGAACCCAACAACAATAATGCAAGGAGAATGCTTGGTGACTTCACAAAACCAACGTCCAAATTTGATGGAAGAAGCATCTCCATTCCTGCCATTGGAGCCAATAATTTTGAGCTTAAGCCTCAACTAGTTGCTTTAATGTAACAGAACTGCAAGTCTTATGGACTTCCATCTGAAGATCCTTACCAGTTTTTAACTGAGTTCTTGCAGATTTGTGAGACTGTTAAGACGAATGGAGTTGATCCTGAAGTCTATAGACTCATGCTTTTCCCTTTTGCTGTAAGAGACAGAGCTAGAATATGGTTGGATTCACAACCTAAAGACAGCCTGGACTCCTGGGAGAAGCTGGTCACGACCTTCTTGGAAAAATTCTTTCCTCCTCAAAAGCTGAGCAAGCTTAGAGTGGATGTTCAGACCTTCAAACAAAAAGATGGTGAATCCCTCTATGAAGCTTGGGAAAGATACAAGCAGTTGACCAAAAGGTGTCCATCTGACATGTTTTCAGAATGGACCATATTAGATATATTCTATTATGGTCTATCTGAATTTTTGAAAATGTCACTGGACCATTCTGCAGGTGGATCCGTTCACCTAAAGAAAACACCTGCAGAAGCTCAAGAACTTATTGACATGGTTGCAAATAACCAGTTCATATACACTTCTGAGAGGAATTCTGTGAGTAATGGGACGCCTCAGAGGAAGGGAGTTCTTGAAATTGATGCTCTGAATGCCATATTGGCTCAGAACAAAGTGTTGACTCAGCAAGTTAACATGATTTCTCAAAGTCTGAATGGATGGAAAAATG
>NC_029772.3:46799301-46799930 GCF_000817695.3 Arachis duranensis | reverse complement strand
AATTACATGGGTGAACCTTATGGAAACACCTATAATTCATCATGGAGAAATCATCCAAATTTCTCATGGAAGGATCAACAAAAGCCTCAACAAGGCTTTAACAATGGTGGGTGCAATAGGCTGAGCAATAGCAAGCCTTTTCCATCATCTTCTCAGCAACAGATAGAGAATTCTGAACAAAACACTTCTAATTTAGCCAATATAGTCTCTGATCTGTCAAAGGCCACTTTCAGTTTCATGAGTAAAACAAGATCCTCCATCAGAAATCTGGAGGCACAAGTGGGCCAGCTGAGTAAGAAAATCATTGAAACTCCTCCCAGTATTCTCCCAAGCAATACAGAAGAGAATCCAAAAGGAAAGTGCAAGGCCATTGACGTGATCAATATGGCCGAATGCACAAGGGAGGAGAAGGACAAAAATCCTAGTGAGGAAGACCTCCTGGGACGTCTCTCAAGCAAGAAGGAGTTTCCTATTAAGGATCCAAAGGAATCTGAGGCTCATATAGAGACCATAGAGATTCCATTAAATCTCCTTCTGCCATTCATGAGCTCTGAAGACTATTCTTTCTCTGAGGAGGATGAAGATGTGACTGGAGAGCAAGTTGCTCAATATTTAGGAGCTATCATGAA
>NC_029772.3:46797187-46799087 GCF_000817695.3 Arachis duranensis | reverse complement strand
CTCTATGTGATCTGGGGTCAGGGATAAATCTTATGCCACTCTCTGTAATGGAGAAGCTGGGGATCATTGAGGTACAACCTGGCCTGTTCTCATTACAATTGGCAGACAAGTCATTAAGACAAGCTTATGGAGTAGTAGAGGACGTGTTAGTAAAGGTTGAAGGCCTTTACATCCCTGCTGATTTCATAATATTAGACACTGGGAAGGAAGAGGATGAATGCATCATCCTTGGAAGACCTTTGCTAGCTACAGTAGGAGCTGTGATAGATGTCAATAGAGGTGAATTAGTCCTTCAATTGAATGGGAACTACCTTGTGTTTAAGGCACATGGCCATCCCTCTGTGACACAAGAGAGTAAGCATGAAGAGCTTCTCTCAGTTCAGAGTCAAGAAGAGCCCCCACAGTCAAACTCTAAGTTTGGTGTTGGGAGGCCACAATCAAACTCTAAGTTTGGTGTTAAGACCCCATATCCAAACTCTAAGTTTGGTGTTGGGACTATACAACATTGACCTGATCACCTGTGAGGCTCCATGAGAGCCCACTGTCAAGCTAATGACATTAAAAGAGCGCTTGTTGGGAGGCAACCCAATTTTTATTTATCTAATTTTTATTTTATTTTATTGTTATTTTGTGTTTTATTAGGTGCATGATCATGTGGAGTCACGAAAATAATATAAAAATTAAAAACAGAATCAAAAACAGCAGAAGAAAAATCACACCCTGGAGGAAGGACAGACTGGCGTTCAACGCCAGTAAGGAGCATCTGGCTAGCGTTCAACGCCAGAACAGAGCATGAATCTGGCGCTGAACGCCAGAAACAAGCAACATTCTGGCGTTTGACCGCCAGGAATGTGCCTTGAGGAAAGCTGGCACTGAACATCAGTAACAAGCATGGAACTGGCGTTGAACGCCCAGAACGTGCATCACCTCGGCGTTTAAACGCCAGAATGGTATGCAAAGGCATTTTGCATGCCTATTTGGTGCAGGGATGTAATTCCTTGACACCTCAGGATCTGTGGACCCCACAGGATCATCTCAGGATCTGTGGACCCCACAAGAACCCCACCTAACATATTTCCACCTTACCTCCTAATCCTATAACACTCTTCCCCATGTCACACTTCCCAACAACTTCAATCTCTCTTCCCAATTACCCCCTTCACCACTCACATCCATCCACTCTTCCCCATAAACCCCACCCACCTTCAAAATTCAAAAACACTTTCCCACCCAAACCCACCCTACATGGCCGAACCTACCCTCTCCCCTTTCCCTATATATACCCTTCAATTCTACTTCATTTTCACACAACGCAAACCCCCTCTTCTACACCTTGGCCGAAACACCATCCCTCACTCTCATCCATATTCTCTTCTTTTTCTTCTTCTTCTCTTTTTTCTTCTTTTGCTCGAGGGCGAGCAATATTTTAAGTTTGGTGTGGTAAAAGCATAAGCTTTTTGTTTTTCCATTACCATCAATGGCACCTAAGGCCGGAGAATCCTCTAGAAAAGGAAAAGGGAAGACAAAAGATTCCACCTCCGAGTCATGGCAGATGGAAAGATTCATCTCCAAAAGCCATCAAGACCACTTCTATGATGTTGTGGCAAAGAAGAAGGTGATCCCTGAGGTCCCTTTCAAGCTCAAGAAAAATGAGTATCCGGAGATCCGACATGAGATCCGAAGGAAAGGTTGGGAAGTCCTAACCAACCCCATGCAACAAGTCAGAATCTTAATGGTTCAAGAGTTCTATGCCAATGCATGGATCACTAGGAACCATGATCAAAGTATGAACCCGAATCCAAAGAATTATCTCACAATGGTTTGGGGGAAATACTTACATTTTAGTCCGGAAAATGTGAGGTTGGCGTTTCACTTGCCCATGATGCAAGGAGATGAACGC
>NC_029772.3:46795669-46796478 GCF_000817695.3 Arachis duranensis | reverse complement strand
GTTTGTTGGTTTGTCATTCATCAAAACCTACGAATACAAACTTCGCATACAAGCAACATGATTTACAATTTCCCCCTTTTTGATAATGACAAACCAATTTTGAGGATATGTATTTATAAATGATTTTGAAAGCAACAATAATGCACTTTGTTTTATAGAAAGCTTTGGAGAAGACTTCACAAAAAAATTTTGCAGGAGTTCCCCCTAAATATGTGCATTTGTTCCCTTAAAGGGCGTTTATCAAAGAAAACGATTTAGATATCAAAGTTTTTGCTTAGCGGAAGTCTTTTTGAAATCATTGTTTCGCAAACTTATTTCTTCTTTTCAAATCCTCAAACTTCTTCTTTTTCAAAAGTTCAAAACTTCAAATATCCTCAAACTTCTCTTCCCCCTTTTGACATTATCAAAAAGAAAGGAGTTTGAAATGTGTCATAGAAGTATGCATAAAACAATGAATTTTTTTTAAGTTCAATTTCTCTATTAATCTCAAGGATGAGATATTCCCCCTTTCAAAAAGAATTTGATTTCCTCTTTTTATATATAACAAGCATGCATAATTCCCCCTAAAGAAGTGAAATATATCAAAGCATGCACATTAACTTAAAATAGGGGTACCAAGCCTATTTTGAGTTATTCACCAGATAAGCATACAAGCATTAATCATTAAACAAAATTATGAAGGAAATATCAAAGTATTTAAACCATAATAGAAATCCTTAGCTTACTAGGAGTTAGTTTAACAATTCATAAAGCAATAAAAAGTGACTTGATGAAGAGGAGACAATCAATCTTGGTCTTCATCATCATCA
>NC_029772.3:46794035-46794935 GCF_000817695.3 Arachis duranensis | reverse complement strand
TTTTTTTAAGTTCAATTTCTCTATTAATCTCAAGGATGAGATATTCCTCCTTTCAAAAAGAATTTGATTTCCTCTTTTTATATATAACAAGCATGCATAATTCCCCCTAAAGAAGTGAAATATATCAAAGCATGCACATTAACTTAAAATAGGGGTACCAAGCCTATTTTGAGTTATTCACCAAATAAGCATACAAGCATTAATCATTAAACAAAATTATGAAGGAAATATCAAAGTATTTAAACCATAATAGAAATCCTTAGCTTACTAGAAGTTAGTTTAACAATTCATATAATCAAATAAACATAAAGCAATAAAAAGTGACTTGATGAAGAGGAGACAATCAATCTTGGTCTTCATCATCATCATTATCCTCTTCATACGGTAGGTGGATGCCGAAATGCTCATATAAGTCATCAATACGACGATCCAAGCGACCCGTGCGATGATCTCGGAGGAATTTCCTTTCTTCCGGCGAGTCTTGCCTCATAGAATTGAAGATCTTCATTAGAAGCAAAGTACCTTGCCAAAGGATGATCATTTGGAGGTGGAACCACACTTGAAGAGCCTTTTGACTTCTTGATGGTTCTCTTGATTCTAGGCATTGTGGATGATTTTGTTTTATGGGTTTTGTAGAAGAGAATGTGGGGACTTCAAATATGTAATTTGTTTGTAGTGGGTATCAAAGTTTTATGAGTTGTATGAAGCTATATGTGAGCTTGTTTTGGAGGGTATGGAGGTTTGAATGTGGGGATATGAGTTGTGAGGTTGAAGATGATGAAAAAGTGGGGTTTTGTTGCTCAAAAATGCCAAATTCATGTGTTTTTGTGCAATTTGGTCGTGTTTGCATCGATGCAATAGGCTTTGCATCGATGCACATAGCACGTTGTGTGCTTTGCA
>NC_029772.3:46792529-46793935 GCF_000817695.3 Arachis duranensis | reverse complement strand
AAATGTTATTGAGGATCTGAAAAATCATCAAATTGATTCTTGAAGCAAGAAAAAGCAGTGAATACAAAAAAAAAAGAAGAGAGAGAAAAAGAAAAATCTATAAAGTTGTGATCCAAGGAAAAAAAGTGTGCTTAAGAACCCTGGACACCTCTGATTGGGGACTCTAGCAAAGCTGAATCACAATCTGAAAAGGTTCACCCAGTCATGTGTCTGTGGCATGTATGTATCCGGTGGTAATATTGGAAGACAGAGCGCTTTGGGCCACAACCAAGACTCATAAAGTAGCTATGTTCAAGAATCATCATACTTAACTTGGAGAATCAATAACACTATCTGAGTTCTGAGTTCTTATAGATGCCAATCATTCTAAACTTCAAAGGATAAAGTGAGATGCCAAAACTGTTCAGAAGCAAAAAGCTACTAGTCCCGCTCATCTTATTGGAGCTAAGTTTCTTTGATATTTTGGAGTCTATAGTATATTCTCTTCTTTTTATTCTATTCTGATTTTTAGTTGCTTGGGGACAAGCAACAATTTAAATTTGGTGTTATGATGAGCGGATAATTTATACGCTTTTTGGCATTGTTTTTAGTATGTTTTTAGTATATTTTAGTTAGCTTTTGTTATATTTTTATTAGTTTTTAGTTAAAATTCACTTTTCTGGGCTTTACTATGAGTTTGTGTGTTTTTCCGTGATTTCAGGTATTTTCTGGCTGAAATTGAGGGACCTGAGCAAAAATCTGATTCAGAGGTTGAAAAGGACTGCAGATGCTGTTGGATTCTGACTTCCCTGCACTTGAAGTAGATTTTCTGGAGCTACAGAAGCCCAATTGGCGCGCTCTCAATTGCGTTGGAAAGTAGACATCCTGGGCTTTCCAGCAATGTATAATAGTTTATACTTTGCCTGAGATTTGATGGCCCAAACCGGCGTTGCAAATCAGCTTCAGAATTTCCGGTGTTTAACGCTGGAACTGGCACAAAAATTGGAGTTAAACGCCCAAACTGGCATAAAAGCTGACGTTTAACTCCAGAAAAAGTCTCTACACATGAAAGCTTCAATGCTCAGCCCAAGCACACGCCAAGTGGACCCCGGAAGTGGATTTTTACGTCATTTACTCATTTCTGTATACCCTAGGTTACTAGTTCACTATTAATAGGACCTTTTGATATTGTATCTGTACCTCATGACACAATACATGTTTCATATTGTATCTTCTACGGCATGAGTCACGAAACCCCATGGTTGGGGGTGAGGAGCTCTGCTGTGTCTTGATGGATTAATGCAATTACTACTGTTTTTTATTCAATCACGCTTGCTTCTATTCCAAGATATCACTTGTTCCTCAATTTGATGAATGTGATGATCCGTGACACTCATCATCATTCTCACCTATGAACGTGTGCCTGA
>NC_029772.3:46786269-46792384 GCF_000817695.3 Arachis duranensis | reverse complement strand
GGTCTAAACCTTTTCTGTGGTATTCTGAGTAGGATTCAAGGATTGAATGACTGTGACGAGCTTCAAACTCGCGATTGTGGGACGTTAGTGACAGACGCAAAAGAATCACTGGATTCTATTCCGACATGATCGACAACCGACAGCTGAATAGCCGTGCTGTGACAGAGCGGGTTGAACATTTTCACTGAGAGGATGGGAGGTAGCCACTGACAACGGTGAAACCCTACATACAGCTTGCCATGGAAGAAGCCTTGCGTGCATGAAGAAGAAGACAGTAGGAAAGCAGAGATTCAGAAGATAGAGCATCTCCAAAACCTCAACCTGTTCTCCATTACTGCAAACAAGTACTTATTTCATGTTCTTTTACTTTTCACAGTCAACCCTGATAATTATTGATATCCTGACTAAGAGTTACAAGATAACCATAGCTTGCTTCAAGCCGACAATCTCCGTGGGATCGACCCTTACTCACGTAAGGTATTACTTGGACGACCCAGTGCACTTGCTGGTTAGTTGTGTGGAATTGCAAAAGTGTGATTGCAATTTCGTGCACCAGGTGTCTCCCACCTAGCACTTTTAGTTTAAGTCCTTAAGTTGGACATTTTGAGGAGCTCATTATCATGGTGGCTTATGTTTTTACTCATCCTTGAATCTCCAAGGATCTTTGCTTCTCAATTGGTTGACAGAATTTCAAACCATCTTCATCAAGCTTGGGCAAAGTTCTACCCAAGATATGAGTCCCCATAGTTGGTCTTCACATAGCGAACCGGGATCCCATATCTTGTTTTCGCACCCATCTTCGATTTGGTCTTCATACTCTTTATTTCCGGGTGGTTGATATATAGAATTCTCTTTAACATACCAAGCCTTCCGTCGAGACCCTCATAAAGTGGCATTCTTCCAATCATCGTTCCTATACTTTGAAGCTTTGACCTTAATGAGCCTAATTCCTAACTTGCAACCACTACACAACTCATTCTTGCCTTTAATTCCACAAAGAGCTCTAAGTTGTCCATCCGTTTCAATCAAACCATATTCAAGCGAGAAAGTAAAGCTTATGGATAAGAATTTTACCCACTTGAATGTTGTGTTGGATGGTGACTCGGGAAGGGAGACATCCCCACACTTAGACAATGCAAGGTCTACTTCTTTGTGCTCTTCTTTGTGTATCTCCACCTCTTTGCGAGCTTCCTCAATTTCAACCTTTCCCCTTTTATCACATGGCTTGGTGTTGTCTTCAAGAACTTTGATTTCTTGCCTAATGGGAGGTGATTCAATTTTGGATAGAAATTCATTGATGAATAAATCCATTTCTTGGTTAACCTCTTCATATTCTTCAATTTCGATATACACCATGCCAACATTTTCCTCTTGGTAGTTCTCTTTCTCATTGCTCACCAAGGGTATGGGAGGTTGTGCACATTCTTTTATAATTTCAACTTCATGTCCAATGGGAGAGGATTCCGTTGTAGAGAGAAATTCATCCATGATTGAATCCATCTCTTGATAAGCCTCTTCCAAGTCTCCAATGATGATATGCCTTGGAGGTTGCGCACCCTCTTCAACATCAATATCAAGCTTCTTGGAAGAGTTCTCCATGATGCTACATTCCCATGGACTTTCAACATCTCCTAAATCTTCAACCACTTCTTCCTTCTCTTCAATGATCATAGGCTTCTCCAATTGTTCCAACACAAAATTCGACTCCTCCTTCTCCACCGGATTTTCCAATTCCTCCTTCATGCTTTGCTCTTCTTTTAACCTTTCACATGTGGTCACGGAAGTACCTTGAGTATTCAAACATTGGTGGGCTAAAGTATGCACCACCTTGGTCAAGTTGGTCACAAACTCAAGTGTATCCCGCTTCATGGCTTCTTGTCCTTGAAGTAACAAAGTGAGAGGATCGTCTATTGGGGCTTGGGGTGGGTAGAAAGGTTCATCATTTTGGAGAGAGGTTTCATAATAGGAAGGTGGTTCCTCTTGGTAAGGTTGTGGAGATTGTGTGTATTGAGGTGGTTCTTGGGAGTAATCTTGATAGGGTTGTGGTGGTTCTAGCGGTTCTTGCTCATAATGGTCATAAGAGTATGGTGTGGGGGTTTGGTCATATGATGGATATGGATCATAGGGCGGTGTTTGGTAATGAAAGGCTTATGAGAATGGTTGAGGTTCATGTTGAGGATGAGATTCATAGGCATATGATGGTGGTTGTTAAGTGTCACAAAAATAGTCATCATAGCCGTTAAGTTGACATGCATTAGGATGGGAATTATACCTATAAGTATTCGGAGATTGTTGCCAATAGGAATGATCAATTCCTTGTGGCTCCTCCCATCTTTGTTGGTTCCATCCATAATGAGTGTCATCATTGAGGTGCATATTTCCTACAACAAAATTAGAACCAAACTCATAGCCGAAGTGAGAATTTATAGTGGAAAAACAAAATAAAACTAACAAAAACTAGAAAAACAAGCAAAAGACAAGCTATTTACAATATTCACATATGTACAATAACCAATAACATAACACCATTGCAAGTCCCCGGCAACGGCGCCATTTTGATGATTGGATTTTTGACGGTTTAGAATTTCACAAATGAATTCTCGTTGCAAGTATAGTTTCTAAACCAATCAATATTCCTTTCATACAAAAAGTTGTTTGTCACTAGTACAAACCCCTAAAATTTATAAACCGAAGTATTCAAACCTCGGGTCGTTCTCCCTAGGACTTACAATAAAGTGTTTTGTTATTGGTTGTGAGTTATTTTGGGGTTTTGATAAGAAGCATGAAAGATAAATGGCAAGAAAGTAAACTAAGGCCTAAAACGGTCTTGGCAAGGGTTGGTGGTCAAGGATCTCTATCCTAATCACTAACCACAATATGAGAATTGGCAAGGATTAATCTCATTAAATCATCCTCTAACTAGTAGTAAAGGAAAGTCAAATGAGCTATATCAATCCTAGTCCATAAGTCCTAGCTTTCCACTAATTGGATTAATGAAGGCTAGAGTCAATGGATCCCAATCATCAATTACTTGGACATTAGTAACTCAAGAGGTCCTAAGTTACCTTTCCAAGCCAAGAGTATAAAATTCTACTCTAAAATCCAACCAAGCATTTCATCAAACACTTGGAGGGTAATGAAAGAGAGCATTTTTATTTGTAAGAATAAAAGGAATCAACAACTAACAATTACAAAGAATTAACAAAACAACAATCAACAACATCACAATGACATGAATTATCTCAAATTGCATTATTAAAAGAAAACAAAAGAACAAAAATATCTCAATTAAAAAACCTATAAACAAAATAAGAGAAATTACAACAAGAGGATAGGGATAGAAAGAAGAACCAAAGTGTAGTGATGCCAAGGCATCTTAGGCTAGTTTCACTAGCATTTTTCTGTTAGTTTTAGTTGTTTTATGCATTTTCTTGAGCTTAAAGTAACCAAGAATGGTTAAATGAACAACAAAGCAATGAATCATCCAAACAGTATGATTTTGATGCAAATTCCATGAGTTTTTAGTTATATTACTTGAATGCTAAGAATGGAAGATTTCTCATAAAATTTTGCAAGACTTTGATGCAGTTGTTGGGATGATTTCAGGGAAGAAGAGGCTAGGCAAGGAAGCAACAAAATCAATAAAGGAAGCTTGAAGATCACATGTGGAGTTTAAGTTCCAGTTTAAGCTTAAACTGGAACTTAAACTGCCAAGCCATATAAAGCTGAAAGTGGCGTTTAAGCTCCAGTTTAAGCTTAAACTGGAGCTTAAATGCCAGAATCATGAAAGCTGAGAAATGCTGAAACTGGCGTTTAACCTCCAGTTTAACCTTAAACTGGAAGTTAAACGCCAGAATGAGAATTGCACCAGGGAGCATTTCCACGTTTAAGCTCCAGTTTAACCTTAAACTGGAGCTTAAACGTGTTCGACCCAAATTATGCACCAGGAAGCCATTTCCACGTTTAAGCTCCAGTTTAAGCTTAAACTGGAGCTTAAACGTGTTCGACATTTCACACTCCTGGGCTACTTTCTTCATTTCCACGTTTAAGCTCTAGTTTAACCTTAAACTGGAGCTTAAACATGTTCGACCACAATCTGCCTCCAGGGTTGCTTTCTCATTTCCACGTTTAAGCTTCAGTTTAACCTTAAACTGAAGCTTAAACGTGTTCGACCATTCCACACTCCGTAGTTGCTTTCTTCCATTTCCACGTTTAAGTTTCAGTTTAACCTTAAACTGAAGCTTAAACGTGCTTGAATTATACCACCTCCAGGAGTGTCCAACGTTTAAGTTGCAGTTTAAGCTTAAACTGCAACTTAAACGCCACTTTTTGAAAGGGTCTCTGGGCCAAAGATATTGCAGTTTAAGTTAGCATTTGAGCACAAACGTTGACTTAAACATACTCTGGTATGAAACCCAATTGAATATCATGGTTTATGGGATTGGGCCTGAAGAATTGATGAGTCTAGAACTTCAAATTGTTGAGTCTTGTGTCATTAATTGTTTATCACTTAGTTTGCTCAATGAATGTTGCAGAATTGTATCACAGCCTCATCAGGATTTTGGACCATAAACCCAAAGCAAAAGGAAATCAAGGAAAGGCCTCAAAGCCCAAGAAACACAACAGAAGCTCAATTTAGAAAGTGTATAAATAGGATAGAATTTAAGTTAGTTAGCACTTCGGGACTTTTGGGACTTTTGGATCATTTTTTTAGCTTTGATACTATTTGTAATTGAATTCAGAGCTATGACTCACTAAACCCCCTTTCATTGGGTTAGGGAGCTCTATTGTAATTCAATGAATCAATAATAGTTTTTACCTTCTTCTTCAACCTTTTCTCTTGAATTTTGTTAGAAAGCTTCTCGGAAACTGTGTGGTATAATCAGTGATCGAGCATCATCTCTTCTTATGAACATTTAAACCAAGGGATTGGGAATTTGTTTGTTTTTAGAGAGAATTGGTGAGCCAAGGGATTGGGATCCAATCATATAAGATTGCCAAGCAAAATTCAATGAATGCATTGGTTGAGGAAGGGATAAAAATGTTTTGGTTCGGAGATCTCAATATCTCTTGAAACCCAATGAATTCCCCATTTCTGACCTACCACTTTCTCTTTACATTCTGCAATTAAATTCATGCAATCACCCCTGTCCCTTTTTAATTTCATCAATTTAGCTTCTCGCTCTTTAATTCATGCAATTTAAGATTCCGCAATTCTCATCTAAATCTTGATTCCGCTCAACTAGAACACACTTCTAATCCGAATTGCTCACTCAACCAATCCTTGTGGGATTCGACCTCACTCTATTGTGAGTTTTTACTTGACGATAACCGGTGCACTTGCCGGAAGGAATTTTTGCCGATCGTGCAATTTCCTAAAATCATAGCATCAAGTTTATGGCGCCGTTGCCGGGGATTGGTTTTCGATTGACAATTCTCAAATTGGAAGTTAACTAGATTGAGCATTTTTCTTGTTTTGTTAATTCAGTTTAAGTGTGAAATTTAATTTCTGCACACTCTGTTATTTGCTTTCTTTCTTTATGCCTTTAAATTCAAGCAACTAACTCACTGACCCACTAACTATTTGAATTAATTCCTCAACTGCTCTAACCATACTCTTCCATTAACCAAGAGTATTTCACTTGTTTGTTGCCTGTGCTGTGTTCTTGTATGACAGGTAGGAGAGGAGAGACATCAACTCATCCATATACAGAACCAGAGAGGACCTTTCATAAACTTAGAAGGGAAGCAAGAGGGAAGAGAGTACTGGGAGAAGAAGAATCTGAAGGAGAATCTGAGGACAATTTTGAGGAAGCTCTAGATCTCAACATGGATAGAGAAGTTCACAACCATGAGAGGGTTGATGGAAACAATGCCATTCCTGAGAGGAGGGTTCTTGGTTCATACATAAACCCAACCTCTGGGAATTGTGGTAGTAGCATTCAGAAACCACCCATTCAGGCCAACAATTTTGAACTCAAACCACAGCTAATATCACTGGTGGAGGATCATTGTTCATTTGGTGGGAGTGCTAATGAAGATCCAAACCAACATCTCACAAAATTCCTGAGAATTTGCGACACTGTGAAGTCCAATGGAGTCCAGGAAGATGCCT
>NC_029772.3:46779486-46786247 GCF_000817695.3 Arachis duranensis | reverse complement strand
TGTAGACCATTCATCAGGAGGTTCATTGAACAGGAAGAAGACTGTGGAAGAAGCCATTGAAGTGATTGAGACAGTGGCTGAGAATGAGTACTACTATGCTTCAGAGAGACACAACACTAAGGGAGTTATGGAGCTGAACCATGTTGATACAATTCTAGCCCAAAACAAGGTGTTTGCCAAGCAACTAGCAGAGCTCACCAGGAAATTAGAAACAAATCAAGTGGCTGCAATACACACACAAGATCAAGAGGAAGTAAGCACTGAAGGAGGTGATTGGGAAGAGGCCAACTATGTGGGAAATCAACAAAGGCAACCATATGATCCACATTCCAACACTTACAACCCAGGCTGGAAAAACCACCCAAACTTTGGGTGGGAAAACCAGCAAACCCAACCACAAAACCACAAACCTTACAACCCCAACCAACATAACAATTCCACATACCAAAACTCCAACCAAAGATCATACCAAGCCACACAAAACACTTACTCCCAACCACCATATCATGGCCAAAATAATTGACCTGCCCAACCTAATTAAGATCAATTAAATAGGATAGAAGGAATGCTAGCAAACATGGGTCAGGACATAAGTGAGTTGAAAAGCTTTAGGGATGATGTGAGATCTACCTTAAGGAACCATGGTGAAAAACTCAAGAGGATGGAGTCTCAAGTAGGAGAGCTATCTCAACAGGCCCCCAAGTCAACTGCAGTGTTCCCTAGTGACACAGAAAAGAATCCTAAAGGGGAACAAAAGGGAGAGAAATGGGAAGAATGCAAGGCCATCACCATATTGAAGGAAGTCTCAGAAGAAGAAGGAATCAGACCCTCAGAACAGGAGCCAGAAATCTTGAAGGAAGGTGTGGAAGAAGCTAAGCAGGAAAGTGAAACTGAGCAAGCCAAGGAACTGCAAAATAAAGGCATGCTGGAAACATACCAACCAAAAGCACCATTTCCTCAGAGGTTAGGAGGAGGTGAAAAAGGGAAAACATATTCAAGGTTTTTAGAGACATTTAAGTCTCTCCATATCAATATTCCCTTTCTTGAGACTCTCCAGCAGATGCCTACACATATCAAGTATTTGAAGGAATTGCTGAGCAAGAAAAGAGTTTTGAAGGGGGGACTTTTGGGAACTTTTGGATCATTTTTCTAGTTTTCATACTATTTGTAATTGAATTCAGAGCTATGACTCACTAAACCCCCTTTCATTGGGTTAGGGAGCTCTATTGTAATTCAATTACAAATAGTATCAAAGCTAAAAAAATGATCCAAAAGTCCTAGAACTATGAGATCCTAGTCTAACCCTAATTCCTAATCCTAATTCTAGAGAGAAGTGAGAGCTTCTCTCTCTAAAAAATACTTCTAACTACTAAACTATGACTAATGATCAAAAGTATGTTGATTCCTCTTCAATCCTTGGCTTAAGTAGCATCAGAAATGAGTTGGATTGGGCCCACAAGGCTTCTAAAATCGCTGGTCACGTGTTGCATTAAGTGGGTCATGTGCCACCATCGGCGTGTCCGCGTACCATGCATGTGCACGCCCCTATGCACGATGCAACTATGGCAAATCTTATATCGTTTCGAAGCCCAGGATGTTAGCTTTCCAACCCAACTAGAACCGCATCATTTGGACTTCTGTAGCTCAAGTTATGGTTAATTAAGTGCGAAGAGGTCAGGCTTGATAGCTTTTTGGTTCCATCATTTCTTCATGAGTTCTCCAACTTTACATGCTTTTTTCTTCATTCCCTTGATCCAATCTTTGCCTCCTAAATCTGAAATCACTTAACAAACATATCAAGGCATCTAATAGAATCAAGGTGAATTAAATTTAGCTATTTTAAGTCCTAAAAAGCATGTTTTCACTTTTAAGCACAATTAAAGGAGAATATACAAAACCATGCTATTTCATTGCATAAATGTGGGTAAAAGGTTATAAAATCCCCTAAATCAAGCATAAGATAAGCCCTACAAATGGGGTTTATCACATACCCAGCTGAAAGATATGGTGGACAACCTTGTAACTACCAACAAGCCCCACCCCGTGCCTATAGACCATCCTCTCAACATAACCTCGAACCACCACACTCACAAGCTTCTTTTCACCATTCGCCACCGTACGATCCTTATCCGCCCCAACACCAATCCAATTACTCCCAAGAACCACCACTCTCCCATACACCATACCCATATCCATCAAAGCCAGAATCACAGGTTCTCCTTGAAGAATCAATGAAACAATTTACTGCAACCCTTCATCAACTGGAGCAAGCAATAGTAGAGGAGTTAAAGCAATTATCTTCCAGACGTTTAGCCCCTTAACAGACCCCCATGGCCTTATGTGGAGAATCCAATAAAGAACGCAGTACAAAGAAAACGCTAGAAGCTTCAGTGAACAGCATAGAGCATAACTTCGTACTGGAACAAGTAGAGGAAGCTGTCATTGCAGAAGAAGAAGAGTTGGTTGAAGATTTAGGAGATACCGAACCACCACTTGAATCCAGAGTTGTGGAGAACTCCGTCAAGGATGTTACAATTGATGTTGAGGAGGATTTTGCACCGCCTCTACTGCAACTATCTTATGAAGAACTGAACGGAATAACCCAGGACGCAGGTTTCTTTGATGATAATGATCACGAGTCCTGTTCTCTTAGTGACGACCTTGCATCCGCAAGTGATTTCTCTGAGACAGAAGAATCTTCCCTGAGTGAATATGAAGATGATGCCGAGGTAGATTTTTCTCAACCTCCAATATATAACTTGAGCGATGATGAGGGAGAAATTGAAGACTCTGATCATGATATGGTTGAAGTGGAAGAATTCACAGAAGATTATAAGGGAGTAGAACTTACAGAACCACTGGAAACACTGACCCCAAGGCCATTACCACCAATTACAGACTTCAAGTGGGTAAAATCCTTAGCTCTTATCTTTACTTTTCCACTTGAATATGGTTTACTTGAAACATATGGCCAGCTTAGAGCTCTTTGTGGCTTTAAGAGGAAAAGGAAAATGGCTCGTACTCAGAGCTGGTGCACAAGGTTCAATAAGTTTCCACACTTCAACTCGAAGTGTACGGATTGGTATCATGCTCAACTGAATGGATCATGGAGAACGTTTGGTCACCATGGTGAGAATTTACTTTTTAAACCGCCCGGATGGAAAAATATAGATCAAGACGGAGGCGGATTTAAAAGCAAAGCTTGGGATCATGGATTCCATTCTGACATTCGTCCCCCTGGGAGCCTGAAAATCTGCTTGAAGCTGCTCAGAAGCTTCACATGCCTGGTTTGGGACCCCGGAGGCTATTGGCATTCCAAGCATTGGTGGAGATTTTTTGATGAATTTAAACATAAGCCACCATAACAAGAAGCCCAACCAATGTCCAACTTAAGGACTTTAACTAAAAGTGCTAGGTGGGAGACAACCCACCATGGTATGATCGTTTCTTTTTCATTTTTATTTAGTTTTATTTGTTTTCAAGTTTTATTTTATTCTTCATTGAACCTGGAATCATACATAGCATTCACATTAAGCATTGCATTCTGCATTTTGCATAAAAAAAATAAAAAAATGCACGCGACGCGGCAGCATCACTGACGCGTCCGCGTCACCAGTGCGTTATGAAGAAAAGAAAGTTGAACAGAGAGTCACGCGAAAGCGTGGCTGGAGGCGTGATTTTGGCACAATTTGACCTGCGCGACCGCGTCGCTGACGTGTCCGCGTCATATGGGAACCACGCCTCCCACGCGTCCGCGTCACTCACGCGGCCGCGTGACCATGTAATCGACGTAAAAGGGGTGCATGGCCGAGAGTTGTGCTAGAGTAAGGCTGGACTGGCGCTAGACGCACAAGCCTTACCACGCGAACGCGTGCTTCACGCGTCCGCGTCATCCTCCAATCTTGGCCACCCACGCGATCGCGTCAACCACGCGACCGCGTCCCCCTAAAAATTGGCAAAAAGAGTTTCGAACAGAGAGTTGTGCGAACGCAAGGCTGCACTCGCGGCAATCGCACAAATTAGGCCACGCGTTCGCGTGTCCCACGCGTCCGCGTCGCCTGAACTTATTGCGCCCCACGCGGCCGCGTCACCCACGCGACCGCGTCGCCAGCGTCGCACAACCTATCCAGATCAGTGCCAATTTTCATATCTTTTCTTCTCTAATCCTAATTTTTTCTATCTTTTCTTATTATATCTTCCTCCTCTCTTATTTACTTCTTCTTCCTTTCTTTCTCTTCTCATTCTTTTTATCTTTCATTTTAGTTTACTTAATTTATTTGCATATTTCATTCATTGCATTTTAATTTAGTGCATATTTGTCTTTTCTTTTCTAATTTCATTATTTTTTCTTTGGTGTTAAAATTTTCTTATTTAGCTGTCGCATCTTCTCTTGAATTATTTTGGGTGCTTATTGACTTGTTTTATTATGGTTAGGTAATATTATTTAAATCAATGCCTATCTTTTATACATGTATTAATTTTGCATTAACATGAATTTACATTACCTCTCCCTACCCACACTCTCCCTAATTGTTGCAAAATTTTGCACCACTAGTATGCCATGTGCTTTTATTGTTTCCTCACTTGCATGTTGTAGCTTCCATGTAATTGAGATCTTTATTATTTGGCATTAACACCCATATTTTATTTATGTTCTTATCCTTGTCTCTGGGTTACTGTTCTTCTTTTTTTCTTCTTCCAGGCTGGCCACCGAAGACGGGAAAAGGGAGGAACTTCTAAAAGGAGAGACAAACAAGTCCATCTGCACAATCCTTGAAGAAAGCATCAGTTGGAACCACCCGTTCACCTGCACATCTCAGCAAGCACCGAGGACGGTGCAATCTTTAAGTGTGGGGAGGTCGATACCGATCTCCATGGTTTAGTTATTTCCTATTTCAACACCAATATTTTATTTTATTTGGTAGTTCATTGTTGCATTTGCATATTTGTTTGATTTTATGCATTTAGTTACTACTTGGTTAAAGTAATAAATTTCTTTTAAGACCCTACTTTTTTTTTGAAAAATTTCACTAATTTAATTTGAAAAATTTTTGTTAAATTTGTTTGAAGTTGTATTTGGAACATAGTTTTTGAGCCAAAGAACACACAACCCGTGAGATTTGAGCTTATTTACATGGTTACATTATTTAACCATAAATTCTTATTCTTGTGTGTTTTCTTCTCTATAATTGTAATCTTTGCTTTGTTCCATTCTATATGTCCAAAATTTAATATATTGACATGCTTGCATATGATTGAGGCCATTGTTTGGTTCTAGCTCACTTATCCCAAAATTTAAAAAGAATAAAGATATTTCAAAATAAAAATTTTTTTTGGGAAGCATGCTCATGTGAAATCAAAATAATTGAATTACCATGTGCATTAAAAAAAATTAATTCAGTATTTGAATAAAGGGGATACAAAAGAATTCCCCAAATGCAAAATAAAGCAATGCACATGGGACAAAATTAAAACTAATACATGAGCATGTAACATCAAAAGTGGGAAAAATATGGGAGAATAGGTAAAGAAGCTTTGCTTTACAAAGTGTGTATGTTAGGTGAGATCTTAGACTAATCAAGGATTCACTTAATTAGCTCACTTAGCCTTATATATACCCTTACCTTTACCTCAGCCCCATTACAACCCTGAAAAGACCTCATGATGTTTGCATTAGTATGCTAAATATTTGTTGATTGATTAGATGAGGAACAAAAGTTTAGAAATCATGATTAGAGAAGAGTAGAGAGATTGACCCTAGACACTTGAGAGATTAAAGTGATATACACTACCAGTGAGGGTTCAGTGCTTAATTCTATGTTCCCTGCTTTCATGAGCTATCTTCTTACAAATTTACTTGTCTTTATTTTATATGATTTGAATTAGTGAAATCTAATTTATGTTTATCTTGGAGAACTTATTTATTTTTAACCAAGTAGGTAGAAACATTTTTGCATGTAGTTGCATTCATATAGATAGGTTGCATTTCATACATCCTACTATTCCTTTTCATCTTTATAGTTTCTCTTGAGCTTAGCATGAGGACATGCTATTGTTTAAGTGTGGGGAGCTTGATAAACCACTATTTTATGGTTCATCTTGTGCTTAATTGAGTGGATTTTATCAACTCTTTACCCACTTATTCATACTATTTGCATGGTTTTACATTTGCCTTCCTAATTATGTGTTTTGATTGAAAACATGCTTCTTTGGCCTTAAGTTCCCTATGTTTAATCCTCTATTATTACCATTGGATGCCCTGATATGTGTGTTAAGTGTTTTCAGATATTATAGGGCAGGAATGGCTCAGAGGATGAAAAGGAAGAATGCAAAAATGGAAGGAATACAAGAAGTTGGAGAAACTGCTAAGCTGTCCAGCCTAACCTCTTCGCACTCAAACGGCTATAACTTTAGCTACAGAGGTCCAAACGACGCGGTTTTAGTTGCGTTAAAAAGCTAACATCCGGGGCTTCGATCTGATATATAATATGCCATAGTTGCCCTGACGCTAGGTGACGCGAATGCGTGATCCACGCGGACGCGTCGCATCTGCGAACTTCAATCCGCGCGGCCGCGTGGGCGACGCCTCCGCCTCGCTTGGCCGCGACCTGTACGGACCAGAAAGCGCTGGAAGTGACTTTTGGGCTGTTTCTGACCTAGTTTTCGGCCCAGAAAATACAGATTAGAGGCTATAAGGTGGGGGAATGCATCCATTCATGATCATGCTCTCATAATTCACTTTTCATGTTTTAGATGTAGTT
>NC_029772.3:46775223-46779437 GCF_000817695.3 Arachis duranensis | reverse complement strand
TGATATTGTCCATGTTAGAATTGACATTTTTATTTAATGATATTTGAGGTATTTCAGTTTATGATTGTTCCTTTTTATTATCCCCAATTTGAAGACAATTTTTATTCCAGCAGATTTAATTTCTTTTCCTTTTGATCTTGGTTGAGAAATTAGTAACTCAGGAGTTATCTTAGCTTAACATAATTGATAACTGTTATCTTTGCTAATTGGACTGAACTTCAATAATCCCAACCTTTTCTTAGGAAATAAATAGGATTCGAAGGTCAACTAATTTATCCCTTGACTTCCCTTTGCTTTAGCAAAGGTTAACTAAGTGGAATTAAGATTCAACTTTCATTATTATTGCTAAGAATAACAAAGTCTGGACATCCAATTTCTCATACCTTGCCAAAGGTTTGCTTTACAGTATTTATTTAATTTTTAATTGTCATTTAAATTATTTGCCATATTTATTCCTCATTCTCAAAACCCCAATTTTACCTTTTTCATAGCCAATAAGAACATACCTCCCTGCAATTCCTTGAGAAGATGACCCGAGGTTTAAATACTCGGTTATCAATTTTAAAAGGGGTTTGTTACTTGTGACAACCAAAACGTTTGTACGAAGGGATTTCTGTTGGTTTAGAATCTATATCTACAACGCGACTATTTTTATAAAATTCTTTACTAGGAAAAATCCCAACGTCACTAAGCTCCACGTTACTCTTCACGTTAGTGGTCTTAACGTGACCACTAACGTGGGCACTATTGGCTTGGTCCAACGTTAGTGACAAAGGTGAGTGTTACTAACGTTGGCGATTGCTTCCTCCTCCCACGTTAGAGTTCACGTTAATTGGATTAACGTGACTCTTAACGTGGTTAAATGTGCCTTTTTGGAACGTTAGTGGTATTCACTTTTACCACTAACATTGGAGCTCTCCTCCTCCTCAACGTTAGCTACCACGTTAATGTAGTTAACGTGGCAACTAACGTGGGCTATGATGGCTTCGAAGGCGTTATTGGCGATCACTTTCTCCATTAACGCTACAAGCTTGTCCCCATTCCACGTTAGCGGTCACATTAATTAGATTAATGTGGCTGCTAACGTGGCTCCTTCTTGCTTCCTTTGTCCTAAAATCAACCAATTAAAGTGCATCAAAGATCTGTTCCAAGTCATGAGATTATGCATTATCCAATTTGTCATTCAATTCTTGCATAATTCTCATGAAATCATGTAAAGTTCACAATGTTTGCTTAATTCAAGATGTAAGTGTATTTTTCATTCAAAACTTGCTTATTTACTAAGAAAATGCATGAAACTACCTTAAAACAGTAAAGAAAATGTCAGTGAAACTGGCCAAGATGCCCTGGCATCAACAACAACAACTTATAAATGTCAGGATGCACACCATTGGTTTTTACTGTGTCACATATCCTCAGAAAGGTGGATAAGTGTTGGTTTGGATCTTCAAATAGGCCTCATCCATAGGAAGAATTGTTCTGCACGAGAGTGATGAGTTGAGGCTTCAATTCAAAGTTGTTTGCATTGACATTGGGAGTAAGAATGCTACTCCCACAGTGCCTTAGATTAGGAAAAGTATAGGAGGCTAGAACCCTCCTTTGAGGCTGGCCATTGTTGTTAGCCACTCCCTCTGGTGGATTAGGAGCTTTTCCTTCCATTTCCTGGTTCTCTTCCTCTAATTCCTCTCCACCAATAACTCCCTTTTCTCTAGCTTATCTTCTTATTCTTTGAAGAGTTCTCTCATCAATGTCACCAGAGGTGGAGACCTCTCTCCTTGCTTCTGTCATACACACGAAACCAGAAACCAAGAGACACAATTCACTCTATTGCTAGAGTTATGTTAAGGTTAGTTTAAATAAAAATTCAAACAGTTAGTGTGCTTAGTAAAAAGAAAAAGAAAATGCTTAATCTAGATTATCACCCTACATAATCATTGTCAATCTAAATCAATCCCTGGCAACGACGCCAAAAACTTGATGAGGGAAAAACGATTCCACACAAACTCACCGGCAAGTGTACCGGGTCGCATCAAGTAGTAATTACTCACAAGAGTGAGGTCGATCCCACAGGGATTGATGGATTGAGCAATTTTAGTTGGTTGATGAATTTAGTTAAGCGCATATTTGATGAATTGAGTGATTTTGATTGACAGGAGCTAAATTGCAAGTACATAAAGGTGCAAAATGTAAATTGAGCAAAAGAATAAAGTGCCGAAGAAGTAAATTGCAAGTAACTTAAAGAACAAAAAAATAAAATAGCTGAAACTTAAATTGCAAGAAAAGTAAATTGCAGAAACTTAAAGTGTAAGAAATGTAAATTGCTGAATCTAAATTGCTGAGAAATGTAAATTGCTTGACGAATAAAAGGATTTGGGTGCTGAAATTCAGAATTGAACAATAAAATGCAAGTTAAAGTAAATCAGAGAACTATGAGATATAGGAATTAAGATCTGGATGTCAGTAGCAAGAACAGAAATGAAAAATTGCTTTAAGAAATAGAACAACAAGAAAACCTTGAAGTAGTTGTGAAAACCTAAAGAGAAATTGAAGATCGAAGAAGAGCAATGAGATTAGAAATCATATCTAGATCTCAATTACTCTCTTGATCAAGCAGAAGGGAATTTGCAGAAGAAAATGAAAATGGAAATAGAAAACTAAACTCAGATCCAATTCTTAGAACAATTGAGAAGAAGAGTGAAAGATGATTCCCAAATTTAGAATCAATGGAGCTCTTCAATTGCAATTCGAAATCCAAGAACAGACAATAGAATTTGCAGAATGAAAAAAAATAAAAATAGAAAGCTAGATCCAATTCCCAAATCCCCAAATTCAAAGACAAATAAAAATTAAAATTGAGAACTCAAAATGAGCTAAAAGTCAAACTAAAAAAAGGAGCAAAGGGTCCTTTACAAATTGAATTAACTCCTATTTATACACTTTCTATTTTTGGTCTTCAAAGCTTGGAGTGGGCATTTTGGCTTTTGGATTTGAAGAGAGATGGGTCCGGTTGGCCTTGGTTCAATTGAGTTGGAGGCATGGGTCAGCTCCTAGGGGAGCGCTCTATTTGGTCTTGTGAATGCTGCGTTCACTTAGCCTTGTCATGTGCCAAGCCTCCTTTCCCATAGCTCCTTGTACATAGCGTTCACTAAGTGAACGCTACATTCAAATTGTGAACGCTGCCTTGGTTTGCTTTGAACTCAAATTTCCTTGGTTTCAAGAGCATGAAAAAGGTAGCAAAAGGGAGCGCTACGTTGCCTTTTTTCTAACACTGCCCTTGTGTTTTGCTTTGTGCATGCCTGGCTTTTCTTGGTTCCAAGCTCAAAAAAGTGAGCAAAAGGGAGCACTACGCTCGAATTTTTGAGCGCTACTCCTCCTTGTCTTGATGTTCAAGAGAATCCGGAAAGTCTAAACCTTGTCTGTGGTATAAGCTAGAACATGGTATGCTCAATTGCAATCTCAACTCTTTATCACAACTTCGCACAACTAACCAGCAAGTGCACTGGATCGTCCAAGTAATAAACCTTACGCGAGTAAGGGTCGATCCCACGGAGATTGTTGGTATGAAGCAAGCTATGGTCATCTTGTAAATCTCAGTCAGGCAGATTCAAATGGTTATAGATGATTTATGAATAAAGCATAAAATAAAGATAGAGATACTTATGTAATTCATTGCTGAGAATTTCAGATAAGCGTATGGAGATGCTCTGTCCCTTCCGTCTCTTTGCTTTCCTACTGTCTTCATCCAATCCTTCTTACTCCTTTCCATGGTAAGCTGTATGTTGGGCATCACCGTTGTCAATGGCTACAGTCCCGTCCTCTCAGTGAAAATGTTCAACACGCTCTGTCACAGCACGGCTAATCATCTGTCAGTTCTCAATCGGTTCTCAACCAGAATGGTGCCAGACTGGGCGTTAAACGCCCATTTGCTGTCTTCACTGGCGTTTAAACGCCAGCAAGTTTTCCTCCAGGGTGTGCTGTTTTTCTTTCTGTTTTTGCTTTTTTCAATTGATTTTGTGACTTCCCATGATCATCAACCTATAGAAAACATAAAATAAAAAAAGGAAAATAGATAAATATAACATTGAGTTGCCTCCCAACAAGCGCTTCTTTAATGTCATTAGCTTGACAGTGGGCCCTTGATGAGCGGATAATTTATACGCTTTTTGGCATTGTTTTTAGTATGTTTTTAGTATGTTTTAGTTAGTTTTTATTAC
>NC_029772.3:46774747-46775049 GCF_000817695.3 Arachis duranensis | reverse complement strand
ATTCAGAGACTGAAAAGGACTGCAGATGCTGTTGGATTCTGACCTCCCTGCACTCGAAGTGGATTTTCTCGAGCTACAGAAACCTAATTGGCGCGCTCTCAACTGCGTTGGAAAGTAGACATCCTGGGCTTTCCAGCAATATATAATAGTCCATACTTTGCCCGAGATTTGATGGCCCAAACAGGCGTTCCAAGTCAGCTCAAGAATTTTAGCGTAAAACGCCGGAACTGGCACAAGAATTGGAGTTAAACGCCCAAACTGGCACAAAAGCTGGCGTTTAACTCCAAGAAGAGTCTCTACAC
>NC_029772.3:46773773-46774332 GCF_000817695.3 Arachis duranensis | reverse complement strand
AGAGCGCGTTGAACATTTTCACTGAGAGGACGGGATTGTAGCCATTGACAACGGTGATGCCCAACATACAGCTTGCCATGGAAAGGAGTAAGAAGGATTGGATGAAGACAGTAGGAAAGCAGAGAGACAGAAGGGACATAGCATCTCCATACGCTTATCTGAAATTCTCACCAATGAATTACATAAGTATCTCTATCTTTATTTTATGCTTTATTCATAAATCATCCATAACCATTTAAATCTGCCTAACTGAGATTTACAAGATGTCCATAGCTTGCTTCATACCAACAATCTCCGTGGGATCGACCCTTACTCGCGTAAGGTTTATTACTTGGACGACTCAGTGCACTTGTTGGTTAGTTGTGCGAAGTTGTGATAAAGAGTTGAGATTGCAATTGAGCGTACCAAGTTGATGGCGCCATTGATGATCACAATTTCGTGCACCATGTTTTTGGCGCCGTTGCCAGGGATTGTTTGAGTTTGGTCAACTGACGGTTCATCTTGTTGCTCAGATTAGGTAATTTTCTTTTTGTTTTGTTTTCAAAAATTTTTCAAAAAA
>NC_029772.3:46770098-46773594 GCF_000817695.3 Arachis duranensis | reverse complement strand
AGTTGAGATTGCAATTGAGCGTACCATGTTGATGGCGCCATTGATGATCACAATTTCGTGCACCAAGTTTTTGGCGCCGTTGCCGGGGATTGTTTGAGTTTGGACAACTGACGGTTCATCTTGTTGCTTAGATTAGGTATTTTTCAGAATTTTTAAGAATGAATTCTAGAGTTTCAAGGTGATGTTCTTATCATCACCAAAGCTGATTGATTCTCATCAATTTAGCTCTTGAATGCAATGTCCTGCTGAAGCTTGGCTAGCCATGTCTAATTTCTTTAGACTGAAGCTTTAGACTAACATTGCATGATTCCTGGAATTCTCATTAAGAATTTTGATATCTTTATTTTCTTTTCCACTTAATTCTCGAAAAAAATCCAAAAAAAATTACAAAATCATAAAAACCAAAAATATTTTATGTTTCTTGTTGAGTCTAGTGTCTCATTTTAAGTTTGGTGTCAATTGCATGCATTCTTTGAATTCAATCATGTGTCTTCATTGATCTCAAGTTGTTCTTGATGATTTCATTGCTCTAATCTTTAAATTCTCTTGTATTGAGTGTTTTGTTGTTTCTCATATGCATTCTCAACTTGTTAGTGTCAGTAGTATACAAACTTCTAAGTTTGGTGTCTTGCATGCATTGTTTATTTGATCTTAGTTTCTAATTTGTGTCTTTTCAAGTCAATAATACAGAGAATTGAAGATTCAGAACATTCAGCAGAGGAATTACACAGAAAAAGCTGAGCGTTCAAAACGCCCAGTGAAGAAAGAAAACTGGCGTTTAAACGCCAGCCAGGTACGGCGTTTAACGCCCAAAAGGGTAGCATTTTGGGCGTTAAACGCCAAAATGGATACCATTCCGGGCGTTTAACGCCAGGATGGCACAAGAGGGAAGATTTTGTTTTTAATGCAAATTTTTTTCAAGTTTTTATAATTTTTCAAAATCAAATCTTTTTCAAATCATATCTTTTCAATCATATATTTTCAAAATCAATTTCTTTCCTTTTTCAAAAATACTTGCTAACAATTAATGATTTGATTCAACATTTCAAATATGTTGCCTTCTTTGTTGAGAAAGGTTTAATGTTTGAATCATATCTTTTCTTGTTAGCCAAGTCCTTGATTTTAAAAATCAAATCTTTTTAAATTGTTTTTCAAATCATATCTTTTCAATCAAATCTTTTTAAAACCATAACTTTTCAATCATATCTTTTTAATCACATCTTTTTCAAGATAGTTTTCAATTCATATCTTTTTGATTTCTAATTTCAAAATCTTTTTCAAAAATCACTTTATTTCTTTCCTAATCATATTTTTCGAAAATCATTCTTCAATTTTTCAAAATGTTTTTAAAATCTTTTTAACTTATTTTCAAAAATTCTTCCCTTCTTCTCACATCCTAATTCTTCATCCTCCTCCTTCTATTCCTCTGACACCTCAAGAAATCTCTATACTGTGACATAGAAGATTCCATATTTTTTTGTTCTTTTCTCTTTCATATGAGCAGGAGCAAAGACAAAAGCATTCTTGTTGAGGCTGACCCTGAACTTGAAAGGACCTTGAAGCGAAAGCTAAGAGAAGCTAAAGCACAACTCTCTGTAGAGGACCTAACAGAAATCTTCAAAGAAGAAGACATGGCAGCCGAAAACAACAATAATGCCAACAAAGCAAGGAAGGCGCTGGATGACTTTACTGCACCTACTCCTGACTTCTATGGGAGAAGCATCTCTATCCCTGCCATTGGAGCAAACAACTTTGAGCTTAAGCCTCAAATAGTTTCTCTAATGCAACAGAATTGCAAGTTCCATGGACTTCCATTGGAAGATCCTCATCAGTTTTTAGCTGAATTCTTGCAAATCTGTGACACTGTCAAGACCAAGGGGGTTGACCCTGAGGTCTACAGACTTATGCTATTCCCTTTTGCTGCAAGAGACAGAGCTAGGATATGGTTGGACTCACAACCTAAAGAAAGCCTGAACTCTTGGGAAAAGCTAGTCAATGCCTTCTTAGCAAAGTTCTTTCCACCTCAAAAATTGAGTAAGCTTAGAGTGGAAGTCCAAACCTTCAGACAGAAGAAAGGTGAATCCCTCTATGAAGCTTGGGAAAGGTACAAACAATTGATCAGAAAGTGTCATTCTGACATGCTTTCTGAATGGAGCATCATAGGTATCTTCTATGATGGTTTGTCTGAACTGTCCAAGATGTCATTGGACAGCTCTGCTGGAGGATCTCTTCACTTGAAGAAGACACCTGCAGAAGCTCAAGAACTCATTGAAATGGTTGCAAATAACCAATTCATGTACACTTCTGAAAGGAATCCTGTGAACAATGGGACGAATCAGAAGAAAGGAGTTCTTGAGATTGATACTCTGAATGCCATATTGGATCAGAACAAAATATTGACTCAACAAGTCAATATGATTACTCAAAGTCTGTCTGGAATGCAAGCTGCACTAGGCAGTACTAAGAACGCTTCATCTGAAGAAGAAGCTTATGATCCTGAGAACCCTTCAATGGAAGAGGTGAATTACATGGGAGAACCCTATGGAAACACCTATAATCCTTCATGGAGAAATGATCCAAATCTCTCATGGAAGGCTCAAAAAACACCTCAACAAGGTTTCAACAACAATAATGGTGGAACAAACAGGTTTCAACAACAATAATGGTGGAAGAAACAGGTTTAGCAATGTTAAGCCTTTTCCATCATCTTCTCAGCAACAGACAGAGAATTCTAAGCAGAGCCACTCTGACTTAGCAACCATGGTCTCTGATCTAATCAAAACCACTCAAAGTTTCATGACTGAAACAAGATCCTCCATTAGAAACTTAGAGGCACAAGTGGGTCAGCTGAGCAAGAAAATTACTGAACTCCCTCCTAGTACTCTTCCAAGCAATACAGAAGAGAATCCAAAAGGAGAGTGCAAGGCCATCAACGTGGCCGAACATGGAGATGAGAAAGAGGCAGTAAGCGCTACTGAGGAAGGCCTCAATGGACGTCCACTGGCCTCCAATGAGTTCCCTAATAAGGAACCATGGGAATCTGAGGCTCACACTGAGACCATAGAGATTCCATTGGATTTACTTCTGCCATTCATGAGCACTGATGAGTATTCGTCCTCTGAAGAGGATAGAGATGTCACTGAAGAGCAAGTTGCTAAGTACCTTGGAGCAATCATGAAGCTAAATGACAAGTTATTTGGTAATGAGACTTGGGAGGATGAACCCCTTTTGCTCGCCAAAGAACTGGCTGACTTGTCTAGGCAGAAATTACCTCAAAAGAGACAGGACCCTGGGAAGTTCTCAATACCTTGTACAATAGGCACCATGACCTTCAAGAAGGCTCTGTGTGACCTAGGGTCAAGCATAAACCTCATGCCTCTCTCTGTAAATGGAGAAGCTAGGGATCTTTGAGGTACAAGCTGCAAGAATCTCACTAGAGATGGCAGACAATTCAAAAAAACAAGCTTATGGACTTGTAGAGGATGTTCTGGTAAAA